>NW_009259101.1:13559-17102 GCF_000687185.1 Egretta garzetta
CTTCCCCTCGGGAGAAACCGCGGGGCTGTCGCTCCGTCTGCTCCCCCGAGGGGTTCAGCCCCTTCTGCTGTCTCCCGCTGAAGCGCCGGGTCCTATTTTATCCTCGGTGCCGGAGGGCACCCCCGGGATTTTCCCCGAGCGGGTCGTGTCCTGCAACCCCCCGCCGAAGGCACCGCTGCACCCCCTCTGACGCATTGCCCACGGAAACGGCGCCTTAAAATCATCGCTGACGTAGATGATGATGTCCAAACACGAGTGGTGCAGCCGTGAGCTCCTCAGCCTCGAGGTAACGCGGTTTTACTCTTCCCCGTTATTCTTTTGCCTTTGCTCCCGTAACAATTTCTTCTGGCCGCTACCATTGTCCCGAGCGCAACGTGCACGGCTGGACTGATGACGTCTTACTGCTGGAAAAGGGGATGATTGGTTGAAAATATAAGACGGGGCGGGAGCAAGAGAACGTAAGGGCTGCTCGAGGCTCTGAGGCGGTGCAAGCACCGTACGGCAACCGCCTGCCCGGCGGAGGAGGCGCTGGGGGAGCGGGACGCGATGGGAGGGGCTGTGCAGCGGTGAGGGAGACCGCAGAGGTCCCGGACCGAGGTCCCGGACCATGCCCTCGGGATCGCAAGAAGTTGAATTCCTCGGCGACTCGAGTCAAACCGGCTTTAAGAATGGGTCAAGCCAAGGGAAGGGAATAGGGAACGGTTCGGAGATGACAAATTGCAGTCAAACGTGAGATCAAAGACGGGGTGTGGGGGTGTTAAACAGTGGCTCCTTTATCCTCTGTGATACCAAGGGAAGTGTCTTCATTAAAGGTGCTTAGTACCAGTGATGTGCAAATAACGTAATTAGGGTAATTGAGGTGGAGAGGAGACCTTTGAGACTGGAGGCCCTGAAAAGGATTAGGTGGAACGCCGGCCAAACAAGAGTGAGAGTGGAGAAAGTGAGTGTGAAGGCACCCTTGAGACCCCCGGGGCATCTGGAGAGAGCACGAACAGGCAGGGAGGAACGGGCCGGGGGCCCTGGCTTCGCACAAAGGGCAAGGCTGGATTCTGCCCCATGCCACAACGGTGTTACTCCCTTCACGGCAGGAATAGCTGTGGTGTAACTGGCCCTGAATATTTTATATTACTAAGCACTGGATTTTGGCTGTGGCCCGGAGCTATCTACCTGAGCAGTGTCTGGATCGCGTGCTCATCCAGGCTGGACTGGGAAGGCAGTGCGGTGGGAGCTGGGTGGAGATGGTGCCAGCAACACGTGTGTTCCGGTGGGTGAAACCGCCTGGCTGTTGGGGACGTCACTGTCCACAGCTGAGTGTGGAAGTCGGATAAGGGACGCCAAAATACCAAAGCAGGGTGGTAAGGTTTAAACATGTTAAAAAGAAAGAGAATCAAAGGCAGGTTCCCTCAGAGCCCTCTAAAAAAGCAGTAGGCAACGCTACAGAATTAACTTCTTCAGCATTCTGCTACATCTCTTTATTTCGATGATAAATGAGTGAATTAAAGACAAAATTGGTGTAGGCTGCCAGGTGGTTCTCAAAAGGTGAGTACGTCTGGGAGAGAGGCAAACATACAATTGCTTTGACTGATTTTGGCCGTTGTTCATTAAATCGGTTTCTGCTGGCATCGTTGGTGTTTCAGGCACCGGTAAGCATAACCATAGCTTGTTATTCCAATATTAAGACTTAAAGAAAATCTGCCTTTGAGTGGGTTTATCTGTCTAACAGGAGGATCTGGGACCCAAAATTCTTGGGCTTCTTCGTTGCAAACCCCATCACAGGCGGGTGAGTAGAGGCCGTGTGTTTTACCTGCGTGTGCAACCTGGGGCACTAACACCCGTCTGCCCGAGCCTTTGCGGAGGGATGGGTTGGTCTTTGCTGCAGGCCAATGCTGAGGAAAACGTATCAGTCTTTCCTGTGCCTTTAGTAGGTGTTCTTGCACGGGTTTGGGGTGTTTGTAATGGTTGTGCGACACTACAGAGCAGTAAAACTAGCAACTGTAGATGACCTCATATCTTGGCAGAAGAGGAGTCTGGGGCACATTTGGGGTGGGGGGAGTGTGGATGACAATTTTGTGGTGCCTAGGTGGGAATTGGGGATTTCTGCAGTTAGCAATCAAGAAAAAAAAAGAACAAACAAGGTAAACAGTGTAAGTACTTACATTGTGTAGTGTGTGCGATGATCCCTTGAACAAATTTACCGAGTGTGTGAATTGAGGTGGACACACACCAGCTCTGCAGCTCCTGCTTCCCCCCCCATCCCACCCCCTGCTGCTCTAATGGGTGCTGTAGCATCAACGCAGTAGAAGTAAAAATGCAACATTAAGGTACTGTTAGGGGTGCCTGGAGTTAAAGAATCATAATATCCGCAGATACTTGTACTGGGGCTGACCAAGGCTTGCTCCAGTGCGGGCAGGATTCAGCCTCACTGGGAGATTTTGCTGAGTTGTGAGGATGTAAACAGATGTATCGATTTTTTAATTTAATGTACAATTTTTGGCCACGCTCCCGATTTTCTCCTATTTTGAAAGGCCCAGATACCATGTATAATTGAAATGTTCTTTTTCACTTGCCCGGAAATTCTCATCTGCATGAAGAAACACAACGAACACAGAAAGGGTTAAGATCTGTTCTTGCCGCACATTGTAGCCTCTTGCTTTTGATCGATCAGGTTCTTGGGATAATAAGCTCTCGCAGAAGGAAGCTGGAAACGGAGGAGACCGGAGAGGTTCTCAGGGCTTGAGGCCCGTCTGCTGCCGAAGGAAGCAGACTCCAGGAAGGTTATCCAGGAGGGTATTTTGAAATGCTTTCTGCCCTCTCCCACCTGCTTAGAGAGTAGTTGGTAGTTGCGCCCTCGGTGCAGAAAGTCTGGGAAGCAGAGGGCTGTGCTTTCCCCCCCCCCCCCCCCCCCCCCCCCTGCCGTTTCTGTGTGGTATCAGCTCGTCTCTCCCCACACTTCCCGGGCATGTCCTAAATGCAAGACCTCTCTGGCGCCGATATTTACTTCTCTACAAGTAATTCGACTGCTGCAGCCTCCCACTTTCCCTTCCCACCCGAGCCATCCCCATCCTGCTTCGGTGGTCTGGGTGGGAGCTCGCCTGTGGCTGCGGGTGATCCGGCCGGGGACCGTCAGAGGAGAGATTTGTCTCTCCAATAATCTGTGTTAATTTACCTTGTCCAGAAGGCGAAGCAGGAAAGAGGCTTTTTCTTTTTCTTTTTTTTTTTTCTTCTCTTTTTTTTAAAAGTTTAAGAGGGGTAGAGTCGACTGCTTCCTTTAATTGCGCTCTTAAAACCCCTCCGGGAAATGTCGTGCTCAGCCGGAGCCTGCCTGGACTGTGCTGCCCCATGTTTTAGCCGATGCTTGTCACTTCTCATCCGCGTTTCTCCTTCCCCTGCGCTCCTCCGACAGCGGGCGGCAGCGCGTCCTCCCGCTGCCCCCCTGCAAGGAGCGGAGGGGGGAGGCAAGCGGGGGCTGCTCTGCATCTCCCATTCAGGGAAAAACATCCATGCCGCGGACTCGGGGGCTCGGAGCCCTCCCGGATCTCCGTC
>NW_009259101.1:17197-37502 GCF_000687185.1 Egretta garzetta
GCCGCCGGTGCGCCCCGGTGCCCGTTCGCTTGGCGCTGGGAACTTCGGGGGGTTCGCTGGATTATGTCCCTGCTGAGCCGGTCTGCGGGGAGCTGAGCCAGGGGAGGAAGAATGCGGGTCTATTTAATGGTCTTCTGCCTTATTTGCTGCACCGCGAACGGGCAAGTAGTGTATTCCATCGCCGAGGGAACGGAGCGCGGAGCGTCTGTTGGGAACGTAGCGAAGGATTTAGGAATAGATGCAGCTACACTTTCGGCTCGGAAATTTCGCATGATCACCAGTTCAAGTAAGCAATATTTTAATATAAATGCAAGCACGGGGGCTTTGTCTGTTAACGAGCCCATAGACAGAGAGCAGCTTTGTGAATTAAAGTCTGCCTGTCTTCTGAATTATGAACTCGTGTTAGAAAACCCTCTAGAGCTTTATAGGATGGAATTTAAAGTCTTGGACATAAATGATAATTCCCCCAGCTTTCCCTTAAGTGAATATCATATAAATGTGCCTGAGTTCCTGGCACCTGGGGCACGGTTTACACTCCCCAATGCCCAAGATCTTGATGAAGGTACCAACAGTGTCCAGAATTACACTCTGAGCCCTGATGAGCATTTCCATTTGGAAATGCAGACACGCGGGGATGGGAGTGAATATCCCGAACTGGTGCTGAAGAAAGCCTTAGACAGGGAGCAGCAAGCCGCTCACAGACTTGTCCTTACAGCCAAAGATGGTGGGAATCCTCCAAAGTCCTGTGATGTCCCGGTCATTGTGACTGTGCTGGATACCAATGACAATGCACCAGAATTTGAGCACTCGGTCTACAGGGCGAGTATCTTGGAAAACTCCCCCAGTGGCACTTTGGTAGTGCAAGTGCACGCCACGGACTTGGATGAAGGTCCAAATGGAGAGGTCAGGTATTCTTTTAGCAATACTACTTCTGCTGATCTACAGCGAATGTTCTTAATCCACCCCCACACTGGGGAGGTGACAATCAGTGGCGTTTTAGCTGTTCAGAGACCTCTCCTCGAGATGCTGATTGAGGCAAGGGATAACGGGGCATTTGGCATGTCCAGCACAGCTAAGCTGCTGGTGGAAATCACTGATGTGAACAATCATGGCCCAGAGGTAACAATTACATCCCTTTCCAGTCCCGTTCCTGAGGATGCTGTTCCTGGCACAGTGATAGCTCTGTTGAGTATTACGGATAAGGACCCTGGGGAGAACGGGAAAGTAACCTGCCAGATCCCTGATAATATTCCCTTCCAGTTAAAGCCTTCCCTTGAAAACTACTACAGCCTGGTCACCAGTGGGCTTCTGGACCGAGAGCTGATCAGTGAGTATAACATCACAATTACTGCCATGGACTTGGGGTCTCCACCCATCACCACTCAGAAGACCATTTGGGTGCAGATTTCTGATGTGAATGATAACCCCCCTGTCTTCAGCGCTGATACATTTGATGTGTTTGTGGAGGAGAACAATCCACTTGGTGCTTTTCTCTACCAGGTCTCAGCATCTGACCCTGATATAGGGGAGAACGGACGGGTGTCTTACATGCTCAGGAATTCCACAGTTGCGGGCAGTGCCCTGGCCAACCTTTTGTCTGTGAGCTTGGCCAACGGGAGCATCTATGCAAAATGTGCCTTTGACTTTGAGCAGCTTAGGAGCTTCTATTTCCAAGTGGAAGCCAAGGATAATGGGTCACCAGCCTTGAGTGCTGCCATAACTGTGAATGTTTACATCTCAGACCAGAATGACAATGCCCCAGCCATCCTGTATCCCACCAGCCAGAATGGCTCAATAGCTGTGGAAATTGTGCCCCGCCTGGCTGATGAGGACTACCTGGTGACCAAAGTAGTGGCAGATGATGAGGACAACGCGCAGAATGCCTGGCTCTCCTATCACCTGGCCCATTCCTCTGACTCCACCCTGTTCCACTTGGCACCGCACTCTGGTGAGCTGCGCACCACACGCTCCATGCGCTCCACTGACTTCCTCAAGCACAAGGTGGTTGTGGTGGTGCGGGACCATGGGGATCCGCCACTCTCCTCTACTGTGACGGTGGGCATCCTGCTGGCTGACACCCTGCCTCAGGCACTGCCAGACTTTGATGACAGTGGGGAGCCACCACCACTGCTCAGCGCTACAAACATCTACTTGATCGCTTCCCTTGCCTGCGTTTCCTGCATCTTTGCAGCATTCCTCCTCTTTCTTGCCATTGCGCGGCTGTGCCGCTGCCGGACTTGCTGCTGCAGTGGCTGCTGCTGCCCAGCTGATGAGTATGAAAAGTATCGCTACAGTGTGCACATGCTTCCCAGCTCCCACCTCCCACCAGACATGCTGGAGGTCACCGGTGTGGGTAAACTGACTCATACCTACTTGTACAGGGCATCTGTAGGTCTTGGGCCTAGTAACAGCAGCATCCCAAACGGTGATGCTGGGAATGTTCCCGGCAGCTCAAGGTTACAAGTGCCAGGACCCTGCATCCAAGTGCAGCAGGTCCAAAGCGATCGGTTGAGTGCTGTCCTCGTGGTAAGTACTTCTTGCTTTCACTTTTTTTTTTTTTTTCCCAAGCACATGGCCTTGCATCTGTCCTGGGTTGCTGTCAGTGCGGAAGAAGGTACTGAGGGTATTTGCAGGAGAGCAGGTGTCATTTCATGGCACCTGGAGGAAACTTCAGTTCCTTTTATATCTTCCCTAAAGCCAAGATCTCTTTGGGTGAAACATGGTCGTGGGATGACAAAAGTGATCTTTTTTTTTTTTTTTCTTACAAATATTTAGGACCTTCAGACATAACTGAAGGTAAAGCAGATATAAGTGAAAATTCAATAACTTGCAAGCCAAACCACTGCCTTTGGATAGCTAACTAGGGGCATGATAAGAGTCCATGGGTGGTTCTAATTTACACTGGGTGGTTCTAATATACACTGCATGGAGCCCTTGATTTTTTTTTTTTAAATTATTTTTTATTTCCCCTTGCCTCAGTTCCTGAGATATTTTTGTTGAGGGGTGAGTAGTTTGCTGAGCCAAGCTGCTGGTTTACGATGCCCAAGGTAAGCCTATGGTAGAGTAGCAGAACTTCAATACCCAGCACCTCCTTAGGAAATGTAATTTGTGTTGCTCATCTCTCTTTCCAAGCAATCCATAGGTTTTGTGAATCTAAAAGAATTCTCTTCTGAGCCTCTGACCAAGCTGGCTTCTTCTCAGTAGTGATATGGGTGACTTTGCAGGAGAAAATATCTTGCTTTGATCACAGTTTAGGGCTACAAGGTGGGATGGGTCTGCAGGTCTGATCTGCTGGCTGTTGCTGTGTCACTTGTCCAAGATTCAGTTTTCTTATGCGCCAAATAACACTGGTTTGCATTTTTAATAGTCGCCTTTCTAGTTTTGTGATGTTTTGCCTGAAGACTGTCAAATTTCCTCAGTATGCGTGACGGTAACTTAATCACCGTTGGCTCTGTCCAGGCCAGTACTCTGTGGTGAGAGCTATCCCAGGTGTTTCCAAGGCAATAATAAGGATCCGTGTTAAGACAGACGTGGTATAATCCTGCAGTTGTTTTTATCCTAATTTATGGTGATTAGAGGTTGTCCTAAGCCTGTAACCATTAGGTTTGTTTTAATTTTTGAAATTGTTATTGTACCTTTAAATCCATATAAATGGCCAGCCCCTTTTCGACCCCTGCTGCAAGGGTAGCTTTGGCAGCTGCTTTGGACAATCCAGTATGTACCCAGCAGTACTTCCATTAGAACTCCTGAATTAGGGATTTTAGTGTCTTGAACTCTTGAAGTAGTGATTTTTAGTAAATTTTCCCTTGTTCTAGAAAAGATTCATGATTTGCTCTTAACGATGCAATTAGTTTATCAAGCCTTCTCTTATTTGTCTGTTGGCAAGGTGAAATTGGTTTGTGGTTTGGTTTTTTTTTTTTTCCTCCTGTCAGTCTTTTGTGAACCTCTTTTTCACATAAATCTTACTGACAATGAAGGATCTTTTCTCAAATATTTGCTATTTCGTTTACTCGTGATGCTTTACATCACATTTAATCAAAGGCATGATCAGTTTTGAGTTCTGTTCTCTGCGGTGGCAGGGGGGGGCATGTCGTGGGTCTCTCAGTATGCAAGGGGGGGTTGGAATAAGTAAATAATAAGAATAATACTAATAGCAGTAAAGAAGAATTTGTTTGTAATGCATTGCTGTGCTTTGGGAATATCATTGATTATTCTGAGGATCTGAAAAAAAAAAAAAAAGGCTGAGTTAGAACCTTTGTAAGGGGGAGTTAAAAACCTTTTTGGCAATCTCTGAACTCAGAAGGTGCCTGCAATAACCTGATCGTGTCCTGGGGGCACATCCTTCTCTGGAAAATCCTTCATGATTGCAAAATTTCTATAACAAAGCTGATATAAAAAACCCCGGCGCAACTAATTCCTGTGTTCCTGTTGAGCAATATCTTGAAACTCAGGTTATCCACACATTAATGGCATGAATAACAGTAGAAATGCAAAAGTATTCGTGACCTCTGCGATGAGCACACCCCAAACGTGTCTCATTACAGCTCACTGTGTTCCAGTCATTCAGGTCAATTTTAAAATTTGAAATAGGAGACACCTTTTTAGGAGCTTTTGATAGTGGGCAAAATAAATCTGAGGTGTCACCCTTGACAGTTTTATTTTCTCAGTTCCTAATCTGCAGAAATGGGTAACCGTAGATGTGAACTCCGGGGCAAGGCCAAAGGCTGGGCGTTAATCGAGCTGAAGCGGGGGGAACACAAGCAGAGACTGGGGAAACTTCTCTACCCTTAGAAACACAAGGATGCCAGTGGTTATTAATTTGGCGCTGATGATTCCAGTGGCTTGTATGCTGGAGAATGCACTACACTGTATAGACATGCATATATGTGTATATACACAATTTACCTTTTTCTTACAAAACTTGCAAGTCATTAAAATGGCATTTGTGTTCAGGTCCTCAAGAGTGGGCAGAAGCTGCAGCTTCTGTGCTTCCATTTCTGCGCATGCTTTAGATTCACCAAGATTTAGAATAAAGTGTAATTACATTAGAGGTGCTTGGAAAGTAGTTTCCAGTCATCTGAGGTGGGAAAGGGATCTGTCACTCGTTCTTGGAAACTATTCCTTAGCCCAAATCCCTGTGGACTTAAATATGACTTTTATGCACAATGATCACAGTCACTTTATTACTGAGGAATATTTTTACTCCTTTTATATTAAAATGAGAGGATTATAATTGCTCAGTGTTTACCAATAGAAATTTCAGTAAAAAATAAAATTTAAGTTTGGGTGTTGACTAAATTTTGTCTTTAAGTGCTTTTGGACTAACCCATTTGGAGGTGAAAAAATAAACCTATGTGACCCTTTGAACTTCTGAGGAGGGATCATTGTGTTGCTCCCTAAGAATATGAATGTAACAAAAAGAAAGCATCAAATATTTGAAAGGCCATGGGAGCAACTCCGTAGTTGTAATTCAAGGCACCAGAAACTACTCCAAAATTGTAATTTTAGCAGAACTTAAATATCCTTGATTATTTTATTTTTTTAATTGGGGGTGGTGGTGTTACAGTTTTTAGTGTGTGGAAGACAGAAAAAAAAGTCTACTTATACAAAAAGTTAATTGAAGTTCCAGAAGTTAAATGTACTTTCAAAATTTAGGTAAACTTCTTTATTCTTGGTCTTGATGTGCTTGATAGGCTTGAATGATTTTTACATAGGCAGACACATGGGACCCTTTTGTGCTTTTACATCTTCTATTTAGGTTAGAGCTAAAAATAGAGCTATGGACGGCCATCACAGCAGTACAGTAAACTGTAATCGTGTCTCGGGGTCTTGCTGAGTCTTTCTGTGCGGTAGCACGAGCAAAAAGTGCGTTGCACTGCCTTGCTGCTGTGCTGTGTTAGAGACAAAGGCACTAGTGGGATCGCCGAAGTAAGCGGCAGTTCACTGCGTGTTTCTGGGGTCGTGATGGGACCGTGGGTTGCTACAGTTCCTTTGTTTGCTTGTGTGGTCCATTGTGCTAGGCAAAAGGCCTGGAAGGTATTTCTACATTCAGAGTGTAGTGACCTCTCTGTGACCTGACATTCACTATTTAGGTTACATCCAAAAATAGATGCAAGCCTAGCAATGGAGACTATTTCTTGCTGAACTGTAGTAGGAGTGGAATCATTTTATGCATTTCCAGTGAAAAAACATGGATGCACTTACACTGAGACGGTGGCAGGCAACCTAGGCTCAACTGCTGCAGGCTAAGCACCAGTGGCTTACTCGCACGAGTAAAGACCAGCCATGTGAGCAAGCCCGCCCTGCATCTCGTTCTGATGAGAGCATGCCCCATAACATATCCAAATATAAGGATGAAGCACCTTCCCAATTTTTTCTTCCTGTGCTGATAATAACCTGCCTAGAACCAGCAGTCTTATGCCCACATTGTAAGAATTCAGCTGTGCAGGCAGATTTCTTGGCTACAGAAGTTACTCTTGGGGTCAGGCCAAGAAAATCCTAGAAAGAGGGATGATCAAAGAAAATTCAGCAAGGGAAACTGCTGTAGATTTTCCTCTTTCTGACCACTCCAATTACCTTTTGCAAAGGATGCAGCTCCCGTGTTCAACAAAAGAACGCCGTGTCCAGGAAAGGCTGCAAATGCCTGGGCTGAAACTTTGCTTGTCTGACGCCTGCCCTGGATTATTATTTTTAGAAGCAGTGGAAGGGAGAGCAACAGAAGGGGTAGCCTGAGGGGATGTGGAGAGTAGTGTGACTGTATCTGGAGATGCATAAGGCAAAGGCAATGATGGGCAGGGAAGGATGAGGTTGGATGGTGACCTGGGCTGAGGGAGGGCAGATGCGAGTAGTAATTCTTGCATGAAAGCACAGAATAAGAAAACACAATTTGGATCAAGTCCAGTCCTTTCCTATATCAGCCTCCGTTTAATCTTAATTCTTCAAATTCAGAGATTTAAATTTTAATTGTAAAAATACTAATTTTAATTGCAAAATTCGCTAGGTTGTGCCCATTATGCCTATTGGAAAGTTGTCTCTCTAAGGCTTTGGAATCCTGTCTTGACATCCCGTCAACAGTTATTTGCTGTGGATTTGTAGACCTTGGGTCTTGTGCCAGCAATGTCCTTTCAGTGTAAGCAGTTCTTTTCCCTCTTTGGGGCTTGCTTTCTTCACAGTTTAGAGAGCGACCACATCTTTTCTTAGGATTTGTTTGACTAAGCTAAGTCAAACAAGTCAACCTCTTCCAGTCTTTTTTCTAAGGTCACCTCTGCACTTGTCTGATCACGCTAATGTCCATTCTCTGTGTCTGTTCTGCCTTTGTGGGTATATATTTACTGCAAATACGTGACCAGAAACGTATATAATATTTCAGACAAAGGGCCTCCTACACAGGTGAACCTGCTTTAGCAGGAGGGTTGGACTAGGTGATCTCCTGTGGTCCCTTCCAGCCCTTGCCATTCTGTGATTCTGTGATACGTAGCGATAGGAATACGTCCCTGTCCAGGGGATAGGGAATACATCACCTGATGCATCTTGGGATGGCAGTTACCTTCTCCATAGTTGTACTATGTTGATTGATCAGTTGGGTAAGTATTATTGCAGAACTTCTTTGGGGTAGAGGTGGATGGGGGAAGGTTGGTTCCCAAGGTAGTGGTTGTTCTGCCTGCCTTCATCCATCTAAATGCTTGATGTTTGAACCTCAGCTGTTTAAAAAGTCATAGCCACCTGCTGAGAGCAACTCATCCTGTTAGTCTTAAACATAAGAGTTTAGACATAGTCTGGACATAGAGCTGAGACCAGATGCACAACTTTTAATTGACTGAAAGTACTTGATGTAAGTAGTACCTTATGGGAGCCTGCACTTCATGTTATTCGGTGTCATCCATTTCTGTGAGAGATGTCAAGTTATTCCTGCAGTCAGTGAGGCCATATCATTGTTTTCCTCAGCTGTTGTTAGAGTAGCCCAACCTCTCGTGTCATTGGTAAACTTTTCGGCGTCACGCTATATTGAATGTTTTACTGAAAGCAGAATAGATGAGATGAGTTTCAGTTTGTGTTTTCTTTCAAGGGAACTGAAGGCCAGTCTAGCAAATAGTTGTGCTTGATAAATCCATGAGAATTTCTCTTTCTTTTCAGTTTACCTTCATTTGTCATTTATTCCTTTCTCCAAATTTTACCCAGACAGGCAGGCTAGCGGGCTTGCGGTCACATTGGCTGGATTTTACCATTCTAAATTATTGGCACTGCAGTTGCTTTCCTCCAATCTGATCCTTCTGCTCCAGAATTGACAGGTTTATCTTAACAACCCCCCCCAAAACCCCAAACCAAACCAAACCCTCCTCAGTCCTACACTTCCATTTGTCAGTTCTTTGAGAAATCTGTGATGGAAATCAGGGACTGGGGATCTGAGGATGCTGCATTTTACTTCTGCCTTGGTGACAGCAATTTCCGTTCCCCCAGAGTAATTTGTCCCATAGTCAGCATCACACTCAGGATATTGAAAATAGACGAAAATGCAGATTTATTATTATAAGATGGGATGGTGTCTCAAGGGGACGATTAGTCCATGTATGGAAAGTTTTTGTACTATTGGTGTGTGCATCTCTGTATGCTGTCGGAGAGAGGCTGCCGGGCTTTTAGTGTGGCCTGGTATAACAGGACTTATATTTTTGGGATTACGGTTCGCTTGGTTCAGTGCAAGGAAAGGAATTCTGCTGAGAGCGTGACTTGCTGAGGACTGTTTGAAGTCACAGTTAATCAAAAGAACAGCAACAAAATCCAACCCCAGAACGGAAAAGGGAGGCAAGCAGGCAAATGGGAATTAAGATATTCAGTTGAGATTTGTAAGGCAAAGACAAGGACAGGGCAATAGCCCAAAGATTTGATGCTATCAAAGCCATTTGGAGAATAACAGCAAATTTGACAAATACAACTGGAAATTAAATATTAGAGAAAGAAAGTACATTAAGAAATAAAGAAAATGTTTGTACTCTCTAGTCTTTGACCAGTCTCTCTGAGGAAAACAAAGACATTCTTTCTTCTCCAAAGGAATGGGTTTTATATTTTGATCTGTTATTTCTCCCATCTCCCCCTGGGCTTGTTCCAGCCCAATGGATCTTTCCTCCATGACACATTTAGTCGCTTTTAATTTCCTTCTTGTTCTGCAAAACAAAAGTCAAACACCTCTGCATTATCCATCTGCAAAATCAAAGTTTATGACGTTCACTCATGAAACCTAAGGCTGTTGGGCTCTTCATCTTTTGAACTGCATAGCTGTTTCCTATGTGTCTTGGGAGTGTATTCTTTACAATGAGGATGGTGAAACACTGGCACAGGTTGCCCAGAGAGGTGGTGGAGGTCCCATCCCTGGAAGCATTCCAGGCCAGGTTGGACGGGGCTGTGAGCAACCTGATGTGGTTAAAGGTGTCCCTGCTCCTGCAGGGGGGTTGGGCTGGGTGACCTCTAGGGGTCCCTTCCAACCCAAACTATCCTCTGATTCTATGATTCTGTGATGTATTTTAGGTAGCTATTAGGCTGTGCTTTCTAGCCAGTAGTTATATGGAGATTGGCGCAATATCGTTATGGTTAAAGCTGTTTTTGTTGCATGGTATTAAATTCACAGGGTTGTGATCAGACCTGTAGTAGTATTAAGACATTTCAATATAAGCCTGATTTCAGTCTTCTAACTTTGTAAGACTCCCCAAATCCCAGTACAAGAGAGATATGGAGCTACTGGAGAGAGTCCAGTGAAAGGCCTCTTAAGGTAACTAAGGAGAACATTTCACATGAGGAAAGGCTGAGAGAGCTGGGACTGTTTGGCCCAGAGAAGAGAAGGCTTGGGGGAGGTCTCATCATTGTATGTAAATATTTGAAGGGAGGGTGTAAAGACTGACCAAGCCGGGCTCTTTTCAGTGGTGCATAGTGAGAGGAGGAGAGGCAATGGACACAAACTCACATGGGAGGTTCTGTCTAAGTGAAAGGAATTTTTTATTTCTGGTTTTTTTTTTACTGTGAGGATGACGAGCACTGGCGCAGATTGCCCAGGGAGGCTGTGGAGTCTCTATCCTTGGAGGTATTCAAAAGCCATCAGGCCATGGTCCCAGACAGCCTCCTTTAGTTGGCCCTGCTTGAGTAGCGAGGTTGGACAAGAAGACCTCCAGAGGTGCCTTCCAACTTCAACCAGCCTGTGATTCTGTGTTGTCCTTAATGGAGGAGCATGCTAGGTGTGCCCTACCTTACAGATCCATGTGGTAGAGAAAAGGTGTGACTGCTGGGGTGCAAAGTGTATCCTGTAGGTTTCCACTGGATAAAATACTCTTGGGCAGTTCCTGGGGGAGAGGGTGGTGCTGGGCTACAAACGTGAGATAGGTGTTGCTAAAGTGTGGGTAAATGCTTGAGGACTGCAGAGATTTCTTTTTATTTAGACTTAACAAGTTTAAGCCTTTGATTTATCATAATTGAGATCATAATTAACTAAATTAAACAGGCCCTTTGAAAGATAAGGGATGTAGCAAAACCATTGGATTTTATGTTTGTGCCTGTGATATGGAGCAAGTGTGCTGGTCTGTAAAAAGCAATGTTCGTGGACATTTATTGCTCAGTAAAAATTAGTGCAGGGGAGGGGAGGAGAATGCGTTAATGTGACAAAAGTTTTCAGTAATTGGGTGCTCTGAGAGAGGATGATCTGTCTGTAGGATCGGTGGTGCTAAGGAATTTCTGTCTGAAACGTCGCACTCCATAGACTTCGATGAGCATCAGTTTTTGTTTGCATGTACTTTGGGGAATCCTTTTTTTTTTTGACAGAAAAGGACGAAAAGAATGCCCTAACCCTCAATTACGCTTGCTCAGGGAGACCTTTTCTGTGTTTTTCACTTGTCTTAAGATACCAAAGATACCAAGAACTCAAACATCGGGCATTTGATTGGGCCTAAAAGAACTGCAGAATTTGGGGAACTTAGTTTAGTAGGAAATGGGAAATTTATGAGTACTCATAAATGCCAGTAAAATCTCTGCTTGGTGATTGATGAGTGGAATGTTCAGTGACCAAACCCTGTGAAGGGCTGTGGATCTTGCAAAGAGCACAAGAATGCTGAAGGTGCTGAAACAGGGCTACTCAATATTTTATGTTGTAAACTCAGTGACCCCTGCAACAGTGCAGGCTGAGTTCGTGTTTGTTATTTAATGCTTTCAGATTTGTAGGTAGAATCCCATGTGTTTGCATTACCCATTCTTCCCATACCCCTCCCACTCCCAACCCCCAGAAAAGGAAAAAGAAAGTCTAGGCAAATTTACGCAAATAATCTTAATTCTGCACTATATGCTGGCCTGCTATTTGTCTCCGATAGGTTTCCATCATGTGAAAATTGGTAGTATATCAGGAATCATTGACATGTGATATTGTAAATGTATTTCCTTCTGTTGACTCAGTTTTCTTCTTTGTAGAATCCTAGTCTCACGGAGCATGGCCTACATAAATTCTGTTGTCTACGTATTTTCCTTCAAGTGAATCCTTCACTTGTTTGGCTTTGTTGTTGTGAGGGGTTTTTTGGGTTTTTGTGGGTGGTTTGGGTTTTTTTGGGGCAGTCATGGATACCCTAAAGATAATCGAACTCTAAAGCTTTTTTTTTTTTTTTTCCAATATAATATTGGTAGAAAGGAAATCTGGTGGAAAAAGAAAGTGATTTCTTCCTTCCAGTCAGAGGAAATATAACTGCAGCCTTGTCTCGCCTCTTTTGGGCTGATGAAGTCAAACCACCCTGGTGAATGACTTGTCTAATGTGAGTTGCCAGCTGGAATACCTTCAAAGGATTTGGGGTTGTTGGTTTAGGGCTGCTATTTGCACTTTCATCTATGTTTTAATTTTATCATATATTTGTCTAGGAATTAGAATTAGCAAGATCCTGTCTTCTCTTTTACAACACCATGCTTCTCTACAAGGCATTCAATCTCTTTAATGCATCTCACCTTATTTGAAACACTACAAGAAAAATTAACCTGAGTTAATGCAGAACATGGAAAGATGCCAGTCCAACCACGGCTGTAGAATACAAATCCACATTCTGTTACTCTTGATTCTGGGTAGATCATAGAGTCATAGAATGTTTTGGGTTGGAAGGGACCCCTAGAGGTTATCTAGTCCAACCCTCCTGCAGGGAGCAGGGACACTGCTAACTGGATCAGGTCGCTCACAGCCCCGTCCAACCTGGCCTTGGATGTTTCCAGGGATGGGGCCTCCACCACCTCTGGGAAACCCGTTCCAGTGTTTCACCACCCTCATTGTAAAGAATTTCTTCCCTAGATCCAGTCTAAACCTACCCTGTTTTAGTTTAAAACCATTACTCCTTGTCCTGGCACAGCTGGCCCTACTAAAAAGATTGTCCCCATCTTTCCTATGGACCCCTTTTAAGCCCTGAACGGCCACACTCAGCTCTGCCCGCAGCCTTCTCTTTTCCAGGCTGAACACCCCCCACTCTCCCAGCCTGTCCCTGTAGGAAAGGGGTTCCAGCCCTCGGATCATTTTAGTAGGCCCTCGGATCATTTTTGTGGCCCTCCTCTGGACCCGCTCCAACAGTTCCATGTCCTTCTTGTGCTGAGGGCTCCAGAGCTGGACGCAGTACTCCAGGTGAGGTCTCACCAGAGCAGAGTAGAGGGGCAGAATCCCCTCCCTCGACCTGCTGGCCATGCTTCTCTTAATGCAGCCCAGGGTACGGTTGGCCTTCTGGGCTGCCAACCTCTCCAGCTTGTCCGGGTCTCTTTGGATGAATTCCATCCTTCTGGTGTGTCAACTGCACCACTCAGCTTGGTGTCATCATTATTATTTTAGAGCTCCTAATCTAGTGAGGCCCTTTACCATTGCAATGCTGTGTCTCATGAAAAAGCTTTTCTTCACTCAAGCTGCTCAAGGAGGACCCAGATGGTTTTGGATTAAACCTGAATTGAACTATTGAGCCCAGGAGCTATAAGTCCCCACTGTATGAATTAATAGTTCGTCACCAAGAGGTTCTCTTTTGTGTTGTTTGTATTATCATCTAGGGTATGGGGCCAATGTTAATGTAGGTAAGTTAGGTACTTGGAAAACAGCCAATATTGGAGTTAAACTTGATTGGGAAAAAAACCCCAAACCAAACAAAAGCCACCACCACCACAAAACCACACACACCCCCACAAAACCAACAAAACCCCTCACCAAACACATGAGACAGGAATTAACAGCAGTTTTCCACTACCTAACAGGCATTACAGTGATGGGAAGAGAGGAAATGGTTACAGATTGCAGCAAGGGAAATTCTTGCTGGACACGAGGAAGAAATTCTTCCTTGTGAGAGTGTTGTAACCCAGGGATAGGACCCAGAGAAGTGTTGGAATCTCCATCCTTGGAAGTACTCACAGCTTGACTGGACAAAGGTCCTGAGCAACCTACTCTACCTGCCAGGTTAGCCCTCCTGCCTTTGAGTAGGGGTGGAAGCAGAGATCTCCTCAAGTCCTTTCCAACTTAATTTTTTTTCTGTGATTTGTTGAAATGTGGCAAAATGTGAACATTTTAAAGATGCTATAGCCTTTCCAAAAATGATGCTTTATTCCATTTTCAAAAGCTGTGCTGAGGTGTTCACAGAGGTTCTGAAACGACTGTGTATTTCCCAAGAGATGCTCAAATCCCACTGTGAAGGATCATGCCAAAACAGCTAAATTCCTTTCCTGTTGGATGCAGAGCTAGTGGCGTCCCCTGCCCTGGATCTTAATGCTGGGTTGTACCCGGCTGCAGCTACAGTGATGATCATACTCAAGAGCTTAGGAAGCTCTGCTTTGCCACAGAGGTGTGATATCAAAACCACACATACCGAGCTTTGGGGAAAGTTTTGGGATCTAAGCCTACTTTTGACTGCTGTCTTGAGTTCTCTTCCTAAAGAACCCTTTTCTGCAGTAGAATAGCTATTTTTCTTTTCCAGAAAGCATTTATGCTAATAGTTCAGCTCCCCCAGGAAGCCTAGATCTTACCTTTATCCTCAGCTACGTATAATCCCATGCACCAGTACAGAAACCCCATGGACCAGTACAGACTGGGGGCTAAGCTGCTGGAAAGCAGCTCTGCCGAGAGGGACCTGGGAGTCCTGGTGGATGACAAGCTGACCATGAGCCAGCAGGGTGCCCTTGTTGCCAAGAAGGCCAATGGTATCCTGGGGTGCATTAAGATGAGTGTGGCCAGCAGGGTGAGGGAGGTTCTCCTCCCCCTCTGCTCTGCCCAGTGAGACCCCATCTGGAGCATTGTGTCCAGTTCTGGACTCCCCAGTTCAAGAAGATGAGGAATTCCTAGAGTCCAGAGGAGGGCTACAAAGATGGTGAGGGGACTGCAGCATCTCTCCTACAAGGAAAGGCTGAGGGAGCTGGGCTTGTTCAGCCTGGAGAAGAGAAGGCTGAGAGGGGATCTCATCAACATGTACAAATATCTCAAGGGTGGGTGTCACAAGGATGGAGCCAGCCTCTTCTCAGTGGTGCCCAGCACAAACTGAAGCAGAAGAGGTTGCAGTTGAATGGGAGGAAGAACTTTTGTACTTTGAGTGTGCCCGAGCCCTGGCCCAGGCTGCCCAGGGGGGCTGTGGAGTCTCCTTCTCTGGAGATATTCAACCCCCGCCTGGACGCTGTCCTGTGCCCCCTGCTCTGGGTGAGCCTGCTTGAGCAAGGGGGGGTGGGACTAGATGATCTCCCAAGGTCCCTTCCAACCCCTGGGATTCTGGGATTCTGTGGATAACTGAGATATAATTGAGAAGATTTTGATTTTCTTCTCTCTCTCTCCCCTTATAAAATAGGAGTTCCTTAGATAAAACCAGCGCTATACACATCATGAGCCTGGTGGCAGAGTTGAAACAGCTGTTGGTTGCGTGCTCACAGGGTTCTAGGATAACTGTAAACAGGAGGAGAGAAGCTCTGTGGTCTAGTGTCCTGATTCAGTGGGAAGCTGTGGCAATGGCTTTACTGCAGCTGAATGTTTGTGGTGTGCTATGTAAGACTCTGTAGCTCAGATCGTACTCTACCTTCCAAATTTCTGCTCTTTCTGCTGTAAAATTCTCTATCTATATATGTATATAAGAATACTCTGTCTCGAACGTGTTGGTAACTCTAGCACCCAAATGAAGTTGGTGGGAAAGGGATTATAGAGCATCACTGCAGTCTGGTTTACTGTTTGATGAAAGCAGTGATGAATGTCACCTGGAAGCTGATTAAAGAAAACACCGGTTTTCATACATGATACATACTGAATAATTGAATCGTCTACATGCGGCCTGATTTGAAACCATACGTTACGTTAATGGGTTTTGCTTCTCCTGGGTGACACTTTGTGAACTGTTGAAAGCGGTGCTTCAGAGGCAGACAAATTAATGGGGGTAGGGATACCTGCCAGATTAGAAATACCAGTAAAATAAAAGAACAAGAGCGAAATGGAGCTTTTTTTTTTTTTCCCCTAGAGCATTTAGATTAAGTATCATGCTGATTTATTGTAAAGTTCAGTTTACTGGAAATCTTTGTTCTTCAAAATGAACCTGTGCCTACCTAGACCAAAGCCTGCACTGTATCATCGATACCAGCTGAGAGCTGTCTGTGGTGGTAGCAACTACACCAACCCTTCTAGACTGAGGTCCTGTAAGGAATTAAGTCCTGTAAGGAATTTTTAATTCCTTTTCCCTTCTGACAGATAGCAAGGAGGCTTTGGGAATAATTCCTAAATCTCTCAGAATATGAAATGGTAATGCATCCATACATTGCCTTTGTAATGCCCTTTCGAATGCTTACTTACCTATTTGCAATCAAGATTCTCAATTAATTTTATCAGCATTTATTCATTCACTGTACTACTGGCCACAAGATTGTTAAAAGCACAGAGTACACGTGGGGGAAAGAAAGAAACATTTGAAGACCTGCGAGCGTATTTCACCTCACTTCGCGGCCTCATTATCCCCCCTTCGCAGGGGGTTCTTGTCTGAGATTGCATTACCGTAAGACTCGGGGAGGAGTTTAACTTTTACCCTGGATCTAGTGTTCCAGATTAGGTAGCGTGCAGATTTCCAGGCCTACCATTGGTGCTACTCTGCCATTAGAGAAGGGAGCTGGTAATTTGTGTAACGAGCCAGCACTTACTTCTGCACTCGGAGGACTTGGGGAGCCTTGGATTCCATCTCACGACAGTCCAAAACATTGAAAAAGCCAAAGATGCCTTTAAACATCCCTACTCCCTCCTAGCTGATTCTGTAAGTCATGCTAGGACAGGAATAGCAGAAGAATGGAGTTACAATAGTTACGGGTTTGGTGTAGGTTTGCTTTTCCCTGCAAATGTTGCCATATTTTTTCTCATTTGTTAAAAAAAATACATCAGCTCTAAATAAATCACAGTCTTGGCATAAGCATTTTTCCTGTACACTCTGGAAAATCTCCATAACTTGTGGCCATTTAAAAGACATTAAAAATCACAAACAAATTTATCTTACATTATATTAATTACAGGTTTGGTGTGGGTTTGCTTTTCCCTGCAAATGTTGCCATATTTTTTCTCATTTGTTAAAAAAAATACATCAGCTCTAAATAAATCACAGTCTTGGCATAAGCATTTTTCCTGTACACTCTGGAAAATCTCCATAACTTGTGGCCATTTAAAAGACATTAAAAATCACAAACAAATTTATCTTACATTATATTATATTATATTTCATCTCTCTTTACCAAGGGCTTCTAGCCACAGAGGTGGCAGAGTTACCCGTTTTATCAGCCGTGGTGCCGTACAATCAGACTGCTCCAAGTACATTTTTGGCTTCTGCCAATGCTCAAGCCTGGTTTGCTTCCAGTAAAGCTGGGAGAATTTTATACATAAGTGTGTTGCCTGAAAGACACTTTTTAGTTACTATTGTAAGTAGCGTTGAGTCACTAAATACTGTGTGTTTTTAATATTAATTCTTCCCAAAGGAATGCTTTTCAAAATACTTTCAGAGAGAAACGGGGCAGTAGTCATCGCTCTATGTTGTAGCACCTTGTGTTCAAACTGAATTTGCCTCTCGTAGCAAAGCTGTATTGTTTATACGGGGGGTGTTTTGCTTAAACCAAAGGATGGTTAATGTGCCATCCAAGGAGAACTCTGCCGCCTCAGTAACAGATGGGAAGAAATTCAGCAGCATCAGCAACTTTCAAGTCAATTTTTTGTTTAATGAAAGCAATTGTAACTGGTTAGAGAATAGAATCATAGAATCGTTTAGGTTGGAAAAGACCTTTAAGATCATGAAGTCCAACCGTTATCTTGGAGCTATGGAATTCCGTATCTCCAGCTCTGTTCATTATTGAATGACTGAAAACCTTTCAGTGTTTCAGGCTGTGTTCATACCACTGCTTACTATAAAACTGGTCTGATGCTATTCCTTATAAACCCCTCAGGGTGGGGGCATGTATGAACAGGGATTGCCTGTTAGGCAAGTTCGACCGAACAGTTTGGTCCTTCCTCAGTCTGAGGGTAGTGAAAAATATTCTTTTTGTGTATAAGAAAACTTGTTTAATCTTTCCTTTAAAAGTCTTGCTGAAGAGTATTTTGGAAAGAGGGCTTGGTATTTGTTATGAAGCGGTCTTTGTGTCATGTTTGATAGCCATTAAGGTCTGCTAAGGTTGGCTGAGTTACAAGCTTTTGAGAAATTCTTGTTCACTGTACTTGGTAGATACTTGCAAGAGCTGGAAAGCTCGGTTCCCTCTGAGTCCTGCCAGCACAGAGCCCTGCTTTGGCCAAGAGCTGGCAGGACCTTCCTCTAATTGCAGTTGTATGATTGTGGCCCAGATCAAAGTTGGGGGTGGGGCTGGAGCTGAGAACAGGAAGACTGGGAGCAAAAAAACCCCTGACAATGCCCATCCAGGATGAGGGTGCAGGAAAGGGGAAGGTCCCTAATTTCAGTGCAGAAGGTGTAGAAATGCATTGCACAGGAGGAGACTAAGTGATCCCATAGGCAGAGCACTGAACTGGGTTGTGGGAGACAGAGAGGACCTGTTCTTGGTTCATCTGCATGGTCTTGACATGTCCTTCTGTCATGGTGAGTCATTTTCCCATTGTAAATTTATGTCAGTTGTGCTGACAGCTCCTTTGTGAAGTACTTTGAGATGTTCCAAAACGAAGCACCAAACACAAGCTAAGTGTTGGTGAATATCACGCGTTTCGGGGAAGTCGGATGAGAACTGGCAGGAGGAAGAGAGAAAGCTGGGAGGTAGCTTGGAGGTGCCAACAAAGAAACTGCTGAAGGGAGGAAAGAAAGATCTGGAACAGGTGGCACAAAAAGAAAAAAACTGGCACCTGAGAATCCAAATCCAATAGTTATGTTAAGAGTTTCATCAAGTCAAGAGTAGTATGTGTATCTGGAGAGCTGTTACATACATTGCCTTCTTATGGAGTGGAAGGAAGGAGACTTTATGAAAGTGTCATTGTCTGGCTGCAGTGGCTAACTCGAGAAGAAGGACCATTTATATGGACATCAGGGGAGAACATTATCAAGTGCCACATGGGAAACTATTAGAGAAGCCAGAGATGATGAACAGAGGAATAAAGAACTGACTTTAAATTCCAGAGAGTTGTACTAGAGGGGAAACTATCCAGCGGGACTTTTCTGAAGTAGACCCTTATGGAAGTTCACAACAAAAAATGTAAAAGTATGGTTTGTTCAATAGAGAAATGCAAAAGGTACCATTGCTGTAGAGGGAGGCTGGCTTGTCATAGAGAAAGGAGTACACAGGCTGGACGACTGACGTGAAATGTGGAAGGGTATGTGGAAGGAGAATGTCCACTCCTTTAAAGATACCTGATCAAAGGAACCGTAAACAAGAACATACAGAGACAAACCTGATGGGAGGTAGTGATAAGAACAAATCTGGTCAGTCACTCTAATTGGTAAGGATACGTGGAGCGTAAGAGTGTGGTTTTTCCAGAAAGGTTATGTGACTAAAGACTTTGCCAGATTGGGATGATAAGGAAAGGGTGGGAGGCAAACACAGGGAGACATAAAACCTGACCAATAAGCATAACAAAGACAGTAACAGAAACCAGTCTGGTCCCATTAACTGACAGGCTATCAAGAAACTGCAGGCAAACTGGGACTTTGCAGCTGATAAGGATGTAAACCTGAGGGCCTAGCATCAGTGGTTCGAGGGGCCATAGCCCTCTGGCTCTTGGTGGGTCCTACAGACTTTGTACCGGGAGTGTTGGCTACTGAGGGGACCAGCATGAGTGGACTGGGTACCAGTTACTATGGCCAGAGGGGGGCTGTAGGTGCCCCTGGTCTGTGGTGTCATCAGCTGGAGTGAGTGGGGGTCTCCGTGGCATCTAGTTGGGGTGGCAATGGTGTGTGTCCCAGAATCCAGCTTCCTGGGGGACTGGCATGAGTGAGGGTCTTAGCACCAATGGCTGGAGTGGGACAGCAGGTCACAGCCCGTGTGCCTGGTGCTGGCTGTTGGGAGGGCGAGTGCCCTGTATCTTCCCCAAATGGGTGTGGGGGGGGTTTGCAACAGAAAACTTCAAGCTGGACAGTACAGGGGGCCTTAGATCCGGGCAGGCAGGGGCTCGTAGTATCCAGGGGGACCCATGAGCGTTGGGTACTTATTGGACAAATGTGTGAGTGCTGCACGTTCGCAGCAAGCATCAAGCTGGACCAGCCAGAGAGCAGGGGACCTGTGGGGTGAATCAGAGGGCTGGGGGCTGGGCAGGGGTGCCAAGCAGCAGAGGGGCCATGCAGGTACTTAAGGGATCCATGAGCATGCGGTCCCAGAAAGTTGTGAATCCAGAGAGTGGAGAGTATGTGTGTGCTTTTACTAGTGAACTCCTGTCTCTGCCTGCTGAAGAGGAGAAGGGGACTTGGCTGTGCTTGTGTCTTACGTGAGTCACGTACGTGGGTGGTGTTGAAGGCAGCGCCTTGTCTGTGGCAGTCTGCGTGCCAGGCCGTGTCAGCGTCGTAAAAGCTTGTGCCTCTGGGGTACGTGCTCAGCTTTGCTACTGGTTGAACCTGCAAATGGGAAAGCAGCAGCTGCGTCTCTCAGATGGGGCAGAGACCCCGTTTCTCAGGGCATTGGGCTGGGTTCCAGCAGCCAAGCAGGCAGAGGTCTTGATATCCCTTAAAACAATGCAATAAAATTTTGGGATAGAATTCAAACAGTTTAATACAAGTGGGGTTTCATGAATGTGGCTGAGGGGGAAAACACATGGATTACATCATGACTCATAAGCTCCCCAGAAGATGTCTCCATCAGTAAGAAAATGTATCGATGATGCCTTAATTGAGGTACCTGTAGTGGTTCGGGGGGG
>NW_009259101.1:37542-55739 GCF_000687185.1 Egretta garzetta
GGGAGGGGGGGTATTGACAACATGGTACAAGGAAAGGCAAGTTCTGATTTTTGCCACCTATGTTCAAAAAGGACAGCCAGAAAATGTGAGAGATGTTGCAAAGGGGGAGATGTGTGTGTGACTGGCGAAAGAAGAGTCTGTAGAAGGGCTTGGGATGTTTAACAAGTGCTGTTTTACTCTCTAGGAGAAACTCCTTTACGCTAAAAGGCAGTGCTTCTCCACTACAAATGGGCATAAAATAGCCGTGATGCATGTAGGCTGGTAAGAGAAGAAAGATCGTCATAATTAGAAAGAGCCTTCCACTGGGGTTCAGCACCTGCCAGCTTTTAAGACTGAGTTCAGTAGGAAAAGTGTCATACCAAGTTGTACTGGCATCTCAGGAGACAGTGTTGGAAAGCCCAGCCTCTCCCTCCAGTCTTACATTCCTCAGGCCCACAGAAGAGAACCGAGCTCATACGGAACAAGTGTCTCCGATCCCAGGATTGCTCTGTTATCCAACTTTGAAGAGCTTGGCATTGTTACTTGCAAAGATTTGTTTGCTCTCTGTTTTTCTAAGGGCTTGCTTTTAGAAGGTGTAAAAAGTGCATTCGAAATACACGTTTGGGTCATGCAGTGAATTTTAGATGAATTGCTGACCAAAAATCCAATCCTTAGGAATATACAAATGGAGGACAGTGGTGTAATGAATACTTAATTAGATTAGCTGAATATTTACTACACCGTTGTCCTCTATTTGTGACTTCCAATGACTGGATATATGTTTTGGCTGGACAACGACAATTATTTTCTTTTAATCTGTGTTAGGAGGAAATTTGGCTCAAAGCTTTAGAGGCTTGTAAGTCTTGAGGGTCAGTTACCACCTGGTGGGGATTCATCGGTGGAAAATGTGACCTTACTTCTTGAACAAATAGGCCGTATGGGGCTTCACGTGGGGGACTAGTTTCATGGTGCCACTACAAACACATTAAAGGAGTGGAAGAAACTGAGGTCAGAGAAGCAAACAAATCAGAAGTATCAATGATGAGAATAAATAAACAGAGCTTAACTAAGTTATTGCATGTGCAACAGTATAGTAATTAAACAGGAGTATCGCAATGGGAGATAATAGATGAAATGTTTGATAGCTCAGAAATCTCACAGATTCTTTCTTTTAATACTTTTAAGTTTGAGGGAGATTATAGCAAGACCGAAAAGTGTAAAGGCTTTTGTACCGCAGCAGTATAAAACCCAGAAAATAGCCTGGCAGTATTAACATCTGGCAGAGTTTCTGTGTGGGTGGTTTTATGTGCCAGAATTCTTCAGCAAAAGACTAAAAAAAGAACTGAAAGTCTTTGGTGAAAATACAGCGTCAAGATTGCTCCCAGTGTATCTACAGCAGGGAGGTAGCTGTGGCGTTGTGGTTGCAGGACTAAGCACCCAAAGGCTAGGAATACCGATCGGCTTGTGCATCCCTGTCTTTCCAAACCTCTTTTTGACTCTTTCTGCTTTCATTTTGTCCTCCCCAACACTCGTCCCTCTTTCCTCACCTTCTCCCATGATCTAGTTTCTACTCCCAGAAATGTTTACGGATTGTACCCTGATTTAAAATACATAAACCCCTGAGAGAGGGACCAGATCCAGTCTCCTGTTCCTACTGTGTCCTTTCCAGGACACAGAACCAGGCTGCCCTTTTTTTTGATCTCACGAACCTTGACTTTGTTGGCTGGAGACTGGCTCTGTTTCCAGTGGCAATGGTTTCAGGGGATATGGGGGACTTGGTGGACTGGACATGAAGGCCTCTAAACTTTGTGCCTTCAACCACTGTTCAGTGTGACAAAGAAAACCAAGGAAGAACGCTGGTGGGTACAAGGAAAGGCAAGTTCTGATTTTTGCCACCTATGTTCAAAAAGGACAGCCAGAAAATGTGAGAGATGTTGCAAAGGGGGAGATGTGTGTGTGACTGGCGAAAGAAGAGTCTGTAGAAGGGCTTGGGATGTTTAACAAGTGCTGTTTTACTCTCTAGGAGAAACTCCTTTACACTAAAAGGCAGTGCTTCTCCACTACAAATGGGCATAAAATAGCCGTGATGCATGTAGACTGGTAAGAGAAGAAAGATCGTCATAATTAGAAAGAGCCTTCCACTGGGGTTCAGCACCTGCCAGCTTTTAAGACTGAGTTCAGTAGGAAAAGTGTCATACCAAGTTGTACTGGCATCTCAGGAGACAGTGTTGGAAAGCCCAGCCTCTCCCTCCAGTCTTACATTCCTCAGGCACACAGAAGAGAACCGAGCTCATACGGAACAAGTGTCTCCGATCCCAGGATTGCTCTGTTATCCAACTTTGAAGAGCTTGGCATTGTTACTTGCAAAGATTTGTTTGCTCTCTGTTTTTCTAAGGGCTTGCTTTTAGAAGGTGTAAAAAGTGCATTCGAAATACACGTTTGGGTCATGCAGTGAATTTTAGATGAATTGCTGACCAAAAATCCAATCCTTAGGAATATACAAATGGAGGACAGTGGTGTAATGAATACTTAATTAGATTAGCTGAATATTTACTACACCGTTGTCCTCTATTTGTGACTTCCAATGACTGGATATATGTTTTGGCTGGACAACGACAATTATTTTCTTTTAATCTGTGTTAGGAGGAAATTTGGCTCAAAGCTTTAGAGGCTTGTAAGTCTTGAGGGTCAGTTACCACCTGGTGGGGATTCATCGGTGGAAAATGTGACCTTACTTCTTGAACAAATAGGCCGTATGGGGCTTCACGTGGGGGACTAGTTTCATGGTGCCACTACAAACACATTAAAGGAGTGGAAGAAACTGAGGTCAGAGAAGCAAACAAATCAGAAGTATCAATGATGAGAATAAATAAACAGAGCTTAACTAAGTTATTGCATGTGCAACAGTATAGTAATTAAACAGGAGTATCGCAATGGGAGATAATAGATGAAATGTTTGATAGCTCAGAAATCTCACAGATTCTTTCTTTTAATACTTTTAAGTTTGAGGGAGATTATAGCAAGACCGAAAAGTGTAAAGGCTTTTGTACCGCAGCAGTATAAAACCCAGAAAATAGCCTGGCAGTATTAACATCTGGCAGAGTTTCTGTGTGGGTGGTTTTATGTGCCAGAATTCTTCAGCAAAAGACTAAAAAAAGAACTGAAAGTCTTTGGTGAAAATACAGCGTCAAGATTGCTCCCAGTGTATCTACAGCAGGGAGGTAGCTGTGGCGTTGTGGTTGCAGGACTAAGCACCCAAAGGCTAGGAATACCGATCGGCTTGTGCATCCCTGTCTTTCCAAACCTCTTTTTGACTCTTTCTGCTTTCATTTTGTCCTCCCCAACACTCGTCCCTCTTTCCTCACCTTCTCCCATGATCTAGTTTCTACTCCCAGAAATGTTTACGGATTGTACCCTGATTTAAAATACATAAACCCCTGAGAGAGGGACCAGATCCAGTCTCCTGTTCCTACTGTGTCCTTTCCAGGACACAGAACCAGGCTGCCCTTTTTTTTGATCTCACGAACCTTGACTTTGTTGGCTGGAGACTGGCTCTGTTTCCAGTGGCAATGGTTTCAGGGGATATGGGGGACTTGGTGGACTGGACATGAAGGCCTCTAAACTTTGTGCCTTCAACCACTGTTCAGTGTGACAAAGAAAACCAAGGAAGAACGCTGGTGCTGCTGCTGGATGTTATTTTATTTTTTCCCTCACCATGTGGCCAGTAATAGTTTGTATTTCAAAAGCTCAACCCTGGAATCTACCTCCAAACAGGACAGTTAGAAAAGAACATTAAATGAGAAGAATCATGCTGAGACATTGCAGGTCTATCTGGTTGTGGAGGCCAATGTTTTGATTAGTACAAGGAGGGGGGATTGATTTCAGTGGGTACATTTGATAGCGTCGTCACTGCTTATCGCTGAGTCTCGCATGTCCTGCTGTGGCTTCTCTGTTCAAGGATGGAAGAAATAAACTGAGCTCAGCTGAGTTGTTAAAAGCGAGGGGTCTGGTGGCATTTGAGGTGTACCGGGGCTAATGGAGGTATCCCTGTAAGGTTGGCAGCTATGGCTTGTGGGAAACCTGTGCCCTTCTGGAAGAGCAGCTGAGGACCAGGCAGGATACCCTGCCCTCTGCACCACAGCACCATTGCCTGCTGTTGCAGGAACCCATACATACAATGTGGGTGCCCCGCAGTACTGAAGAATGAGTTTGCCCATGCGTACGATCCATGCAAAACACATAAGGTAAATCTGCATTAATGCTATAGTACTAACTAGCGCTAAACACCGGCTGTAGTCTAGCTTTTAAAAGAATATTATATTAGGCCAACCACTCTGACCTATCCTGTAAGAACTCTTGTGCTCAAGGAGAGAAATACTGAACTCTTACTAAATTCAAAACATAAATATTTTGTGTAGCTGGGGTTTTAAGACTTCTGAAGAGAAGTTTGAAAACAGATTTGCTTAATGTATACTTAAAAAAAGCCAAACAGTCCTCTCCCTTCAGCACCCATTACAAATAATAAATTATACATACGTATATATACCTTCTTCCTTGAGAATATCCGAGTATCCTTTACAGTAGTGCTTTAAACCTTGCAGTGGCCAATTGAGCCCAGATATTGCTGACAGCTTAGGAACCAATTAAGATACTTGCCAAAAAGAATGAAGCCCTTGATGTAGCAGTGAACAGAACCCGTTCCTCCTGACTTCCTGCTTTTACGGCACCATCAACTGCTGTCACCATCTCGCTTTTGTCTTGTCCCATTTGCAAAAGCCCCAACTTAGCTCCAGGGACCTTTTTTTTCCCCTTCTTGTTACCGTATGAGAGCCGTTGCTTCTCAGTCCTTCCTCTGGGCTGCCGGTCATCTCCCTCCTGCTCTACTCCTTGCAACTCCTCCAGCTACCTGGAGCTACTCCTGCTCTCCGGCAGCAACAGCAGCAGTGAGTGCTAGAGGCTGTGAGGGGCTGTGAAGAAGGATGCAGGAGCTGGTGCTGATGTCTCTATGTAGGTAGGGAAGTGGTCCTGGAGCAGAGAGTTCATATGGTTGTGCCCCCCCCTTTCTTAAAGTGTCTCTGGGTTGCAGAAGTTACTGTTGTTTGTTCTTCTCTGGGCCCTTCCACGTAGCGTTGTCTGGGTTTGTTTTTTCTTGGTTCCTCACAGCGTCTTCTGGCTGTTGCTATGCCTCATCCTTTCTGACTGAACCCTTACCCTCTCAGGACCTGACCTCATGTATGAATACTGTCTCACACAGAAAAATCTGGAATTGTTATGTAGGAAATGAGTGACAGAACTGATTGCAAGGTCTGGTGGAAGGGAAAAGTGATTTTCTTCTGCAAAATCTCAGAAGTTTCCCACTCTCACTCATTCTCTTACAGATTTTGCTCACTCATAGCCACATACTCACAAACATCAGCTCATGGGCCTCGTGGTCACTGGTGACCAGGATCACTTGTGTACAACGCAGAAGACCAGGGGTGCTGGCTATCCTGGCTCCTAGGTTCTCATTCACTGGTGGCAATAGACTGATCTGGGACTTGCCATTGATTCCCTTCAGGAATGAGTACTGTTTGGGATCTTCTGCGTCATTATTTTGCCTCACCCCTTTATAAGCCTTAGGCAAAATTCCTTAATTTCTCTTGTATTCCTCTGCTGTGCATTTTAAGGCTCCAGTTTTTTCCTCCATCTTCCTGACACTTGATTTTAGGTCATTTTGTTCCTCTTCATTCATTTGGATTAAGTCCCCATATAGGGTGCTCTGTAGCAATTAATGAATTCTTTTTCTATTAATCCTTATTTTGTATTTTTTTTGTGTGCTTTCACATGTGCAGACACTTATATACATAATTCCTTCATACTAACCTTAAATATATGTGGGGTTTTTTTTTCAAATCTCTAGATGTAAAAGGAAAGATAATAAATGGGTATGGGTAAAATACCATGGATTATGGAAAGGAAAAACTCAGATTAGTTATGGGTAATGAACTCAAACTATTTATAAAGTATTCACGAGAAGTGAGGAAGCAAGATTGTTGCTGGTTTTTTGCGTGGAAGTATTGGTGGTCAATCTTTTGGCATGTTACCGGCTATTACATTTAAATGCACAGTACGAATCCATTTCTCTGTGCTGTTCTGATAACCTTATTAAAGGGAAAATAAGACTGAGATTGCAGAAGTGCAGTAAAGGGCATAAAATGGCTGGAACATAGATTACAAGTTGAGAGAGAAAAAAAGAACAAGCTTTTGCTTGTCTATTTAGGAGAGAGTTGGGGGACAAGGAGGGTGTGGGATCCCACTGTGGGCCAGGACCCTGAAGGGAAACACAAATATAAACCAAAATCATTGGCAAAGAGTATAAGTCAGGGTCAAATGCTCTTCCTGGTTCTGCTGAGTAAGAAAATCAATGGGACTTGTCCTGAGGTCAGATAATATCAGCAGAATCTGCAGTATTAACATTTTGCCCATCATATAGATGTGGTTATAGGTTAAAAATAGTCTAAGCACAGCACAGTTTGGGCAGATGGATTTTTTTTTTTTTTTAATAGGATTTAAGGTAAAGATCTTCTAAGCTCAGAAAGGCCTGCTGAGAATTAGCAGGCAAACCAAAATATTTTCCTGCCCTACTTTCCCTGCTCAGCCCTTCCTGTGCAGACCCATGAAATACAGAAAGCTGTGGAGTCTCATAAAAAATCCTCACCAGCTCAGTAGGTTTTACGGGGCCTGTGTTCTAATCCACGCCTGCCTCTTTCATGGCTCTCACTGCTCTTTAAAATAGTTGAAGGGTTTTCATTTTCTGTATGTGTGCTTGAGCTCATCGTACACACGCATCAGAGCTGTAGGCAAAGACCTGCAGCTGAGAGCGCACCAGCAAGGGTGGTAGGAGCAGGGGGTTGTTCGGTATTTGGTGGCTGAGCAAAAGCTTTCCCATTTGTGGTAAAAGCCCTGTAGATTCTCTGATGGATGATGGAGATTTTCCTCAATCATTTGCTCATGGGGTGAAGTTTCTTCCTTTCCACTGTACAAAGAATCCCAAGTCTGAGCGATGACTGATCGTGAGAGCGCTGTGACAGGCTGGACCCAGGCGTGCACAGGTTCACTCCACACCATATCTGGCTCTTCTGTCACGGCAGGTTTGCTGAATACAACCTGTACCCAGGCTGTGTTTGTTTTGGTGAACTCTGGAAGCCCAGAGCAACTCCTTCACTGTTCCTTTGGTTCCATTCTGCCACAAGGAACTTCCGGAACATCTAGGCAACCCTGCCTCCTCTGGCTTGGAGACAGAGGTGTCCAAGCCTCTGGCTGCAGAGAGCATGGGAATTGTGCCCCAGTGCAACAGCCGGAGGTAGACGTGATGATTTGCCTGACTTCTGTGTTTTAAAAAGCATGGCAAGTCTGATGTTGACTATTTCCAGCATCAAGAAAACAGCAGTTAAGCAGTTAATCCTAAAATATAACCTTGAGAAGGAAAGTCATCTTTACACTTTTAACTCTGATTAAGTGTAATTTGTTCTATTAATTTGAGAAATTGCTGAAATTTAGGGCAGCTCCGTACAACTCAGCACAGTGGCATTTGGGGTCTGATTTTAGACTGAGAAAATCTGTCCTTCTTCATTTCCGTGCTGCTTTACAGATTTAGCTTCAGGAGCAAGTTGTAGCTTGCTGCTGTGTGAGAATGTCCTGGTGGTTTGGAACAGGCAGCCGTAGCTCGGTGCTGACCTCCCATATAGCTTGGGAGTGGAGATGTGCCAGTGTCACGGATGGAGTGGGAGAGAGGCAAAATATAGTTTATTGGTGTAGACCAATGAGTCACCAAAGTTCAGTGGCAAATACGACAGTAGTTTATAAGATTCTATGGCAAGGTACGCTTGGTTATTCACTGCACAGAGGATGGGGTCAGACAAAACTGTCAGGGAGGCCCTCCCATTGAGTCACGAGGTTCAGAAAAGATCCCCTTGCTTTCTAAACTCCTCCCTCAGAGAGGCGTCTGGGTGCAGCTGGATCCAATCCTAGTCTCAGACTTGGTCAACGGTTTATGTCTAAAGGATTAGATATGTGCAATCAATCCTTTCTATCACGTGGCCAAGGTTTCAGAGTTAGCAGGCTGTGAGCCACTTACTGAGAATCTGTTGTGGTGAGGAATCTCTCAACCTCGAGGAGCGACCCTGAGAAACGTCCCTGCTCCCAAGGGAGATCCTGGCGTGCAGCCCGCTGCTGTGCAGGAGAGCTCCAAGGGTCTTGGGCTGCTCACTATTGATGTGGGTAAGATAATTGGCTCATAGTCATATTTGCATACTGACCACTGTGCTTAGGTGGGCACATTCCACAATAGCCCTTGGCTACTGTATTGTTATCTGTCTCCCCCACATCCAGTGGGTCCATCCTTCAGGACCAGACACATCTATCACCACCGCCGCAGGTGGTTATCACCTGAAAGAGGTCGAGGGAGCAGGAGTCGGAGGGCAGGGGGGAGCACACCGCCACAGCCAGGGAGGGAGAAAGGGCAGAACGGTGATTCTCGGCTGCTGGAAGAAGTTTAGAGCAACATGAAGACTGTGTAGTTGTAACCATTGGATGATCCATCCATCTTCACATTGTGCATCTTCAACTTCTGCTTGTGTCTTGGGCTGCCTGGAGTGGCTGCAGGCAGTTTGTTGACTGTATTTTGGAATGCAATCCTGTACAGGGGATAAACATGGAACACTGAAGTCACATTTAAGGTGTAACCTGGGACTGAAGTTGGAGGTAGGGCTGCTTTGCTGAGAAAATGCACTTGGTATCAGCAGCCTGGTGTGGTATGTTAATGCCTGCTTCAGCTGGGGGGGCGTATTTGTTGAAAATACCGGGAAGCAGAGTGGCAGCAAGTGTGAGACAGGTGAGCCTGAGTTTTCTTTTGTTTTCTTTTTTTTTTAGATTTTATTTAGTCATCAGAAGGCCTGCAACACTTCAGGTAACTTGAAGATGGGTTAATGATGGATCAGGCAGGCTTGTGAAAGAAAGTTGCAGTGAAAGATTCTTTGAATAACAAAATAATAACCGGTCTGGTTAAAGATGTCCCCGCTCCCTGCAGGGGGGTTGGACTGGGTGACCTCTAAAGGGCTCAATAAATTAAGTGTTGAAATTAAAGCTTAAGATATGCCTTTATGTCATTTTCTAACGATGTACTTTCATGGGTTAAGAGAATTCGTGGAGATGCTATTATGAAATGCAACAAACCTGGAAAAGTCATTAGGTGAGCAGTAGAGAAAGGAAGAGAAGTGCAAATGAAGGAGGAGAAGGCACCAACCTTCCAAAAAGCAAAATCTGATCTAGCACAAGATGTACGGGTTCAAATTAGGGCACTGACAGTCAATACTCCTAACGTGCTCAAAGGCAAACTTAGGTCATCATTAAAAGTGTGTGGTAACAAACCTTAGGTGATCGCCAGCTCCTCTTCAGGCTCAGGCTCGGCAGTTTCAGATTTAGGTGGTTGACTTCTGAGAGGCACTTAGGAGTAAGCAGGGAGCAGAAATAACGTTACTAGAGTTCAGAGGAGAGCAACAAGGATGATGAGGGGACTGGAGCATCTCCCCTAGGAGGAAAGGCTGAGGGAGTTGGGCTTGTTCAGCCTGGAGAAGAGAAGGCTGAGAGGGGACCTCATCAACACGTACAAATATCTCAAGGGTGGGTGTCACAAGGACGGAGCCAGACTCTTCTCAGTGGTGCCCAGTGCCAGGACAAGGGGCAATGGGCACAAACTGAAGCAGAAGAGGTTCCAGTTGAATGGGAGGAAGAACTTTTGTACTTTGAGTGTGCCCGAGCCCTGGCCCAGGCTGCCCAGGGGGGCTGTGGAGTCTCCTTCTCTGGAGATATTCAACCCCTGCCTGGCCGCTGTCCTGTGCCCCCCTGCTCTGGGTGAGCCTGCTTGAGCAGGGGGGTGGGACTGGGTGAGCTCCCGAGGTCTCTTCCAACCCCTGCCGTGCTGGGATTCTGGGATTTTGTAACTCGGTATATGTTTTCAAGAGAGTGAGTGCGCAGTACCTGGGTACTTGTGTAGTCTTTCACAATGCAAACCTGACCCCTTTTGCCTGTTAAAAGAGGCATTGACAGGCTCTAAAGAAAATGCTGTCAGTCTCTCTCGGCAGCGAAGAAGGTGACTGATCCTCATATTACTCTTTGCCTGTACTTTTGATTCTCGCTCTCTATTTTTATACCCAGCTCTCTGTTCCCATTGGTTCTGTGCCACTGTTTGGTGCTTAGCTTCCTACTTTACCCAAGCTGTGTGGACAAAAGTGAAGGGAAAAGGAGAGATCAGCATCCCTTATCAGCATCATTTGGGAACACAGTAAACCCAGAAGGAGGAGCACAAAAGCCCTAGGATGCTGAGGAGAAATAAATAGGGGAAATGAATATAAATGAGTGGATGATCCATTAAAAAGAAAGAGGTAGGAGGACTGATAGAAAATGGGGTAGAAAATGAAGGAATGAGCTAGAGGTAGAAGATGGAAAGGAAAAAGGTGAATATTCAATGGAAAGAGGCAAGATGGTGAAAGGAATATAAACCAAAATGAAAAAAAGGGGAGTAGAGTATAAATAAAAGATGGAAAGTTGAAGTTAAGCTGTGGCTAGTAATTGGAAAAGGAAAAAAAAAACCCCACATGGAACAAATATTTAAGAGGGAGAATAGATAGACAAGAACAGAAGAAAAGGATGGGTTTAAGAGCCAGACTGTGAACAGGAAGACAGCACTGGCAGATTCAGAGCTGTCAGGCCAGTGTGGATGTCCAGTTAGGAGAGCTTGGGAGCCATCAGTAGAGCCTTGGACTGGTAGGACCATCCAAGCCTAGTGGAAAATCTTGTTTACTAGGATAAATAGAATCATAGAAGGTGATAAAGGAAAATGGACCAACCAAAACCTTCCAAAACCTTCAAGAAAGCATTTGGCAGTAGGAGGAGCACTTACAGGCTTTGTGGTGACTTTAGAAAGGTGACAGTTACTTTGTCAATGCCCAAGTTATTAACGTCCTTCCATTTAGAATGGCATGGTATGTGACATTATGGTCAATAAGTTACTGAAAGGGTTTTGAAGTCATCAGAAAAATAAAACAGAAGACAAACAGAACGTGTCAGAGACATCCATCCTTAAATTTTAGACTAGAAGTGAGGAATAATTGTATGTCCACTGGCGACCAGGAGAAGCAAAGAAATGTATTTTCTCTGTATCTCTATTGTATGTGGTTTGTCTGAATTCAGGTTTATGACACCGATCCCTCTCCATACCCCAACCCACCACCACTTTTTCTTTCCGTGCTGTTTTCTAGAATAACAGCAAATACACGACTTCAAAGAAATAGTGACCCGAATACAAACAGGATTTTTTCTGGCTGTTTAGTAGTCTTGGTTCCCATACCACTGATGTTTTAAATAGTCTGGCTTCAGGTTTTTGTGATACAAAATACAATTCTCACCAGTTAGATTCATACCAATGTGAAAAATGGATTTAGGGAAGGAAACAAAAGAACAGAGCCAATCCAGCTGAGCAACTGTGGGTATGAATCCCTTTCATTCCTGCCTTTACGTGGCCTTATTATCTCTAGGGTCTTCCTGACAGTACTTGAGCCCTGGGAAGTCACCAGAAACCACCCTGTACATGTTCTCCTTCAGAGAAGGGGGAGGGTAGGGGGCATGGGGGAGTGGCACAACTGCAGTAAGTAGGGTGCAGAAGAATGGAGGAACCCCAAGAGAGTGAAGTGAAAGATGGGCTTGGACTGAAGAATTAGGGTGAGCATTCCCTGATATTACCAAGATGGTTTTTTTCATAGATCTCAAGAGCACCCATGGGCTAGAAGGTGATGCTACAGTCCACCATCTCACTGGAAAAAAACTGTAGGAAACTCCAGAAATCTGAGTCATTCCCTTACAATTTACAGGTATTGTTTTCCACTGTGGTTGATGTAATCTGGCCTGTGACTGATGGATGTTTCTTTCCTCTGGACTTGATTTAATTCTAAGGCAGGCAAACTGTAGGCACCACACAAAAGCAGGCACATAGAGAAAAAAATCTATTTTTTTTCTAGAGAATGACACAGTTTACCTGCTTGTTAATGGCTAAACTATATGGGTTCTCTGGACTTGTCTCCATATATTTTTGCACACTATTTTATAGAATCATAGAATGTCTTGGGCTGGAAGGGACCCCTAGAGGTCACTCAGTCCAACCCCCCTGCAGGGAGCAGGAACACCTTTAAACCAAATCAGGTTGCTCAGAGCCCAGTCCAACCTGGTCTTGAATGTTTCCAGGGATGGGGCCTCCACCACCTCTCTGGGCAACCCCTGCCAGGGTTTCACCACCCTCATTGTAAAGAATTTCTGCCTTATATCCAGTCTAAATCTCCCCTGTGTTAGTTTAAAACCATCCCCCCTTGTCCTGGCACAGCTGGCCCTGCTAAAAAGATTTTCCCCATCTTTCCTCTAGGCTCCCTCCCACTGAACAGCCACAGTCAGGTCTCCCTGCAGCCTCCTCTTCTCCAGGCTGAGCGAGCCCAACTCTCTCAGCCTGTCTTTGTAGGAGAGGGGCTCCAGCCCTCGGATCATTTCAGTAGCCCTCCTCTGGACCTGCTCCAACAGGTCCATGTCCTTCTTGTGCTGGGGACCCCTGAGCTGGACACAGGGCTCCAAGTGAGGTCTCACCAGAGCAGAGTAGAGGGGCAGAATCCCCTCTCTCACCCTGCTGGCCATGCTGCTGGGGATGCAGCTCAGTAGGCAGAAATTACGTGTGCATTTATATGGTAGGCAAGTAATCTCACTGTTGCCAAAATCCTGCGTGCTAACAAGACTACATGCATAAATCTAGAGCCTGATCCTGGTGACTTCCCACCAGTTCAGAAAGGATCTACATCATGATATGGAGTCATTGGGTATCACGTTTCAGGGTTGTGATTTTCTGAAGGTGAAATTATTTAGAAAGAAGGAAAATGTCTTCCCAGGTGTTGAAATACCTTGGAGTTCTGTTAACTTGTACTTTCCCGTCTGCCTTTTTTCTGATACGTCTTTCTCTCTCCTTTTGCTGTGTGAGACTCAGAAATATTCAGAAGGACTCTGCATGGTGTTCTGTAATGAAGCAAATTGAACACAGATTTATTGCTGCTCAAGCAAATTGAGGTGATTCTAGTTCCAATGTCATATAAAAACTTCCCTTGTGCGGGTATGATTTGAAATGGATGAACTTCCCAGGCCCCAGATACCTACAGAACCGTATCTGTGTATAATTGTATCACTCCCAAGGGAAATCTCTGCACAGAAATACTTCTGTGGCACTGCATTACACTGCTGCTAATTCAGGTAATTCTGTATGTAGGACTGTTTCAAGGAAGGCTCGCATAGGAATGTGAGGACTTCTCGTGCTGAAATAGTTCTGTTGCTACAACCTCTAGCATAGGTACATGCCGATGTGTTACTGTCCTGCTGTATACTTAATTTTCTTCTGCAGGACTTGGTAAAATCAGTGTATTCTTTGCTACGCCCGTATGTTTGTACTCACATTAAAGGACTTGTACTGTTTAATTTAACCAAGCTAATTAAAGTGGTGCCATTTTTGTATGTCAGCAAAGCCCAACAGGCCTGTGCATAACCCTAACCCTCACCCTGGCAGTAGCCAGCCATTTCAGGGGTTACTGGGTTTATCAGCAAATGAGTGGTTGGACCCGGTATCTTTTATCAGCTGGTTTTGCTGCAGGGATGGATTCTGATGCTCTTGCTCATGGGGATGGAGCTGAACGCACCCACCGGATACATTTTTATTTAGTGAGCTTTGAGGGTATTTCAGAATTTGATGCTTAGATGAAATTTCAAGAAATTACCGGAAAACAAAACTCTAGTAAAAAAAGCTAGAACCCCCCTCGCCTCAGTCAGTGAAACTGAAATGATGGGGTTTTGTGTTTCAATTTTTGCCCTTTACTAGAAAAATCAATATCACTACAGAGCAGATCCTGGAGTGTTTTCTCAATGGAAGTTTTTCCCTGAATTAAAAATCAAGGCCTGCAAGGCTGACACAGCATCACTACCAAAGCCGAGGGAAATAACTAAAATTTGTGCAGCCATTGATGAATTTTATATGGATTTAAAGGGTCTCAGGGAACATTTAATCAGAACACAACAAATTTCAGTGTGTCATTTATAAACTGTGTAGTCAGCATAAGCTATATAAAGCTACACTGTGAGAAAGACCATTACATTTCTACAGCACTACTGCATACGAGCCAAGCTACAGTGTTAATTTGTGAAATAAAAATCAGAACTTATTTTATTGGTGCTGTACGACTTAAAAAAAGGCATGAAGCCAGACAGTCCTAGGACTTCTGCAGTTAGGAGAAAAATTTTCCAAGAACATGAGGTTGAGAAACCTGTTTGATGGGAATGAAGATATTATGGAATATAGAATCATAGAATCACAGAATTGTTTAGGTTGGACAAGCCCTTTAAGATCATCAAGCCCAACCGTTCCCCTAACCCTGCCATCCCACCCCCAAACCCTGGCCCTCAGCACCGCGTCTGCCTGGCTTTTAAATCCCCCCAGGGGTGGGGACTCAACCCCTTCCCTGGGCAGCCCCTTCCAGCGCCTGACAGCCCCAAGGGGAAAGAATTGTTCCCAATGGCCAACCTCACCCTGCCCTGGCCCAACTTGAGGCTGGTGCCCCTCGTTCCGTTGCCTGTTACCAGGAGCAGAGACCAACACCCACCTCACTGCACCCTCCTGTGAGGTTCTAGAATGGCTCAGTTAAGCGTGCGCGCATTATCTCTGTTCGGTTTTATGTTCTGTGGTGTTTTGCAAAACTTTGGATGTGCGCAGTCTTAGCTGTCCACAGAGAGACAGGACATGGGCGAAGATGAACCTGGGTAGAATGTAAATGGTGAGGTGGGCTGGGATTTGAGCATTCGTCGGCCCTTCCTTGCTGGGGGACCCAGCTGGAACACACTAGAGCAGAGCATGAATGTCCATCAGAAGTAACTGGGGTCTAGGATCAGTGTGAAAGATTCCTCGCTGGCAGTAAAAAACCCTTGGAGAAGTGATTGGTGCGTCTCGTTCACACGCTGGAAGTAAAATCAACTTGTGGGTAGAAAGCCATTGCCTACAGAGATGAGTTTTGGTTTCCTACCACTTCTTAGCATGGCCATTATCCGTCTCCGGGAGAGCCTGTACCGACGCGTTCCTTGAGGTAGGGCCTTAGATGACACCAATGTTGCCGTGGCTTTGGGCTTTTTATTGGTGTGCCATTAGGTCTGTTAGAGGACTTTGTGACTGTACGTGTGGGAGGTGTGGGGCAGAGAGAATCTGTGGACTGTCTGGGTGAAACCACTGTTGTCTGCAAAACTGAGGGTGTGTCCCTTCAGGCTCCTGTTTTATATGATGACTGCAAGTTGTTTTGACACATGGTCGCATAATCCATGCATATCAGTGCTGCTATAGCCTTTTTTTTTTTATAGGTTTTAGCAGGGTGTTGGGTTTTGGTTTGGGGGATTTTTTTGTGAGGCTGTCGGGGAATTTTGTTGTGAAGCTGTGAATATTGTGATCTTGAAGGTGGGTAGCTAGCCAGAAATATGAAGCTGATTTTTTTTTTTTTTTTTAAAGTGTTTGGCTCCTGTTTAGACAACTGGATGAAATGGGCACACTTCCACGTGTTCTAGGCACTTGGCATCTCTATCTGCCCTTCTTGGTCTGCACAGACCAAGTTTATTCTACTTAAAAAGCTAAGCAGGGTTGGCTGGTTCCGCAGGACTGTTTGCACAGCGCGGGGTACTGGGCACATTAGAATAAACATGAGGGCAATTATTTGGGCCACAAAAATGGGCTAAAAAGTAAATGAACCCCTCAGCCAAAAGGTAAATGGGGTAATCCTGCACTTAATGTTGTCTCTCCTGATAATGGTGGCCACTGGTAAAGGCCGATAGACTGGTAACTGTTCTTAGCAGTGCTGAGTCAGACTTAGGGCAATTGCGCTCTGGGGTTTGTGCATCAGGTGCATTACAATAAAATGTTTTGGAATTTATACTGTAAGGTTGTGCTCTCAAAAGTCATCCCCCACATGATGAGGGGTGCCCAGGCCCACAAGGGGCAATGAGGTTTTAGCTGAATGTTGAGGTCACCCTCTCCCCTTGATAGACCAGTCCAATCCAGAGATTGGACATTGCCAAAAACCTTTTTGGGGTAAGCACGAAAAAAACCAGTAGGGAGAGGAATACTAGCAGAGAAGTGGATTCTGCACTGGGTAGCAGGTACAACCCAGTCGCACCCCTGGAGGACTGTGTCCTGTGGTTTGTCTCATTAAATAAGTCAGCTTAGTGACTTAGGTGTTGCATGAATGAATGCTTAAGCTTATTGTCTTTACTGGGATTTGTGGTACTGGGGTAAAACAGCCCTCAGCCCTGCTGCTGAGTTTGCTCAATTCCATGGCCCCGTTTTTTGTCTGTCCTCCATCGCGAGGGTAGAGGGCAAAAAACCTGTAACTGGAAAACAGATTGTGTTGCATTTCTCCATCTCAGCTGCACTTGATCACCTTGAGCCTGCCTCTTGCATTGGGTGAGGAACTGAAGCCCACCTTAAACGCTGGTAACTCGGGGGTGTGACTTGCAGAATGTGGACTGTCTGGGTGAAACCACTGTTGTCTGCAAAACTGAGGGTGTGTCCCTTCAGGCTCCTGTTTTATATGATGACTGCAAGTTGTTTTGACACATGGTCGCATAATCCATGCATATCAGTGCTGCTATAGCCTTTTTTTTTTTATAGGTTTTAGCAGGGTGTTGGGTTTTGGTTTGGGGGATTTTTTTGTGAGGCTGTCGGGGAATTTTGTTGTGAAGCTGTGAATATTGTGATCTTGAAGGTGGGTAGCTAGCCAGAAATATGAAGCTGATTTTTTTTTTTTTTTTTTAAAGTGTTTGGCTCCTGTTTAGACAACTGGATGAAATGGGCACACTTCCACGTGTTCTAGGCACTTGGCATCTCTATCTGCCCTTCTTGGTCTGCACAGACCAAGTTTATTCTACTTAAAAAGCTAAGCAGGGTTGGCTGGTTCCGCAGGACTGTTTGCACAGCGCGGGGTACTGGGCACATTAGAATAAACATGAGGGCAATTATTTGGGCCACAAAAATGGGCTAAAAAGTAAATGAACCCCTCAGCCAAAAGGTAAATGGGGTAATCCTGCACTTAATGTTGTCTCTCCTGATAATGGTGGCCACTGGTAAAGGCCGATAGACTGGTAACTGTTCTTAGCAGTGCTGAGTCAGACTTAGGGCAATTGCGCTCTGGGGTTTGTGCATCAGGTGCATTACAATAAAATGTTTTGGAATTTATACTGTAAGGTTGTGCTCTCAAAAGTCATCCCCCACATGATGAGGGGTGCCCAGGCCCACAAGGGGCAATGAGGTTTTAGCTGAATGTTGAGGTCACCCTCTCCCCTTGATAGACCAGTCCAATCCAGAGATTGGACATTGCCAAAAACCTTTTTGGGGTAAGCACGAAAAAAACCAGTAGGGAGAGGAATACTAGCAGAGAAGTGGATTCTGCACTGGGTAGCAGGTACAACCCAGTCGCACCCCTGGAGGACTGTGTCCTGTGGTTTGTCTCATTAAATAAGTCAGCTTAGTGACTTAGGTGTTGCATGAATGAATGCTTAAGCTTATTGTCTTTACTGGGATTTGTGGTACTGGGGTAAAACAGCCCTCAGCCCTGCTGCTGAGTTTGCTCAATTCCATGGCCCCGTTTTTTGTCTGTCCTCCATCGCGAGGGTAGAGGGCAAAAAACCTGTAACTGGAAAACAGATTGTGTTGCATTTCTCCATCTCAGCTGCACTTGATCACCTTGAGCCTGCCTCTTGCATTGGGTGAGGAACTGAAGCCCACCTTAAACGCTGGTAACTCGGGGGTGTGACTTGCAGAATTTTACCAGCCGAGCTGCTCTGGGGGCACAGCGGCTGCAGCGAGGGTGAGAGGGAGCTGAGCAGGGAGGAGGGGGGCCCGCAGGGGCTGGCCAGAGGGGGCTGCAGCAAGGATGAATCTGCGAGGGAGCAGAGGGGCAGGTCTCCAAGAAAGAGGTCGTCAAACGTACTGCAGCAGCAGCGCACAGACGGCACCAGACCTGGCTGGAGGCCCGTTTTTTTTCGGAGCCCTGCGCTGATTTAACCCTCCCAAGCGGATGTGCTTCAGCACTGCAGCAGCAGGTCCACAAGTGCAGGCGGTTTGCGGCCCT
>NW_009259101.1:56326-58699 GCF_000687185.1 Egretta garzetta
GCGGCGAGGGGAGCGCGGCTTACCTCGGGCAGCGGCCGGCAGTACCTGGAGCTGGAGCTGGGCCGCGGGGCGCTGCTGGTGCGGGAGCGCATGGACCGCGAGGCTCTCTGCGAGCTGAGCCCCGCCTGCTTCCTCAGCCTGGAGCTGGTCATCGAGCAGCCCATCGAGGTGCACAACGTGGAGGTGGAGGTGCTGGACATCAACGACAATGCGCCCCACTTCCCCCGCCAGGATTACCGGCTGGACATCAGTGAGTCCGCCTTGCCCGGGGCCCGCTTCCACATCGAGAGCGCCCAGGACCCTGATGTGGGCACCAACTCTGTGCAGAGCTACCAGCTCAGCCCCAGCCGTCACTTTGCCCTGGACCTTAAAGGCTTTCAGAGCGGCAGCAAGCTCCTGGAGCTGGTGCTGCAGCAGCCGCTGGACCGGGAGCAGAGTGCCCTGCAGCAGCTGGTGCTCACAGCTGTGGATGGTGGGGACCCCCCCAAGTCCGGCACGGCCCAGATCTCTGTGCGAGTCGTGGATACCAACGACAACCCACCTGCCTTTGACCGCTCCACCTACACCGTGAGCCTTCTGGAGAACGCCCTGCCTGGCACGCTAGTGGTCAAACTCAATGCCTCAGACCCTGATGAGGGTTCCAACGGGGATGTGATCTACTCCTTTGGCAGCTACACCCCAGAGAAGGTGAGGCAGCTCTTTAGTGTGGACCCACACTCAGGGGAGGTGCGGGTTAATGGTACCTTGGACTATGAAGAGGCATCCTCCTATGAGATCTATGTGCAAGCCACTGATCAGGGCCCTGTCTCCATGGCTGGACACTGCAAGGTGCTGGTCAACATTGTGGATGCCAATGATAATGTTCCTGAGGTGGTCCTGACCTCACTGTACAGCCCAGTGCCAGAGGATGCAAAGGCAGGAACTGTGGTGGCCCTGATGAGTGTCACTGATCAGGACTCGGGGCTGAACAAGCAGGTGAGTCTGCGTATTCCCCCCGGCCTCCCCTTCGCACTCAACTCTTTCAAGAACTCCTACACCTTGATCACCCAGGGCAAACTGGACCATGAGAAAGCAGCAGCCTACAACATCACGGTTACGGCTACTGACTCTGGGAGCCCTCCTCTGTCCTCCCAGAAGGTGATCTATGTGGAGATCTCCGACATCAATGACAATCCTCCACGCTTTGAGGAACCTGTGTACTCAGTTTACATCCCTGAGAACAACCCCCTTGGAGTCTTGCTGTGCACTATCAAAGCCACTGACCCAGATGTCGCCGAAAATGCCTATGTGTCCTATTCTTTACTAGATGGGGAGATCGAAGGGCTACCTGTTGCCTCCTATGTCTCCATTAAATCCGACAGCGGCAACATGTATGCTGTCAGGTCCTTTGACTATGAGACACTAAGGGAGTTCCAGGTGGTTGTCCAGGCCCAGGATGCCGGGATCCCACCACTGAGCAGCACTGTCACTGTCCACATCTATGTGATGGACGAGAATGACCATGCTCCACAGATTCTGTATCCTACCTCAACCAACACTTCAGCAGCCCTGGAGATGATCCCACGCTCAGCATATGCTGGATATTTGGTAACCAAAATTATAGCCATCGATGGGGACTCAGGACAAAATGCCTGGTTGTTCTTCCACCTGGTGCAAACCTCAGATCCCGGTTTGTTCAGGGTAGAGCTCCATACTGGGGAGATTAGGACTACTCGCAAACTGGGGGAGGACAGCACACCTACTTTCAACCTGACGGTGGAGGTGAGAGACAATGGAGAGCCACCAATGTCCTCATCAGTAGCCATCACTGTTGCTGTGGTGGACAGAGTTTCCAAAATCATCCCTGATAGAAGAAGGCACTTTAGAAGTCCAAGCAATTACTCAGAGATCACTCTTTATCTCATTATCGCTTTGAGCGCCATCTCCTTCGTTTTCCTTTTCACAATCATTGGACTTACTGTTATCAAGTGCTACAGATACAGTCTGTATGGGGACTCCTGCTGTGCAGGGTTCTGTGGGGTCAGGGAGCGGTGCCCTGCTGACATGTATAAGCAGGCCAACAACAACATCGATGCTCGGTTGCCCCACGGTTTAAAAGTACAACCCCATTTCATTGAAGTGAGGGGCAACGGGTCTCTCACTAAGACCTACTGCTATAAAGCGTGCCTCACTGCGGGGTCGGGAAGCGACACTTTTATGTTTTACAATACCTGTGGCCCGACAGGAACTACGGGTCCCTCCGCAGTGATGACCGAGAGGCATCTGACAGGACAGAGCGGGCAGAGTGCACAAAACCTGATCATACTTAAAAATGACTCCATTACTCCTAATGAGGTGAGGCTGCGTTGATAAATGGTCAGCACGGTGCTCTGA
>NW_009259101.1:58750-61915 GCF_000687185.1 Egretta garzetta
CTCGCTGACAGCTACAAAACAGGGCTCTGATGAATCTAATCTGTGCAATGCGTTTTGTTTCTAGGTAAATACTGGGGCTCTCGGGGTCCATTTGGTAAGTCCGGTATGTGCGGCTGTTGTTTGAGATTTTGCATTTTCGCAGGGTATGCTGTATAGAATATTGCCTCCTTCCCTTTCCTCTTACAGAGCTGAAACTGCCTGCTTGCTGCAGAGTGCTGGGGAGTGACACGTGTGGGCATCAAGTTTTAACGTGAAAACTAATGTTGCAGGGAAAAAAAAAATGTAAAAAGTTATTAGCCTGGAAATGAACCGATTCCTTTCTGGCAGCTACAGAAGTTTGCTGCTGCACTGATTTCATACCCAGACAAAGCTGTTGAATTCAGATTATCGCAATAATATGCTTTGCTGACTAATGTGGGCATGTTTCAGTCGCCTGAAAACTGCAATCCCTCCTTCGATGCTGTTTGTTCTACCCAGGGCTGCGTTTCTTGCTCTCTGGACAGTGACGGTCCCATGACATCTCTGTAGTGAATTACAGCAAGTGACCGTCACTCCGTTACAGTGTGACGACGTCTAACCTGGGGGGTTGCTATCGGACATTGTTTAATGCCTATGGTTTGACCAGCAGTGATTTAACCTTTTCAGTATTTCCCCACAGCGCAGGGTTAACGGTCGCTTTACGCTAGCGTACAGGCGGTCTGCAGGTCGCGTGTGGTTTACGTGCTCCGTACAGTTTCCTCTCTGTACCTGTTGGAACTAAGCCGGGAAGCACTCAGGGGAGAGGCTAATTCTGGTTGACAAAAGGAAAATTTGCCATTCCTGTGCGTCGTTTGTACCCCACAATTGTGGCAGGCGTAAGAGCAGTTTGTGCATTAGTGTGTGCTGTGCCTCCTGACATGGGAAAGCTAGGGGAGCAGCCGTGCTGGGATAGAAAGCAGCCTGGCCTGTGTATTCCTGCCACAGAAATATCCCTTATTTCCTCTTACTTACTCACACGAAGACGTTGGCATCTTTTGCAGCTGTTCTTCAGTTACACAGAGATACACAAATCTTAAGGCCTGGCAAGTCTTCCATAAAAATGCCTTTAGAGAGTGACGATGATCCACTCAAAACTAATCCATTTAAAACTAATGCAGTGTTTTCCTATAAATCACAGTGACAGGGGACGGGGCAGGGGGTGGGGGGATTTTTTCTTTTTCTACACAGTTTTTGTACCTTAAAATCTTTCCCAGTATAATAAAACGCCCGGAATCTCTTTAATATAGAGGGGAATGTGAGGCATACTCTGTGAGCATGTATGCCAAAGGACCAGGGAGTGAAACACACACCTTAAATCTGATTTTCTAGGGGAAAAAAAGAGGAGCAATAATTGAACATGGCTTCACTTTGCATGCAAGGCCGGTAGGAAATGAGTTAACCAGACAGATTCCTATCACATTGTAGGGATCGCGCCACTGAATGCAATGAATTAGCAAGTTTTGAACACGGGTGCAGATCAGGCAGCAGCAGCAAAGCCAGCCCGGACTTGGAGCACAGCAGTAGAGAGGTGTAGAGATCAAACTAATGAATGGCTGCCCCTGTGGAGTTAGGATCCAAAGGAGAAATCGGTTATTCAGAGAGTTCTGTATGATATAAACACAGGTGAAATTCTGACGAGTTCTACTCTTCACAAGGTTTTTTCTTCTTAGGTCTCTGCTCCTTAGCCTGCCCTGTGGTAGTGCACACTACGAAGAGGTATCGATGCCAGGTGTACATCAGAAATGGGTGAATGCAACGGCGCTCACTAATTACTAGTTCCTAGCTAATGACATACTACAAAATCCTGGCTTTCTCTTGTTTCAGGCCCAGCATATGCACTGAAAATGCCATCCAGTGCTTAGCAACACTGAATTCTACCTGAAGGATAACGGCCTTTGAGTCACCAGATATTCAGAGAACTGTATTTCTCTTTTTAGTTAAAAGTGAACTTTTAATCGGCCTTTAAAAGCCCAGGCTTTTACCTGTGAAGCCCAGCAACAGGCATTGCTGGCCTTGCATGGATTTTGGAAGTTAATCTCTGATGTGTCTGTTACTTTTGCTTAATGCAAACTGGTTTGGGGTTTTTTTAGTTTTTGGAAATGAATCTTCTATTAGTTGTTCAGTGGTGAGGACGGGACCAGGTGAATGGTGTTTCTGTGCGTGTGTATCGTGCGTAGTGTTTCACGGAGGCTAATATTTTGCCAATGTTTATGCAGTGAGAGGAAAAATATTTCAAAGTTGTTTGGGATTGATCTCAGTAACACTCAGTCCTTCTCATATTCAGTAGCAAGGTCAAAGATGCTAATAATTACAGTAAGTTGTGACTGACTTCACTGGGTCATTAGAAGGATGCAGTGGAAGGGAATACCTGGTGAGTTAAGGTTGGGTAGGGAATGCTCTGTACCTATGGAAGCGCCGATTCCTGTGTGACTATTCTGACTTGTACTGGTAGCGCTGGGATGGTGGAATGGGAGCTTCTTTCTGCAAGACAGCCCCATGCTTCTGCATTCACCCTGCTTGCCTGTATGAGAATATCTCAAACCCAGCGTGTTTTGTAAAAGAAGAAAAACCCTAACTCAGCTGCACTGGAGACCTTAGAAACAGTTATTGCTGGCAGGAGCCCGGTGGTAAGGATCAGAACATGGGGTTAATGGGTATCGCGCTCTCATCAGCTAAGTAACCACTGCAGGGTGAGCAGACAGGCAGTGCAGGCAAAATGCAGATGGCAAAATACTGTGGCTTCATTGCTGGCGCTCCGTGAGGTTATGGGCAGCCTGGATTCCTGCCTTTCAAACGGGGGGGTGCGTGAAGATGTGATTTTTTTTTTTTTTACTGGGCGCTGCTGCAGTGACGTTCCACTGTTTTCAGGAAAGGTTTCAGTGCTTTGGTCTGGAGCCCCTTTCCTCATAGGCCTGTGAAGCTGCCGAGTGATATCTGAGGCATTAGTGTCTGGTCCTTGGTTTGTCTTTTCATCTCTCCCTTGCTCCTAACGCTCTCTGCCGTTAAGATCATTATGTCCTGTGTCTCATGACAACCTTTTCCCTTCAACGCAGGCAATACCAATCACACCGACGTATGTTGTAACTGGAGTTTGCTGCCCCAGAAGGCAGCCTGGCACATTCCTAAGGATGCCTGGGTGGTCTGGAT
>NW_009259101.1:61968-85423 GCF_000687185.1 Egretta garzetta
CACGTGGCTGACAAAATACCGTGTTTCATGTGAAGTTCATACATGAATTTGCATGGTGCTCTGTGCTGGCTTTTCAGAAAAGACGAGAGCTGCCCATTAGTGGTGGCAGGGCCCAGGGGTTCCTTGGAGCTTTATGGCTGTGGGCTCCTCTGTATTTTACACTTCAAAACCAGCTTGCTAAGCACATGGGGGAAAAACAAGCAACGCTTGAATTGAACACATCTTGATACTGCTTTAAAACGCAAGCGTGTTCTGAAGTGTCTAAACCTAGTAAAGCCATGGCATTGCCTGGAGCAGTCCTTCCACGAGATTTCTCACAGAGGCTTTAAAGGTATTAATGCTAGAATATCTTACAATCTCAGTTCAAGAACTTAAGCCCTTAGGAAGTTCCCCGCCGACATTGTAAAGGTTAACTAGAAACGTTTGTTCTTTTGTTCCGTGGCAGCATCTGAACCCGTTCTGCTAAGCGGGGCCGGTGCTGTGTGCTTCAGGGCAGTCGGCCCCGGTTTCAGGCTCGCTGCTGTGCCAGCAGAAGTTTGTATCCAGTGCTAAGCAGAGGGGTTTTCCTGCTCTTGCAGTTCATGCCACAGACTTTACAGATGCACTTGTCTGGTCCCTTCACCTTCGTTTTCCGAGTTTGGAATGCAAATGTACATTGCCGGAAAGAAAATCTCTGGGCTTTTCCAGTTTCCATTCCAATTGCTTGTGTGATAAACACGTGTTCTGTCTATAAATAGTTTGTTCTCCACGTCAAATTAATTGTAAACATTTGCAGAAGGAAATCAGGAATAGAAGCCTCTGTTTCCCCCCACCTGTCAGCATTGGCTCACTGGAAAATAAGCAGAGCTGTACGTGGTCAGGGCTTCTAAAAGGCCTTTTATTATTTCTTCAAAGAGGATGTATTTGATAAATATACCTTCCGTTGTTCTGTCACGCATGTGTGTGGGAATAGGAACAGAGTGGGATGGTTTTAGCAGTCTCATCCCCTGGTAACTGTTTGTAAATGTTTGATTCACCCTTCTCTACCTGAAGCAGGCCTTACTTTAACACCCGCCGTAGTGAACGGTAGCCTTTGTGTTGATTCGCATGAATAGAGGATCAAGACAACACTAAACAATTTTAGAAATTCCTTCCATCCCAGGGACAAACCTTTACTGTGTTGAAGTATTAGCTAAAAAGGAGAACTGAGCAAAATGTTTGTACCAATGTATTTCCAACTAAACTTATTCTTCGTGAACCAGTGAGATGGTTCTTAAATTAACCCATGCTGTGCAATGTAAAAACAACCGGCTGAAATTCTGCGTGAGCTTTTTTTGCTACTAAGGCGGCTCCATTTTATATTTTAGATTCACTTTGTTTACCAGACTTTTGGGTAGGGTTTGTTGGTTATGCCCGGTCCCATTAAGGCTTGTGGTTATCTGGTTGCCAGAACGTAACCCTGGTGCCTGGAAGAACCAGCAGGAGCAAACCATTGGCATGCAGTGTTCCCCTAGAGCAGTGATAACCAGTTCTATAGGCACTGGGGCAGATTTTGACTTATCTCACAACTGTGGTGATGTGTGCTGTTACAGAATCAGAAGAAGCAGGTGATGGGAGACACAGGGCATGGTTGATTATTTCTGTGCTGGATCATGTGGTTTCCTTCACCTCCACTGATGAGTGATAATGACGGGAGCGCTGGACTTAATGCGTGGCCTCCAAAAATCTCTGAGGGAAATGGCAGGCTAAGATTACCTTAAAGTTAGTAAATGGGCTGGCATGTGATAAGCAGGGTCTTGTCATGAGTTGGGAGCTGGGAAGGTAATAGGAACAATATTATCTTCATCGGCATTGTGTGACGTAGCGAGAGTAGGGGGCTATAAAACTGGGAAACCTCTGGAGCACTTCAGAGTCTGTATTCCTCTTCGTGCTTCCTCTCCATGCTCATGCTTCCTGGCCAGCTGTACCTTGTCCTGGTGGTGTTGATTTATAGCACAGCTGCATGTCTCACAGCAAAGCCTGGGACAGGGCTTTGCAGAGGAGCCCATCGACTGTCCCGTTGTGCAGAATCCTGTGCCCTGGGACTGTGCTGAAGACTCTGCTCTACTTTGACATAGAATTGTTTAGGTTGGAAAAGGCCTTTAAGATCATCAAGTCCAACTGTTCCCCTAACCCTGCCATCCCACCCCCAAACCCTGGCCCTCAGCACCGCTTCTGCCCGGCTGTTAAATCCCCCCAGGGGTGGGGACTCGACCCCTTCCCTGGGCAACCCCTTCCAGTGCCTGACAGCCCCAAGGGGAAGGAATTGTTCCCCATGGCCAACCTCACCCTGCCCTGGCACAACTTGAGGCTGTTTCCCCTCGTCCCATTGCCCGTTCCCTGGGAGCAGAGCCCGACCCCCCCGGCTCCCCCCTCCTCTCAGGCAGTTGTAGGGAGCGATGAGGGCTCCCCTCAGCCTCCTCTGCTCCAGGCTGAACCCCCCCAGCTCCCCAGCAGCCTGGGGCTCCAGACCCCTCCCCAGCTCCGCTGCCCTTCTCTGGACATGCTCCAGCCCCTCCGTGTCCTTCTGGGAGGGAGGGACCCAACCCTGACCCCAGCATTCAAGGGGCGGGCTCCCCGGTACCCAGCACAGGGGCACGGTCACTTCCCTACATGGGCCATGTCGTGACACGGTGACTGTGTGCTGTGACAGCACATGTTGATGTAGCAGGTTTCAGTGGGTGGTCTGGTAAAGGTGGACTGTTCATAGCCAGCCCAAGCACGCAGACTGTGAATGCCTGATGGATCTGTGAGAAGCAGCACTGCTGCACCTGAACTCGGGAAAGATATTACTGAACAGGTTTACTTCTTCTACTGCACTGTCACTTCTATTACTGGTCAAGCATTTTTGCTTTTCTTGCTCCTAATTGCCCAATCTCATTTAAAGACATATTGAAACAGCTTTTCTCTTATGAGCAGAGGAGCTTAAAGAACTGCAGTCTGTAGCAGAACAAAAGGAGGAGCCAGTTACGCTGACAAATTTGGAATTTCACCAATTTTGCCAGCTGCAGATCACTGGTCTGTGATAACACAAGTGTGGGACAAACTTGCATCTTTTGCTGAGGTCTGAAAGTTCCCAGTCAAGCAGCGCACAAGGGGTAAAACTGGGTGCTAATGGGGTTAGAAAACGCAGACGGCTGCCCAACCTCCTGCTCCTCCTGTGAAGTCTTCAAAAAGTAGTGAAGTCCCAGGCATTGATATTTTCTCAGTTAAAAGGCAGACGGCTGCCCAACCTCCTGCTCCTCCTGTTCTTCCTGTGAAGTCTTCAAAAAGTAGCGAAGTCCCAGGCATTGATATTTTCTCAGTTAAAACCGAAAAAAACCCCAGCCCCTGAAAGTGTCTGAAAGTCAACCATGGCAATGGATCTGTCCATCTCCAGGGTGTATTTTCTCAATCCTGTCCCCTCCTTCCCTTTTCTGCTCCTCTGGGAGCAGCACTACAGCTGAAGAGGAGTAGCAAATAGAGAACTGCTTGGGAGTAGCCACAAGGTGCCCCAGCCTCTGGATAGTAACCTTGGAAAATACTACAGTCTCCTAATTGCCGCTGTTTCTGTTATATTGACGTGGGGAATATCAGTCCATGCATGTGGAGTGAACAAATGATGAATTGAGTTTCCCCTGCCATCCTCACCCATTTCTGATCCGGTGTCTGAACCACTGCAACAGAACAGAGGTTTTTGTCTTCTAGCCGAGAGCTGGAAAGTACCGCTCTTTGATGTAACCTCACTTCATCTGTGTTTTGCTTGGGACTGTGGTAAGATTCCTCCTCCTCGCACTGCCTATAAGCCTGTACAAATTAGTAACCCGCATCTCTCCCATTGCAAAAAGGAGCAAAGGGGCTTCCCCCCCACCCTCAGTCTGGCAATTCCCCTGCTATAAGAAAATCCCTAGCAGAGGAAAAGCCAAATCTTCTGGTGCCAGCACCCTTCATACATACAGAAAGGCAGACTCAGGAGAGGGGCTGATCAGGGTGTGTTATTTTCAATTCTCTTTCCTTGACTGTTACTACATGGTTGACCTTAGAGTTGCTTTGACATCCCTGGGACCGTAGCCAAAATAGAATGAAACAGAAAATACTGGAACCATGCGTAATGGGCTCCTTGTCAAGCCCCTTTCTGCTAAACTCAGCAGAACCTGAGCGTGCCAGAGAACTGGGGGCTAAATGGGAAGGAAATTGCTAGCACAGATGTTTAATGTGTGGTTGCAAGTAGCAACCTTCTCCCTTTTGTGTAACTCAGACCATAAAGAATACTCGGATGCACATCATCCAAGAGCATCTCACTCTTGAGTGATGCTGGACCCGGGAAAGACGGTGATAGACTGATAGTGTACGTTGTAATTGCTCCATTTTTATTTGAATAAAACCTATTGATCCAGGGAAAAGCATACCCCAAACCTCAAGAGGAAAGACAGAGTTGGCTTTAAATAATTCAGAGCATTCAACACTTTCTTTTTCAAGTAATGGGACAAAATTCATTCCTGATCTGCCTCCAATAGCTCGAAGAGAATTAAACCATTACTGTCACGTATTATTTGTGTGTTTGGCACCGTACAAGACACACCAGGAATGAGCGTAGTCCATTATGTTTCTGGACATAAGTTCTCTCTTTGAATTCAAGTGCCTGAAGTTAAGCACTAGCTGTGCTATCACCTACCGAAAAATGTCCTGAGAATCTTGAGAAATAACTTTGTTATGTGCTTAGGGCTTAATTTTAAAGGACCTGAGCTTGTATTCATTGAAAATTGTTGTGTTGGTCCCCTGACAATGCAAAAGAGATTTTATGGAGCAATTTTTGATCAACAGATGATTTCTTATTTACCTCCTTATTCAGCAAACCATTCTGCAGCAGATCAGCATCTGCTGAGGTGTGTTGGTCAAAGGGTATTGCTGGCTATTTTCCCCTTCCATCTCTTACGCCCTCTCATGAATATGGAGAATGTAGTAGCTCTTGATGTTACGAAAGGACATGTCCGCCTTTGCTGAAAGACTTGCTGCAGTCTGCAAATCTGATCCACTCCCATGCAGTCCTCTGCAGCGTAGTAAAAGCCTGCAGAAACCCCACAGCGAACAGACTACCCCGCACGCCCCCTTCGCAGGGGGCTCTATTTTATCCGTCCTCAGGCAGGCGCTATTCCATGCAGGAGCTCAAGTTCCCTCCGCTTATCAGGTAAACAAACAATGTCTATTGTGGATTTATGATTTATTTTTTCCCCCCTGTGCCCAGAATGTTGATGAATGTACAAAATAACTGTCCACCCGTTCCCAGCATTCAATGTTGTTCCACAGAGATCGTCTCTGGCCAAAGGCCTTGGGTGCAGACAAGTTTCTTTGTTACAGAGACGATCTCTGTGTGTCCCTTTGAAAGTTTCTTTAGATTTGTAGAAGGATTTGGCAGAGCTGAACGTTCACAAAAATTCAGTAGCTCCATATAGGCTCTTCAGCCAAAGTTAGCCAGATGTGTATACTTTTTGGCATGTTTAACATACATTAACGACATTATCCTGGGCTTTTGTTTCTACAGCCAAAACACCCCAATCCTGACTGGCGCTACTCTGCATCCCTCAGGGCGGGAATGCAAAGGTATGTATGGTGGTCCCCCGCGACGGGAATCCTGGGAATCCTGCCTTTGTCCTCCCTGGAAAGGACAAAGCTGTCTGGCTCCTCTGATGCCCTAGATTGACGATACCTGTACACTGAGATGGAAAGCGCCCGAGTTCCGCTGCTGTCACTTCCAATCTCCAAGCGTTACCGATTCAATCTGACTGCACCTTATGCTGTTGTTATAATACCACAGATCTGCGCTTCTTTGTGTGTTCGCCTCCTGCCTTTTTATACATTGACTGTCAAAGCATAATCACTGCAATTATTGAATTATTTACCTGTGATTATGCACTTCTTGTTTACTTTAAGGCTCCCCGTAATCATCTGTGCTGATACGTTTCAATCGACTGCAGCACTGATGCCTTTTGCCATCTTCTTGTCTCTCCTTACCATGACTACGCTGCTTCTGCGGTTGGTTTATTAACTGCGTGGTGCAGTCAAGATGATTAACGCAGTTTAAAGGATATTTTGAACATATGAGATGGATTTTCAAAGAAGGAAAAAGGAGGCTGTATCCAAATCCCTTTAGACGTCTTTGAAAGTCCTCTGCCTGACATCGCAAGTAGTCTCTGCTATCACTGGCTACTCAGTACACCCGGAAAAAAAAAGAATTATAATAAAGCTGGGTTTCTAGAGCCTAAATAAAATAAGATCTTTGCTCTGCTGTCCTGAGCAGATTAGACAGCTGGTTATATATTCAGGTATTATCTGACATGATTAATAAGGCTACCTTACAGGGTTAGATGCAGTTATAAGGCCGCAGTAGTTCCTAGTGGCACTACAAAGTGCAGGACAGTATGCTTTCCCCAAAATTGTTGGTGCGATGGGACTGTAGTCATCGCCTTTGATCCGTTATCCGTGGGGCTGAAGAGTCTTCATAAGGCTGAAGTCCAAAATTCAGATTCAGGCTGTCAGTCCCCAAGACTGTGCTTCACATGGGCGAGGGCACTGTGTGCCCCTCCAGATGAATTTGGGCTGCTGTGTAAAAAGGAACCTAAGCCTCGGGGACCAACAGGAAAGGAAGAAAGAGCAAGCTTGATTCTGTGGCCTGGTAGGCAAACTGGTTTCTTTCTCCTAGGTTCCTGCTGTTAAATTTTATTTTAGTTTTAAATCGCTGACTCCTGACTTCAAACCAAATAAACAGTCTGGGGAGCAGGATCCTGAAGCAGGAATTCTCCTGCTGACCTGAGCATCTTGCCTACCGATCCTCAGAGTCAGGTGTGCTCTTTGTATCCCCAGCATGATCCTGGGGATCCATGTTTGTTTCTATAAAGTTCAAGATCTTGCCTGAAGTTACTGAGCAATTAATGAAAAGTTTAAAGCAATTCAGCCCACAAGCAGGGGAGCTAATGAAGCCTTTCGGGGAAATCGTATGTGTTCCTCTCTCTCTCCCTCCCATCAGCAGCCCCTGTCCTTACCTGAAATCTCAGGTTCTGAGCCTGAGTGACCTGCCCAGCTGATGATTTTCATAAAATGCTAATTTTTAATAAAACTTGTAGAAATTTGGTATTCGTAGGGACCCTTAACATCTGTCCCATTTGATGAAACTGCCCATTAAGTTCAACTGGGAGTGTGGAAGGGAGCTGAGGTGAACAGAGAGCAGGGACACAGTCACCATATCCTGTTTTTCTAAGGAACTGCACACAAATACATTAAAAGTAGCATTTTTTTTTCTTTTCCTTCCATTTGAAAATTGGCACTTTCTAGGCCAAGTGCTCACGATGTGACACTGGAAAATTTGCTGTTAGTTTCTGCATGTGAGAAAAGGGTAGACAAACGCCATCACTCTGAATGTCCCCCCCCTTCCTTCTTCTTCCCCCAGCTTATATACTGAGCAGGATGTTGTATGGTCTGGAATAGCCCTTGGGCCAGTTGGGGTCAGCTGTCCTGGCTGTGTCCCTTCCCAGCTTCCCGTGCCCCTGGCAGAGCTGAGAGCTGAGAAGCCCTTGACTAGACTAAGCACTACCCAGCAACACCTAAAACATCAGGGTGTTATCAACATTCTTCTAGTACTAAATCCAAAACACAACACTACGCCAGCTACTAGGGAGAAAATTAACCCTATCCCAGCCAAAACCAGGACATGCCAATACATCATAGCAGCAAAGAAGGTAACTTCCTTGTTAGCGACTTCTAGTCAAGGAAGGAAGTGTCCTGCAGGTAGGTTTGGTTTATAATTTAGGACACAACTGTGTTTTAGTAAATAACCAAAGATAAGAGAGCTTTTGCAAATCAAACCAGCCAGTTCTCCAACACCCCAGCAGAATTTGTTAGCATCATGCAGTACTGCAGCAGTAGTTGTGCAGCTACAAACAGTTATGACCTTGGAAGAGCAGCAAGAAAGGGAAATGTTCTAAAGCCCAGGGCAGAGGGAACTGTGTAACCTAACTGTGATATATGCTTCTTCAGTGCCGTGCACATGGAGGAGGCAGGAGTCCTACGCGGAGGACCAGGAGGGCCTGATCAACAGTGGCCAACGGTCTCCAGTGCTACTCCAGGTAAGGGTGTGAAAATTCAGAATATACGTGAGGAATTAATGTTAAATGATGTAGGCTTCCTAATGTTTCAGTCTTAGTTTTTCTTCTGTTTTGTGTCTCTGAGTAAAATTCTTGTAAATTACTTGGTGGAAGCTGGAGTGGAATAACAAAGCATAAAATACCTCCTCTTCTTTACTCAGCCTCCAACAAGCACTGGAGGTAAGAGTCCTTGATCCCAGCTTCCACCCTGCCTTGTGAGGTTACTGATTTGCATAATGAAAATGTTTTGATGTGCGTATTAAGAGTCAAATTGCTTGGGTCTCGAGCTGAGTTGCCCTCTGGTTCAAAAGAAGAGTATGTATTAAGAGTCAAATTGCTTGGGAGCTGAGTTGCCCTCTGGTTCAAAAGAAGAGTACAACTGGGGTAGAAGTTTACTGGTTTTCCCTTTGTTATTTTTACAAACCCAGTAAGTCTCTTTGAATGCCTCTTCTCATCTTCTGCCGTGAAACCAGACCTATATTTTTTTTTGCTAGCTATTTTCATTCCCTGGTACACAGTGATGAAAACTCAACTGTTACTTGCTTGTCCAATTAAATGACCAAAAATACATTTTAGAATGTGGTTTCATTTACTCACTCACCGACTGATGGCTTCACAGCAGTCAATAAGAATTGGCAAAAGGTCCTCATTGGGTTAAGAAAAGAAAATATCTGTGTCTTTTGCAGGGCAGGCAATAAAATATTCCCACTTTTTATGTTGGAGCAGGGATAGTATAGAGAGGCAGTGGAGCAGCCGGTCACTGGTGTGATCAGCGGTTTCAGTCATGTCCAAACTAAGCTGTCAACGTAGCGGATGCCCTGTGTAGGGTTGTGAGCCCTGTATGGCAGGTCCAAAGCTCAGCAGCGGGGTCTCCAGCAGAAAAGATGTGACAGCTGCTTTATTTCATAGTTTTTGGTGCAATACGTTCCCTTGGCTTAAAAGCGAATTTTACCTGGATAAAGGGCTGAGGGGCAACTTCAGGATTTGCAGTGACAGTTATGACATAACCATGAATTAATGGTGCCCAGGAAAACCCGCACTGGTGTCGCAGAAGGGTTGTCTGCAGAAACAGATTTGGAAATTAATATAGTATATAATAGGCCATTAGGCTATAATTACCTGGTTTTTGTGTGCTCTTCCTTCTGTTGCAGGAAGACACAGCTCATGCACGTTACGAAGGGCGCGTAAGTGTTGAGCTTGCATTTGAAAATGTCACCCCAAGTATGCTCTAACCTTTACAGGGGGTTCCCTCAGGCTTTTCGGCTGCACTAATCATTCTTGACTGATCACTTAGTGTATTACCTTAGACCAAGTTCAGTATGGATGCAAATACTCACCCAGGTGTTTGCTTGCTGGTAATGCAGATTCCTAAGTACCTGAATGTAAATGCAAAGGTGGGATGGTCCTGTCTTCTGATGAGGTCCATTGACATTTGCTTGCATCCCAGAGCCCTGTTCCACTCTCTAGACTCCTCCCTGCTATTCTTTTGGGGTCTTATAATTTGATGAGACCTACTTTGGGAGCTTGAACATCCCTTTGTTTGAGGAGCAGCAGTAACCCTTGGCTCTTACTGCGCTTTCCCTCCATGACCATGCAACCAGGCACTTGTGCAATGAGCACACCCCTGTCACACGCGCTGCTCTGTGTGTTGGTGGCTAAGTAGGGTGGAGAAAAGTGTAAGGCCTAGTGAGAGGAGAAGCCAGCAGGAGGCCCTTGGAGCTGGGCAGCTGGAGAGGTGGCAGTCCAAGGGCCAAGGCCATTGACTCTGGCCCTTGGACTGAGCATTATGGATCATTGCTTCTCTGTGGTTTTTATTTCTGGGTAACATTTCAAGAAATATCTTCAGCAACAGGAAATTTTTCTGCCATACAGGAAAATGTGACTCATTGAAATTACATGACAGAATGTCCACACTAGTCGCAGCTGCCTTTAAATCCAGTTTTTGTGAATCAGGTTCCTCGTGAATGAGTATTATTTTCTGCACGGTGGAGACTCATTTGTTTCATCTGCTCCCAAGGGATTAGTGACCCTGACATAACATTAATTAGCCCTTTTTTTAGTGGGTTTCGGTGTTGATTTTTTCTTCTCTTGTAAGCCAAAGCTACAGATATCCCTGGTCCTTAACAGCAAACAGGTGCCTCATAGGGAAATCCGTTAGGATTAATGATTGTGTTAATTCTCATAGCTTAAGCACATCATCATGCATCACATTTTCAGCAATTTGCTACCACTGTTTCAGACTCCTGGCTCCAGCTTCCCACAAATCTCTCTTTTAACACTTCTTTCTTCCTCTGGCTTAGGTTCAAGGCCCATAATAGTTTGCATTAGGTTAACATACGCAATGGCTGCTTTTCAGAAGGGATTCAACTCATTATGGTCAACTGCAGTCGATTGAGTCAACCAATGCACTTGCTCCTGACATATCATTTGCATATGCATGGAGTGCACCTGTGTCCAGATAAGCTCCTAGATCAGCTGTTTGTTATCTCTGTTGTCATCAGCGTCCTGCGGCAGCCGCAGGGCTCGACTTCTGATTCCCGGAAACCACTTCCAAGCCTGTTCTGTGCCCGCATTCGCCATGCAGTTTTTTTAGTCAATTTATTAATCCCAATCAGTTTGTTACTAAACCATTCATTTAATTTAACAATCCACAAAAGCCAGGGATAAGGTGCCTCACCAAGACAGATGCGGAGAGTTAATCAATGAGAGCATTCAAAGATGATGTCATAGGAGCACTTTAAGAAGGATGATCAAGTGTTAAATCAGTAAATCCTTAATTCCTAATGCATGGCTGTGCTTGAGCATCATGTGATCTTTCAGCAAATATGTGTTGTCCAAGCAAAACCTGGTCCTCATTTGACTGACAGCGCCTCGATTGACTTTATTGCCTGTTTCACCCATGCAGGGGACAGTGAATCTTGATTCCATTTTTTAATTGTCTTTGCATTCTCTTGTACACCGGTCCAACAGTCTGTAGGTTGTAGTCAGGACACTCCTGAGTGAGGTGGGACAAGGGGGCTTAAACCCCCTCTGGGCGGAGGATAGCATCGAGTTTAGCTCGCTGGGGCACCTCATTTGTCCCCCACGTGCTATATAGGGAGTCCAGAAAATGCAGACAGATTTCTGGTTTCTGCTCTATGGCCTTCAGCAGATTTGGCAATTTATTAGACTTTCTATAAGTGACCACTAATCTGAGCAAACTTTGTTTTCTGGATGCCTAACTTGGAATAAATGGAGCTTGATCTGCAGAAACGGTGGGAGCTTGTGATAAAAACTAAGCTGACCAGAAATTCTGCTCTAAACATACACCACCGAAGATTCGGAGTAAGTTGCACCTATGCGTAGTTCAGAGCTTAGAATTAGAAGGCATTAGACAAATCTGTATGTAATTCTCTGTGCTCCAGGTGCCAGCCTACAAAACAGAACTGGTAATGCAAGTGCTTCATAAAACAGCATAAAGATGCATTCACAGCGCATATAAAACTCAGGCGAATGATAAGGTTTTGTGATGAAAAGGAGCCATGAGAGATTTTAAATCCTCTATTCGATGTAGGCTTTATATGTATGCAGTAAATAAGGCACTGGGCCACACACTGCATGTATAGAGGGGAATAAAATACTTCCGTTCAGACACCGCTGTAAACAAAAGAGGAAAGGACCTCATGGAAAAATCTGCATCTGAAATTTGGAAGTGTGTACCTGAAGGCTGTGGGTGAAATACTGGCATCTCAGAAGTCCATGGCAAATAGCCCACTGACTTCAAGGAGGCTGGGATTTCAGTGTCTACCCTTACAAATATGCACAAGGGACTGAATTAAGGTTGCACAGGCAAACTCAGTCCTAAAATATGCTAATGTGGTGCTTCTAATTTTGCAGTGGTAACATTCTTCTAAGTATCTCCGTAATTTTTGTTTCCTTTTCCCAGGTAGGTAGCTGGGGAAGAGAGGTGGTAGCCTCGTTTTTTAAAGCACTCTCATGAAAAAAGCAATCCTACTGTGTGAGAACCCACTGATCTCAACATGGGCAGTCCTCAGTGCTTGACATTCACGGGGCATCTGTTCATCCCTTGAACTGGCCAAGTAGACAGCAGTAGTAACATTGGCTGCTATTCCGTAAGAGAAATAAGCAGGAGAGACAGATTCACTCTGGGTTTCATGGCTGCTTGAAAAGGAAGGGGAGTATTCTAACCAAGAAACCCAGAGATCACTCTAGGTCTGAAGAGGACTCTATGTGCTATATATGTATGTTTGTATATATATATTTATATGTATATATGTTTGTGTATATATAAAATCTTTATACAAAGCTGTACATAGCTCCTTGCTTCCCATCACCCCAAGCCTGACTCTTTCAACGTTCAGTTTTTCCTGCAGTTCCTTCCCCTGCCTAGCAGTGACTTGTTTGCATGTGCCGTGCTAGCTAGGGATATTCCATCCCATATACTCTCAGATTGTCCTGAAAGACCGTAGAGACTCTTAGGTTTTATGCTGGGAACTGCAGTTGCTCTGGAATAGAGTTATGTTGCCCTTGGAGGGCAGTTCCTGCTCTGATCTGCTGGAATGTAGATGAGGTCCATCAATGGGGCTGTAGAATGAGTGATGAATACTGAAAATTAAATGAGAAGCAACTAGAAATATGGCAAATAAGCAAAATGATCTGAAAGGTGAAGTCAGTCTTCCTAGTAAGTTTTGTACTGCTGGTTTGGGGTAGAGGATTGTGAACGGAATGACTGTGGGAAAACTGTGAAGAAAGGCAAAGGGGATGCTTGTGTGGATTTTAATAAAAATGTCCAAGAATGCCTTGATAGGAGAAGAAATTATTATGATTACCTAGCGTAAGTTGTGGTATGCACAGTTCTGTGCTTCACAGACTAATTTGTACGTCAAGCGACTAAATCCTACTTGAATCCTACTCTTCCAACAGAAGAGGATGAGAAGGGCCCAGATGAGAGATGGGGCATTAGTGTAAGCAGGAGAGAGATGAGCAAAGAAATCTAAGCGCTTGAGGGGGGACACCAGTAAAAATCTTGGAATAGGAGGGTGAGCACAGAGAATCTGGTAGAGGGAAACAATTGGAAAAGGATGCTAGAAGGTCTACAGGAGGCGGATAGCATTGGGAATGGCACAGTGTAGGCTCTTAAGTGACTACTGAGCATAGGTCACTGGAAAGATTGGCACCCTGACATGGAGTAATAGGTTGTGATGAGTGGGACAAAAAGCCACACTGAAGGTAGTTGTTCTTTTTGTGGAATAATCGATTGATCTTTCTCCATCTTGAAGCCCGTTTAACATCAGCACAGAAGGGAATGAATGATGTTTATTTTTTTTTTTTAAAGTTTGATTCTCTCACTGTTGCAACAGACACTGTTCTTGAAATTTGGCAGGCATGACGCTCCAGTAAAAGCTTCTAGGGGACCACAATACTGCCACAAGGCTATGGGCTTCTGAAGTATTTTTCTAAAAATTCAGTTTAAAGAGAAAGAGCCTAAGAAAATACCTGAGTGCTAGAAGACCTCAGGTACAACATATTTCATATGATACAGCTTTATGTTATGGCTGTAAATGAAGAACAGTTTCTTCTTAAATGCCAGTGAGTTCCTTTTCTCCTTCTTCAAGTGACCTGCCTTATCTCCAGAAAAAGGGGCTAATTAAGACTCGTCAAGCAGTGAAGAATGTGCAGGGGCCACAAGTGCTGCACTGGCTCTTCCCTATTTCTCTTTAAAACTTGTTTTTTCCTTTCATCTAATGATGCTGGTCTCTTCCCGCCCATCTGTCTATTGTGTCTCCCCTATATATTGTTATTCCAGGGATGCTGAAATGTAGATCACTGCCTTGGCCACATATTACCTCTTCAATATTTCACACTGAACTAAGAATTTTCCGTGATAAACACTTCTGATTTCTGACAGCCTGATGGAAGCTGGAGAGCGCTGAGGCTTTCACATGCTGCTTGAGCTGAAGAAAAGCATTTTGAAATCAGAAAGATTTTTCCAAAGAACATGTCAAAAAATGTAAATATTTTTATGGCAGATGCAGCTTGACATCCAGATTATTACTTTTTAAAAGGAACTGGCCAGGAACCCATCTACTTCACCGCATGCAAACTAGAGTTGAACCAGCAGTTTGGGCTTTCAGTATTTGCAGCCGGGACTAGGTAAATTAATCGGTTGGTTTGGGTTTCTGTTCAGCTGAGTGGGCAAAGAAAGGCGAGGAAGACAGATTATATTATACAGAAAGTCGTGATGTGGCTACTGTTACATTTATTTTCTGTTATTTCGTTATTTTCCTCTTCACTCCAGAAGACCCCTGACCTGAAATAGTGTTTGTGATCTTTATCAGGGTGTCCATTATTTTTCAGTGGAGTGTACCAAGCAAATTAGGTGCCATGGGTGAGAGATTTAATAGTGTGTGATACCTTAGTCCTTGAAGACTTAGTGTAAGGGGAAAAAAAAATGGACTCGACAGAATTTGAAAAAGGCTAATGCTGGAAGCTTCAGAGCTGTGTGGTCTGTTTGTCTTGATCTGCTTGATTAAGGCTTTGTTCTCATTTTGGCTATGAAAGCAGATGGTCGTCAGCGAGTTTATGTCTTCATATACTGTGGAGAATTCCTGATTCCCCCTGCTGCAAAGATTTGTGAGGGGAATTAACCTTTCTCATTAGACTTAGGCAACGCAGAATGCGTTTGTCATTCAGGCAAGGCCCTGTGCGTGTGTAGCCTTTCCATTTAGATTAGGGCCACATTTGTCCCTGACTGGAGCCAGTGGTTGAATTTCCCAAAGCAGAGATGACCACGTCTAACTTCGGAGCTCCACAGGGGATGATTGTTCCAGTGCAGATTTCTTGAAGGTTCATGTAAGACTGATGGCTCCCGATGAGATTCAGATAACACAGGAGACCTGCAATGTTTCTAAACCTGGAATAAAATAAGAGAAACGGGAGCGAAAGGCTGGTGGTTTTCTGTGACTGCACAATATGAAGCAGGTGTTCCCAAACCATGGACAAAAGTCGCTGCAACTCAAGACTTCATCATTTCAAGGAGTGATAAAGTAAGAGATTTTACACAGTTTAGCTGCCTGGCTGGCTATAATTTCTATATTTAGGTGCTAGGAGAAAGTTGAATGACAATAACTCCTCGTCTACTTAATCCATCCTTTCCTATAATAATCTCTTTGCTTCCTGAAAGTGGAAGTTACAGTTGCACCCAAAAACGTTTCTCATTTGATAGCTGCTATGAACTCCGCTCTTTGTCTTAAGAGCAAAGTAACATCTTTTTGAAAAGCACCTGGTGTTGATTATGGTTGATTTTGTTATGTCTGTAATGGCCAATAGTTTGTTAACTTTTTTTAAATCAACCCCCCCAAAATCTAACTAAATTATCACGTTTCGCACCCTGATTAACCTTCCGTCTCGAAGTCAGTCATACCCCAAATGATGCTGTAGCTGAGCAAGAAGTGTGGGGGGGTGACACGACACATCTTCCAAAACCAAACAGATTTGCCAGATGATGTGATTGATTCCTCGACATCTGGTAGGAAATGATTCTGTAAACAAAACACAGCCCGATTTTAAAATCTAAGCAACTTTTTCACTTGCCTGTTGCTGTAGGCATGCATTGCTTTGTGATCTTGGCAGCAATACCAGGGCGTTCGTCCTGCATGCTTACGGGTAATATTCTGTAGCTACGCACAAGACAGGGATTTTGATTCCCATCTTTTATTATTGTCTCAGAGGTTTCAATAAATAGAAAAAAAATCCCTCACTTGCAGCTGTACTACCTTGGGTTGTGAACTTGTCAGAACTTATAAGCTAAGCAAGGGTTTATCTGGTCAGTACTTCAGGGAATTGATGGTAATCAAATTGTTTCCACATGAGCTGCTTTATTTTCTCCCTGTTGTGCCACCCTTTTGTGTCTGTGTTTTGGGGTTTTTTTTGTTTTGTTTTTTTTTTTCTCTCTTTTTCTACTGCTGTGGGCTTTATTTTATTCTTTTTAGATTTTCTTGAAAGAAAATATACTCAAGTAAATGTTAAAACAACTGATCGTATTCATGTTCCCAGAGGAATTTCAACCCCCGCTATCTCTTGCAATATACAATTCGCTATCTGGTAGAAAACAGGTGGAGAAAATCAGGAAGGTTCTAAGCAATGCTAAGAAATTTTGATCTGGAATGTATTTCTATTGCAAGCGATGGAAGGAGAAAAGAGGTTGAGGGAGTACAGACCGCAGTGATGTTGCATCTTCCCCTAATGGATGCCTGCCCGCGTGCAGCACTTTGCTGTACGCGAGGGTCATGAACGTATTTGTCATGTGTTTATTTTTGTAACTGGGCAATGCTTCGGGACAAGGGGTAATGGTTTTAAACAAAACCAGGGTAGGTTTAGACTAGATATAAGGAAGAAATTCTGTACAATGAGGGTGGTGAAGCACTGGAACAGGTTGCCCAGAGAGGGGGTGGAGGCCCCATCCCTGGAAGCATTCAAGGCCAGGTTGGACGGGGCTCTGAGCAACCTGATCTAGTTAGTGGTGTCCCTGCTCCTGCAGGGGGGTTGGACTAGATGACCTCTAGGGGTCCCTTCCAACCCAAAACATTCTATGATTCTATGATCTACGATTCTATCTGTTGTTAATGTTGTGTGGCGGTGCCTCTCAGGTCAGATGGCACTACCCAAAGCCCATACAGACACCAAAAGACAAGCCTTGCCTTAAGGAACTTCGCACTTACACGAGCAGGGCAAAGTCTGGGAACACAAGGGAAAGGGAATGATCATTACCCTGGTTTACAAAAGAAAAAAAACCCAAGGTGTGGAAAAATTAAAATTATTCTTATCACCGAGTGCCCTATGGTGATGCTGAGGACTGGATCAACATCGACTGGCCCCAAATAACAGAGCGGCGAATCCATTCCAGGGCATCCTTCCCTGCCCCTCTCCAGCCTGAGAGAGCCCGTTAGGTCGGGGCTTCCCGAACACTTTGTGATCATTATTTCAGCCTTCATGTTTCAGTGCTGTGCTCACAGCCCTTTCCTGCGATGTCAGAGCTTCAGCAGCTCACAAGCCCTGCTTTCGAAGAGGCAGGCAGAGGCTGCTTCGCATTCCTCTTGTCCGCCACGTTTCTCTCTTTCACAACCCCCGACCTCTGTGCTGTATCCTTTGGTGGGGCTGTCCCAGTAGAACTGGGCTGCACAAAGCAGAGGCAATACTGCAACACTGTGCATGCTTTTTCAGCGCACGTTCTGACTGTTTATGTATCATTGACCTAGAGATGTTGAATTTACTTTGAGAGTTGAACTCTGAACTTACTCAGTCCTTACTCGCATGCACTCAGAGGGTGTAATGAGAGATGTAAACCAGTAACAGCAGCGCGCAAAGGCATCCTCTTCATTATGGGGATTTAATTCTCAGCAAATCAAGGCTCTGGCTGTGGAGGGAATGAATCTGAGTGCAGCTTCTCTGCTCTTGTCTTGTATAATTACAGTCACCCATCCCTAAAAGCATCCCCTCTTAGCGTGCACATAGAGCCAGCAAAATAAATGGGTTGATTAGAAGGAAAAAAACCAAAACAACCCACAAACCCTTTGTGGTCTTGTGGAAATTGTTTCTGTGTGTTTATGCTGTGCTGCTTCTGCTTGCACAGGTAGATGGGACAGGTTCAGAGAAGGTTGGGGAGACTTGGCGCAGCCTGCTGGACCTCTGCAGAGCCTGCACACCCCAGCACAGCGTGCGGTCCCGGGGTCAAATACCAAAAGGCAACCAGAGCAAACCAGTTAACAGCAGCAGTTCCTCCTGCAGCAAGCGCTATCAAGGAGGCTGGAGCTAGACTAGAATTCACTGGTAGTGGTTTGAACATGATGAAATTAAATTGCTTATATGTTGATGGAGTTTGTTACTAGGAACAGAGCAAGGTGCTTCATTTGCATTTGTTAGTGGCCCAGTTCTGTCTTGTGCCTGCCTCCCGTGACTTGCTTTTTGGCTGTTAAGAAAAGGAGCTGTTGAAAAAGCAAGTAGGATTTGTGGACTGGCAAGCAAATCCCATGCCGACGGATTGACAGGCTCTCTCGGAGCGTGCGTGCTGTGCTGTTGCATTGAGAGGGGTGGGATTTGAGGGGCTGCGAGGGAGGTCAATCTCCACGTAAAGGTCAGATCTCAGGCATGCAATACTGAAGCACACACAAGACGGGCTGCTGCCTGGGCTGGGAGTGGCACTGATTAAATACCTAATTGAGCCGCTAATCTCCTTAGGCTCACTGAGACAACTCATGGCAAGAGAGGTCCTCTACCCTTCCCTCTCTGCATTTGTCCCTGTGGTTACTAGAGCTGGCCAAAGGATTGTGCCTTAGGTTATACCTTCTTATCCTGTAATCTAACCTCCTTGGCTCCGTGCCTGGTCCTATGGATTGCTTATTCTGGCTAGGTTATTCAAACCTTGAAAAAGAAATACCTACTTATTTCCAAGAGGCAAGCTCTAGTCTTCAAGTAATTTCAGGGTTTTCCCATTCAGATTTTCAATACACTGGGAGGCACTTGGAAATCAGGAAACCATGGATTGAGCTCAAAAACAATCAAGAAACTCCTGATCCTTCTTTAGTTCTCTTGATTCAATTTTCTGATATTTTTGTTGCACGTAATCACTTGAATATGGTAGCTGAGCTTAGAGGAATAACAGAAAGCCGTGAGACTGAATAAAACTGGAGGGGTTTTGAACAAAGGCAGTGAGTGAAAAATGGCAAAACATGTATTAAAAATACAACGCTGAAAAATGCAGAATGAACAACTCCTCCCCCAGGTTTCCTTCAAACGCTGCCTGCAGCCCTTATGGCATTGCTTTTAAGACACAAAATCCAAACTGGGTTTTTCATTACCAAGGAACATTACACATCAAACGCATCTCAGGAGCTGCAGTTGCAAATTACATTCTGCTCCCCCCTGCTCTCAGTTTTTCCCTATCTCATGCTGTATTTCTTTTCCATGTATGCTCCCAGGAGCAGGAGGCTGTCATTTTGGTGGTAAATCAACTTGCATGCCCATAGTGGGGTTTAAGAGGTCATAATTAGTAAGTACAGCAACTGAACACTTTGTCTTCAGTGCTCACCGTGCCATCTCAACCTGCTTCCGTTGTCATCTCAGATGGTGTAAGCAGGCAGACTGTGATGGTAAGCAGGGTCCTTTCCAGATGCCAGGAGTCAAAGGGATTCAGTGGCACAGAGAGGATGAGCTGGCCCGGTGAAGGAACCTGCAGCTGCAGCACGTGTAGACCATCAGCGGGAGGGTGTGCTAGCACCACGCTCTGTGCTTGGTTTCCAAGGGATTTGCCCTCTCTGAATATTGTGCATCATGTCATCTCCTCCTGGCAAAAATTACCTGCTCTTGGTAGATTATTATCTTGCTGCCAGTTTGTGCTAAGTAAATAACAGAGCCTCCCGCATGTGTAACTGGAATCAGAATTAAAATAAATTAATAACATTGGTGTCAGATGATCTGCCTCGGTCAGTCCCAGAGTTCACTGCAGTTCGAGGAAATAAAGCACCGTGATCAACATCGCATTTTGCTTTTAATTGAGCTTATTTCCTGTGGGGCAAGAAAGGTCACAGAGGACCTTTGCTGTGGTCCACTCTGGATCCCTGCTTCACCCCTCTGAAGAGTGCAGGTGCAGTTATATGTGAAACGATTTTCAGTAGTGAAGTTTGGAGTCAGAACAAGGCATGTTTTTGGTGTTCCAGACTGTACATCGGTGTATCCATCTCCGTGTACAGGCTTTCAAACTGCAGCTAAACCTACCTAGGTGGCCCACTAATGGGAAAGAGAAGGGCTGACTTCTGCGCTGACAGCAAAAATAATTTGGTGATCCTCATCCAGTTGCCTGCTGGCAATTTGCCACGTTGGGGAAAACACTATCACAACTGAAACTAATTGGCAGCCCTAGCAGGGAGGCCAGTGGGTCACGCAGACTAAATCCATGCTGGTCAGCTGCTGATCTTTTCTGAGGCACCTTGGCTAGCCAGCATGATGGGAAGCTTGGAGCATTTCTGCCAGCTTTGTAGCTATTCCAGTGGAAAACACATTCCGAGCTGTGAATATGGATGCTGGGATTGTTAGTTCTTGATACATTTTTGTGACACTTCCAATTACACATCAAATATAATTCTAAAAGCTTAATCCTCATCAAGGTTTACAATCAACCTCCTTATTCTTGCCTGGTATTTTGCTTTTTGTCATTCCTAAATGGCAAGTGCTTGTAACAGACGTTGTAGAAACTGCATCTGGGTCCTTCATGGCCATGATGCGAGGTCAGCCCTGGCTGGAGAGCTTTGATGATAACTTCACTCTAATTTGCAGATTCTCCTTTGCATTTGTTCATTTCCCATGATTAATTTGAATTGAATACTAGTTTAAAGACTCTGCACCGTTCTTTCATGTGGAGTAAAAAAAGGACCAGAGGATGGAATGCAGGTGAAAGGAAAGTGTGGGTGTTTCTTTCTGCTTCATATGGCTCTTCCAGGCAGCCTTAGGGTGCACTCCGCTTGTGCCTTAAAGGAGAGAAAGAGGCAGCTCAAGAGCCTGAAACATATCTTTGAGAAGAGCTGCAACAACCCTATATTAACTGGTGCTCAGTACAGAATCATTGCCAAGGTGGCCTGCAGAGTTGCTAGGAAGCCAAAATAAAAATAGCAGATTTTTGCTGCTGTCTGTTGGGGTTCGGTTTTGGTGATGGTTAAGTGAGGTTGTGGAGCACGGAAGGAGGAGAGAGGCTGCGCAAACCAGAGTTTGGAGGAAGCGCTAGGAAGCTGATCTCTGTCCTGATGTCTGTAGTCCTACCTGTGTAGGATCAGGCTTACTACAAGTAATTGTAATTAAAAAAAAGAGTTAGTTTTCACCTTTAGGATAATGGGATACTTCCCTGCTCTTATCCAGCTTGTATTCCAAGAAACCTGGAGGCAGCTGGCAGGGAAGAGGCTTGTAACAGGGAGGAGCTTGCCTGCATTTCAGGGAGGCTACGTGGATAAAATGTATGGTGTTTGTTTAGGTCCATATCAGCTTGTGCCAGTCTGAGTCTGGGATTTTTGGGTTTGCTTTTTCTTTTAGTTCTTGCCGTACATTCCAGTCCTCTCTCAAATCAGCCTTGTTTCTCCTCTGACTATAAGGTTAGCTGGTTCAGGGAGCAGCTCTGCCTGAAAAGGCTTGTGTAGGCTTAATTTTCAGCTCAATTAGCTGCTGATAGGAACTAATACTGGCACGAATAGAGAATCGACCTGGCGAAAATATGGCGGCTGAAGGAGGAAGCAAGAAGCGATCTTGTTGTAGAGATGATCGTGAAAGATAATGAAGAGAAAAGGAAGATAAGGACTTTCATTATCTGAGTAAGAACAGCACAAACAATGAGAGAGATGCTATGTCCAAGAATAATGACGCACTTGTTTGAGAAGTATAGTAATCTTCTGACAGAATTAATTCTTCTCAAATGTTATTTTTGAAGTATATTTATGAAGTAGAATATTGAATAGATATTGAATAGATACCTGCATGAAGAAGTTAGAGGTGAGCTAGAGATGAGTTACAGCTACACTCTAACAACAGCTTGGGCTATGCTCAGCACTCAGGGCTCCTCCGTACTGCAGTGAACTTGCAAAAATACCAAACGTTTCCCCCATTTGTGCTTCCTGGTTTGCTTGTGCAGCGCCTCTGGGGTGGATAAGCACTGCAAGTCAGCAAATCTGGCTTTGGGGCCACCCGAAAAAAAAAAAGATTGGAAAAAACCTCAGATAAAACATCAGAGAAATGCTTGGGTCTTTAAGAGTCAGGTCAACGTGTGACTGCTGTGAAGACAAGTGTACCAGGTCAACCTGTAAGAAACTAAGAAACAGGAAAAAACCAGGGTGGGTTTATCGGTTTAACTTCAGTCGCTGGTGGTGTAAATGGTAGCATCCCAGCTGGCCACACAAACTTGTGAGCTCAAGCATGTTCTGGTGGAGAGAAATGCCATGTTTCATTGAGTTTGTCGCTTCCTAGAGCAGGTAGCTAAAACTCATCAGCTGAATTATGTTCACCACGTTCCTTTTTCACTGTTACTCGAGTAGCCTGTCATGACCACCAGAAATGCTGACGTGTCTGTTGTAGACAGAGGCCAAAATACACAGAGCCATGACTTCTGTGTTCTCAGTTAAGACAATAACGTCTGCCCTGTGCTGGGAAAGACAAGCAGCGACGTTGTGTATGGAAACAAATTTACTCTAAGACTGGATACCATAGCCATCCAGCTGAAGAAAAACTGGGTACAAGAATGCACCTGGTGATGCGGGAACTTACAGTGAAGATGAGACCTATGGTATGATTTTAGCAGGTGCAGCCGTTCTCCATAGATACACCAGTCAGAAAGAGCTGCCAGGCATTCAGCTGCCAGATCAATGACCAATTCCAATTCAGATGGCTTGTGCTGCCTGCTGCAATATAATCAGCGATACTGATAAACAGCGATATTGGATTGGGGAATGTGACCAAACGCTTGTGCTGCATTAGCAGAACTATTTAATGGCTAGGGGGCAATTGCAGGCTGTTGAGAAGAAACCCGTGAGATTCTGTTGCTTGGAATTCATTGTAGCAGGCAGAGGGAGCCTTGCACGTGGTTTCAGTGTTGCACGAGCATATTCATGAGAAGAGAGGAGGGAGAACCTGTCGTGGGTTCTTCCTGCCCTTCTCGTGTCCCCTGATATGTGTCCAAGAGGAAGCTGAAGTCAAAACAGAATCCGCTGTGAAGTCCATGAAGGTGTGGAAATTCAGATGGCCATCAGATGTGGTAATACCCCTGCAGAAAGAACAGAGTCCATGAAGAAAAGAAATAATTGTATCCACTCAAATGAGAAAAATGGATCCACAGCAAAATAATTATTTAAAAACATACAAGTAAACTAAGGATCAGCATTGACAACTCATTGAAAAAAATATTGGCTATTTTCACTGTCTGAAGACAGACTGCCCTGCCTGAGTCTTTCCTGAAGGCCAATGGCATTCTGGCTTGTATAAGGAATAGTGTGGCCAGCAGGAGCAGGGAAGTGATTGTGCCCCTGTACTTGGTGCTGGTGAGGCTGCACCTTGAATACTGTGTTCAGTTTTGGGCCCCTCACTGCAAGAAAGATGTTGCACTGCTGGAACATGTCCAGAGGAGAGCCACAAAGCTGGGGAGCGGTCTGGAGCACAAGGCTTATGAGGAGCAGCTGGGGGAGCGGGGGTTGTTTAGTCTGGAGAAGAGGAGGCTGAAGGGAGGCCTTATTGCCCCGCACAACTGGAGGTTGTAGAGAGATGGGTGTTGGTCTCTTCTTCCAAGTAACAAG
>NW_009259101.1:85470-91106 GCF_000687185.1 Egretta garzetta
GTCCCCATCCCTGGAGGTATTTAAAAGAAGGGTAGATGAGGTGCTTAGGGCCAGGGTTTAGTGGTGGGATGGCAGGGTTAGGGGAATGGTTAGCGGTTGGGCTTGATGATCTTAAAGGTCTTTTCCAACCTAAATGATTCTACGATTCTAAGGACTGTGTTCTGCCAGACAGGACTTTTCAGCCTGGCTGACTGCCTTTGTCTTGGCTCTTGGTAAGCGTTTCTGGAAGTAAATGCTTAAGGGCATTAGGGCTTGAAAGACTTTTTACTATTGATATATGCAGACAACAGAGGAACTCTAAGACATCTGAGTGGCACCTATTTAGAGATTACCATTTTAGTGGAAAAGAAAGGAAGCCTGGAGAAAAATCCCCAAATCATACCCTAGAAATGCCTTTTTCTACAGAGTGTAGGGAGGATGTAGCCAGCTCTCTCCCCATCTTTGCAGACTCAGCTTTACAGTGTATCTAAGCGAGGTGAAGCTTGCCCCAGGACAGGAAAATTGGCCAGGCAGACAAGCGGAAGATGAATCCATCAGAAGAAATCTGAATAATGCTAACTTGTGAGAACTCCAGTGACTACACAGGAGACTGAGCACCTGAATGGACAAGCCCAGACCAAAGGACAGGAAGGGAGTAAGCAGTTTATGGTATTGACCATTGCCTTTCCGAATTCTGTGCTCTCCTATCAGTATCCAGGAAGCCCTTCAGCTTGTTGGCTCGCAGTAATGCCACAAGGCCAGGATCTTGAAAGAGCAAGACCTCCATCATTCAGAGTTCCTGCCTGTATCCACTCTCCTGCCGACACTCTTAACCCTTTTAGCTACTGGTTTTCTGATGATTTCTCAGTATAGAGAAGATCCTTGTGGATTGATCCTTCACTTCTAGTGAATTCTCCATCTACATGGCCATAATTTTTTTTTCTGTAAGCCATGTATGTGTAATAGCTTGCTCCACTTTTCTCTCTCTTTCCTCCATCCTTTTGAAGTGACAGTGCTCTTTGCATGCATTTGTGGCTCACTTTTAGGTAATCAGCATTATTTTCATGCACTGAGCAATTGCTTTTAGCACCCTTAGCATTCACTTGAAAGAGAGGACACAAGATCTGAGTGGGGAGCAGAAAACGTGACATTTATATTTTGTTCTCTTTGAACCCCAGCTTGCGCTCCTTGCTCTCCCCAAGCCATAGTTGCCTTGTTGCCCTTGGGAATTCCTTTCCAAGGACAGGGACTTTCATTCCCCCTGGAGAGATGAATGGATATGCTGGTGGCTAGGAGTCTCAGCCTCGCAGTGGCGTGCCCTTCATCGTGGCATCTTTGAACCATCGTAATTCATGCAATGCGTAGGCTATCACTGCATGTCATGCTCTGGGAGCAGTCCTAGACCAAGACCAGTGAGACGTGGACTTCTGTGAAACTTCATTGCTTTCTGTTTCTACGGAGATGGACAGGTTACTTCTGTTGTAGACAAGCCCTAGGTTTTCTTCTGAACCCTGGAAATGAGTGCAAACCTTACATGCATGCTTAGCCCGTGCTTTCCATGGAAAGTGAAGCTCTGTACTACTTGAGCAAGTAGCTGTTATGTCCTTCCATGGGCTGACCAGTCATCTTCTTACCTCTACCTGCTCCTGTTGACAAACTGAAATGCTGAGGCTGAGGTGAGGGTTGTTTGGAGACTCCTAATTAATTAGCTGTATCTTCTTTCATTTTGGTGATAGCTCATTTATGGAATGTAGATTTCCCAGTTCAATTGATGTCTTCCCTTAATGATACACAGTACCTAAAAGGCCAAACTATTTTTTTCCAAACATTTCAGCCATTTTTTATACCACTGCCTGGGGTTTGGGTAATATCCTGATGGATTCTGTCAAAAGTGGACAAGATTGCATTGGACTGGTTATACATCTACTTCTGAGTTACGAGCTGGGAATTGGAGAAGGTAGTAATTAAATATTTGCTCTACCATTTTGGCTTCGCAGCAATAACCTTTCCTTTGAGCTGTGCAGAACATTATATTTGAGAAGTTACTCGAAAGCTGATTATTGCCAGTCCTGTGTACAGAGCTCAGTACTCAAACATCCAAAGATCATCTGATTTAAGAAAAAATTAAACTTCTTGTTTGTTTTTTCTACACTATCAGAGTTATGATCCTTTTTTTCCTTCTTCTTTCCCCCCCACAGGCTTTTCCTAAAGCCATAGGGATTCTAGGTTTGATTTTGTTAAATACTGAGACTATATAGTGCTGGAGCAGCATTTGAGCCTTCAAAAAGTCTAGCAGCCATCATGTGGCAGGCACAAAATGGGAGACCTGGCCATTTTCCACTTCTGGGTAATTACTGGGAAAAAGTGGAGCTGTACAAATTCCACGGTATTCATTTCTGTGAACATATAAATACAGTTTTCTACAACAGTTTTGGCACACTAGTTGAGTCAGTGTTCACCATACAGTGCTGCCAATGAACTGTGGGTTTTTAGATATCCTTGGTCCTGCCTTTTGTGTGCACAACTGCTCACTTGGGTTAATGTTGATAGTTAGTTGTGTCTTGGGTTAATGTTGATAGTTGTGTCTTGGGTTAATGTTGATAGTTAATTGTGTGTTGGGTTAATGTTGATAGTTGTGTGTTGGGTTAATGTTGATAGTTAATTGTGTGTTGGGTTAATGTTGATAGTTAATTGTGTCTTGGGTTAATGTTGATACTTAATTGTGTGTTGGGTTAATGTTGATAGTTGTGTGTTGGGTTAATGTTGATAGTTAATTGTGTCTTGGGTTAATGTTGATACTTAATTGTGTGTTGGGTTAATGTTGATACTTAATTGTGTGTTGGGTTAATGCTGATAGTTATTTGTGTGTTGGGTTAATAGTTAAGGTCAGTTCAGATGCTGAGAGTACACTCTTGAACCGGGGAATAGGTATTCCCGTAGAGCAGAGCTTGCTTTCTGCTCTGCCAGATACTGAGTTTGTGGCCACCTGGGCTATGTACAAATTCCTTCTTCTTCTGCAGAAGAACTGAGGAGGGAAAAGAGGTTCGATTGTGTTTCGAATGGCCTTTATTCACTCTGAAAAGAGACAACTGTTGCAGGTTTCTTTTCATACAGAACTGAGGCTGTGTAATTCGGATGGTAAATATGAAAATATATCACATGGATTAAGGTAAGAGGGATATTTGGTTGCTGAAATAAATTTTAGTATTTGTGAAAGGGGGCAAATTGTTGCACCTGGTAGTGAGGTCTCCTGTGTGCTGTAGAGGAGAGGTACTGGGTGGGAATTGGGAATTTCTACTTCCTTTGGAGACCTTGTGTTTCATCTTTGATCTGGAAGAATCAAGGCTAAGTAGCCACTGGCTGTTTCTTATTTCTGTGTTAATCATTCTTTTATTTCTTTGCTGAGATTGGCAGATAGGGAAAAAGATGTTGTAATTGTTATTTGCTGTTTAGAGGTTTGTCCTTCCCACCACTCAACCAGGACCCATCACTTCAGAATGCGTGGGCTGGGAGGTGTAAGTTGGAGCAGATGCTGGAATCTGGAGGGGGAAACTTCCAAATCATACCGATCACTAACATTTTTGAGGTATCTTTTTTTGTTGTTGTTGAGGTACATCCTAGCAAACATTCAGCTGGGTTTTCAGAATAACTCAGGTACACCTTTATGCTGAGGCAGCAGTTTGAATGCACAACCAGAGTTTCCAGATGAGAATGTCACTGCCTAATCAGGAGAAACAGATTCAGGTCAAGTGCCAGATACGGTTATGCAGAATAAAAGTGTTGGTCCACACAGCCTTTAGGGAAGCAGCATCATATTGGAATACTGAAAAAGAATCCAGCAAACAGGGCACAGCATTGAAGGAAGCCATCGGAAGATATTCTTTATTTCTTGCAGACCATGATTATCGATTACTCAGTTCTGTGATTCTCAGACACGAGCTCTTCATTGGCTGGAATTTTATTTATGAAGGCAGCTGCTTTCTCTGTAGCAGCAGCACATGCACGCTGTGTTCTGTTTGTCGCAGATGTCTGGGGAGGGGGAGCACCCGTTCCTAAACACGAGACGGCGTAGAGAATAGGATGGATAAACAGACCATGAAATTGCATTGGGTTGGTCCTATGCTGCCAATCCCGAACACTCAAAACTTAATCCTCAAGTGAAGATAGTTTTAAAAATGACTATTTTTTTCTAAAACAAAGAATGAGTTCCTTTTATTTGCTTTCTGGTGCATCGGTAGGCAAAACTAACTGGTTCCCCCCGCCCACCCCCACAATCACAAAACTACTGACAAATGTCACTTATTTAAGTGACAAATATTCTGAGAATTGGCAGGGCGAGCGGGTGTGATGTGATCCCACAGCGCAAGGATGAGAGACACAAAAATCCCACCTGGGTAGAAAAAGCTACATGAGAAAATTCAGGCTGCAGTTTATGCTCTTTCATTATTTAATTGTGATTAAAATACAACAGCCACAAGAGAACAAGCTCGAGTCCATTCTGCGTGTGTCAGGCTATGGCAGTGCCACCTGCTCAGCATTTTTCTTTTTTTTAATGCAGCTTTGGTACTGAGCCCAAAGCAAAATTACTTGGGGGAGGCAGCAGAAAACCTGCTTGTGGTGGTTGAGGCTTAGGAGGGAGGAACTGGGTGATTCGCTTTGGCTTCTGAAGGCAAGCACTAAATCAAAGCTGCAGGCAGGAGTGGGAAGGATATTTGGGAGAAGTGTGAAGTGATTCCTAAGTTATCTATGGGGGGGAAAATAGTGGGGTTTGCCTTAAGAAAGCTCTGCAGGTTTGGGTGGAGTTGCAGATGTCATTGTCCAAACATGTGGCTTGGGGTCCCAGTGTGGCCTTGAAGCAATGAGTTTATCTCAGCTGCTTCAGTGCAGGGTAAAGCATCCCACCTGGCACCATGTGGTACACTTTGACGAGTGACTGAGGCCCCAACGAGAGTAGCAGGGCAACTCACAGATTATTTTCAGTATTTATAAACAGTTGTTTTGTTGGGGTGTTGTTGGCTTCCCCTCTCACCTTTTATTTTTGTTTTAATTGTGTCTGCATCTAAAAAATACTTATGTGCCAAAGGAAAAGCTCTCGCCCCTGCAAAAAAAAAAAAGTAAAACCATCATAATTCATTTCCAGTATTTGTTTCTCTCAGATACTATAGGCAAGACTATGTGGCTCATGTCAATATTTGCTATTGAGCCTAGAGACTTGTCCTCTCCCCAGGTGTTGTCCCCTCCTGAAGGCCGGCACATCAGCTCTAAGCCACTGGCAGATTTGCTCATCCACAGAGATACAAATCTGTTTGCTTCTCCACTGGGTTGTTCCACTAGAGATGCAAAGTGGATAACTGCTGATGCAAAAATTGTTGATAGCTGCTTGTCGGAGATCTGCATGCGTGATTATACTGGTTTTGCAGGAAGAGGTATTAACTATTAGTACTAGTTTCAGTAAATATGCACACGCTTTTTTGAATATGAAGTTCAGAATTGTGTGCCTGAGTAGAATGAACCAGATCCAGCACAGCATTTTAAAGCATCCTTTTGCCATCTTTTCTCCTCAATACACAGTATATGAGCTTTGCTCTTCCCCTAGTCTCTAAGCCACTGCAGAAATTCCAGCTACTGAGCCGCCGCGTGTATGCTTGAATGAAGCG
>NW_009259101.1:91240-119400 GCF_000687185.1 Egretta garzetta
AGCAGGAAGAGATAAAAATAGAGCTTATTTTTCTCCTTGTCACAAACCGTGTTTCTGCTGGCTTCCCCAAGCCATTTCTTCTTCAAGTCTGCTGGAAAAGGAGTAAGTTTAGGCTTTAGGTTCAGTGCTGCAGTTGTGGGTTGTAGGGAGACTACGAAGCAGTGTACGGATTGCAGCAACTTATGCCCAGTGCTTAGTGGGACGAGGCATATCAAGATTAAGGAATGGCTGCTCTTGCTGCTCTGCAGCCAACTGGCCTTTTGCTGCAGAAGCTGCCTCTTTTTTTTTCCTTTTCCATTGAGGGAATATATTGAAATAGCTGATTAAAATCCCGTTTTATGAAGCTCTTCTGGCTTTGTGCTCCCCTGCTGACACATGCTGGTCTCACACCTTTGCAATGAAGCGTTGGTGCTGTTGGCAACATGTACGCCAAATGCAGTCAGCTGAGAGATCTGGAGAACTGGGGGGTGACTCGGTTTGCCTGGCACCGGGGATCCCCAGGTGGGAGAACAGCCTTCCCTGGTATAGCAGGAATATGCATTTATCATCATATGGTCTGGCATATCAGCACATCACCACACATCAGGGCTCTGCGAACTTGTGGTCTGCATGGATTAAAATGGACTGGGCCACAGTACCCATTAAGCTACTATTCCAGATGTGGAGTTGATAATGTTACAAGGCCTCTCCTCCAGGACCTGACCTGGCAGGGGTGTGACTGAGGAAAGATGCTGGGAAAGTAAAATCTGAAATGGGGTGTTCTTTGAGGTGGGAGATGGCTTGGCCCGCCCTGGGAAGCACAAAGACTGGTTCAGGAGGCCCTGGTTGCATGTGGCTTTGATGGAATCACAAATAATGTGGTCTCACCTCACGTTGCCAACTCAATCAAAGCATTCTTGGGGTGTAAGCATCTGATTTGGCTTACACTTTCTGAAAGAAACATTGTCTTTACGTTATGTACGTCCACCTCTGTGCAAGGACTACTGTGGGTAATAGCAGGCCACAATTTATGCAAAGAATGTATCCATGCATGCACCGCCAACACCGGTTTCCTTTCTGCCTTGCTCAGCCCCCGGTCTGCTGCAGGTCAGAGACGTGTCCGTGTTAGGGACCGGCGTACATGAGGCTGACACTTGGCAGTGGTCCCTCTTGCTGCCAGGAGTCGCTCGCTCTCCGCATCATTCTGAGTGCACGTACATGTAAAGCATATATGTGGTAATTAAGAAGCCAGTCAGGTCCTCAGCAATCACAGAAATTCAAAACAAATGAACCAGTTGAATACGAACATGTATGAACTGATTGTATATTAATATGAATGTATATACACACAATTACAGTGGGAAAACAGAAGTTTAAACTTTAATTCAGTGTTAAAATATTTTTAAGATATTCTACATGTAGATCCCACCAGATGGTAATTTAAAATTCCCCTTTTAAGTGACGGATTGAAGAAGCAATAACATCACCTTTTGGCCTTTAGAAATGCTAAGACCTTTTAGATGTCTCTGTTCTTTGACAGCTCGTCCTGGTTCCCTGGGCATGTGAAACGTCTCCTGGAACGAGAATAACTGTGCTATCAATCCAGATACTGTCCGTCCTTGATTTTCTCCCTGCCTTTTCATTTAAAGGAATCACAGCTATAAGAAATGTGAATTCTCTAAAATTTAATCAGGGTAGGATTTTTTTCCTAAGCCAGCCTTCATTAAGCAATAATGTAGAAATGAAGTTAACGCTCCCTACTTTGCTCTCCGACATCCGTTTTATATCCATTACACTTTAGGTGTAATAATTCATTTCCCAGATTTGATCTTCCTGGTCATTTCAAGCCAGTTCTTCCATTTTTAGTATTTCCTTCAGAGAAGTGAAATGGCAGGCATATTACGTAAATAACTTTCTGATACATTGCTACAACTGTTTGAGCAATGCCTGTCTTGAGAGAGAGTTCATTAGCAAACGAGCAGTTCCTGAGTATAAAGTAAAGCATCCTTTTATGTGGAAGGGCAAGCCTGAGCCATTGCTCCAGCTGTTCCATTGAGGGAACAATTCTTGGCTTAAAGCGTGACTGGGGCTATAAAATTAAAATCAAAATAGATAAAGTAGGTCATTTACTAACTCTTAAACTGGGATTCTGAGGGCTCTATTCTGAGAAGGCTACAGTGATCAAAAAGGAACAGATGTGGCTCTACCCACGTTTTGTCTAAGTGTTAAGCCTCCGAGACTTAATACTTATGATCTGATGAATATTTAAGAAAGTGTGGTCCTAGAGACAAGACAAAAAAGGCGTCTGCAGCTTCGTTAAAACGGCTGTTGCAATGTGGCACCATCCATTTCAAGCAACTACCAACTTTGACCTCACCTTTACTCAGATAACCATACCTTAATATTCCCTAATTGTGTATTACCCCCCCTCGAGTAACCTCTTTGTTAAATTTCTTTTGTTTCAGTGTTATATGGCCTTTACAGCACATCACCTAGCAGTGAGGATTTCAGTTTATGTGACCAAGTAGAATAAAGCACTGAACAAGTTAGGAGGTTCAGAAACACATTTAAATTGGCTCTTAACAGCCAGCCAGAGCAGAACTGCACGCAGACCTATTCATAGAATCATAGAATCACAGAATCATTTAGGTTGGAAAAGCTCTTTAAGCTCCCCCAGCCCAACTCTTCCCCTGCCATCCCACCCCCAAACCCTGGCCCTCAGCACCGCCTCTGCCCGCCCTCGTCCCATCGCCCCTTCCCTGGGAGCAGAGCCCGACCCCCCCGGCTCCCCCCTCCTCTCAGGCAGTTGTAGGGAGCGATGAGGGCTCCCCTCAGCCTCCTCTGCTCCAGGCTGAACCCCCCCAGCTCCCCCAGCCGGTCCCCAGCAGCCTGGGGCTCCAGACCCCTCCCCAGTTTTGTTGCTCTTCTCTGGACATGCTCCAGCAGAACTATATGGATACATGTCTGTTGAAAACCTAACGCAAACTTTTCATCATATGGTTCAAGCAGGTACTGGCCTCTCAATTAAGAGAGGACACCTTTAGCTGCTGGGAAGGACAGGTAGAAGGCTTGGAGCCATGATACAGTAGGTCCAGACTTCCCGGGCAGCCACTCTGGTTCATCTCATCAGTACCAAAATAATATACTTTAAAGGGTTAAAGACCCAGATGACTCTGATCATATCTGGATTTACTTAACAACCTAAGAAAAAGTCCTCCAAGTGTGGACCTCGCAGCCACTTGAAAGAGCAAGGCTATTTCCGCGGTAGGAGAATGGATGTGGGGAGTCCTCGCAAGGTCGTCTCCATTTTCTCCTTGGAGAATGTTTAAAGGATTCTGAAAAATAGAGAAATCCTGTGGTGTGCTTATCCAGGGGGCTTATCATATCGTATTAGCAGTTACTCATCACATGTAATTAAGACTCCTTTTTAGCTCATGTGAAATATTATTAGCTCCATTCATCCCAAATCACTAAAAGAGAGTAACAGTGGGATGTGATCCTAACAGGAGATGATAGGAAGCTGCTGATGTGACAGGCGTATTGTGGAAGGGAAGGGGAACTGTGACCGCCAGAGCCTGTTTTGAGGCCTGCCATGTCTTCAGTTTTGCAGCCCCTTGTTGTGGGAGGCGTTAAAGTAACTCCCCTCTTTTAGGGCAGGCTGCTGGCTAACAGTCGTGTCGGTGAGGATCAAACCAGACATTGTTTAATATTTAGCTAATTGGCTTTCGGAGGAGAAGTTTGCAGAGGTTTGGTGATAAACCAGCCAAGAGCAGGTCAGCTAAAGGATTTGGTAGGTGTAAGTTAATTTTATAAAACATGTATGGTGTAGTTTACTTTTTAAGTGAAGAAATCCCTTGAGGTTAACAAAACTAAACAGTACTAGTACCCTTTCTTCCCCTTTATGGTCCAGAAAAGGCTGGTTTCAGCTTTCATCCCTAAAATACCAGTGAAATTATCCCTTTATTTGTGATCAGAGCCAGAGGGAGCCAGGGAACAGGTTCCAGCTCTGAAGTTCAGAGCACGGAGCCGCCTTCAGCCTCTGAGAGACAAGGCGCTGCATTTTCCACTCCCTGAAGCGTTGGGTGTGTTGTGAAAGGAAGGTCCAAGCAGAAAGCTTCACGCTGTAGTCATCCGGCCTGGAGCTTACAGTGGTTTGGGCTGCTGGGGTGGGAGCCATATGCAAGAGGAATGGTTGAAGCCTGTAAGCTAAACATAGATGATGAGGAAGGGAAAAAAAAAAAGTTATCTTCTAAGACCATTTCTTCGGTGTCCATGATCCATTACTGTGCTATCCTTTCTAAGTGGGGAAGCTCACACATCCATTCGTGTCTAAAATAGATGCCTCTAAAAGCACTGAAATAAAATGTGTCCCTTTTGCTTTCATTATCACTTCAAGCATCCTATTAGTTGGTTAAAATTAGGTTCTGCTTCAGAAGACTAAAATGGATGCTTCGAGTTTCCATAGTTACTGTCTTTCTATTAATTGTGTTCAATTAAAAAGTAGGGATTCTCTTTTGCCTACCATCACCGGGCTTTGGCAGCCAGGCTGGGCTCTTCTCTCTTTATGCACTAGCAGTAACACGGACTGTGCGAAGGTCAGGTTACCTGCAGGTGTTCACAGCTGTAGAAACTGGTACTTGGTAAACAGTTTTGTTGAGGGCAACGTTGAGGGTAAGCAGAAGGGACTGAATTCAACTGAATTCACTTAGGAGTGTTCACTCTCCAAGGTGGACACAAGGTGAAACAAGCTAGCCCTGTCCAGGAGATCGAATGCTAGGAGAACATCTAATCCTGCGTTCTGCCTTCCCTTCGGGTAACCTGAAATCCCCCACCTGAATTTTTCCTTCTTTGGGGAATCAATCACAGCCAGCCAGTGAGATGGGGCTGAGGCAGAAGGTGGCTGTAGTGGCCGTAGACAGGAGTCCATGCTGCTGATCTGGTGGTCACCCCATAGAAGCAGAGTGGCCTCCAGCGGCAAGAGGCAACCGGCTGGGCTCTTGGCCTCAGTTCAATAGCTCATCTAGCAGAGAGCGAGGGGAGGGGGGGTTGGCTGGCTGCAGCACTGTTACAGCCTGCGTCAGCCAGGAAACGCTTCCTCCTTTTCACCTTCCCAGCAGGATTTATGACAGTCTGCGAGCCCGTTCTCTTTCACATAAAAGCGCTTGTACGTAAGAATCAAATTATTTTTGTATTTAAATTTGACAGAATACAGTGACCAGAATTGGCGTTCCGTAATGCAGGCTAAGCGGTGCACAGATCTGTTCTATCCTCCTGACGTTCAGAGCTTTGTCTTCTGCGGTGACTTTTGCTCTCCTTGTAATATTTTATGTCTTTATATAATAGAGGCAGCACCACACACAGCGCCGGTCACCCGAAAGCAGTTGGAATGCCACCTCCCTCCTGGTCCCATCCAGAGGAAGATTTGCGCCACAAATCAAACATCCCTATTTTTAAAGATTTGTCTCAAAGTCCACATTTTTTGTACGTCTTACCCAGCAATCGTAAAATCAGCCCCCAGAAGCCTGGGTAGCTCTTTGCTGCTCCAGTCTGTTCGGTTCAGGGCATTTAAGGAGGTTGCATAGCACCTGGTTTGCCATGAAAGCAAAGAAAAGCCTTTTCTTTGGGGGAGGTGGGGTGGGTGGCAGCGAGGCCGACCCACTGCAGGTCCTCAGGGGACCGGTGCCCCCGGCCGCTGCCCGCACCACCTCTCCCTTCCCAGGTACTGAAGGGCGCAGCAGCCCCCCAATACCAAGCCCAGTTTTCCTGCGCTATTCACTGCCCTTTAAGCTGACTGTTTGCATTAAAACAAGGGCAGAATGGCTGATGGTGTAGCTGCCTGTACTTATAACGTGCTTATAAGATGAAAATCATCTGGGTTTTTTTTTTTTTTTTGGCTGTTTTCATCTATGAGCTCTTAAAAATGGTCACTGTGGGCCTGCAGCCACAGTGAAATGCCCAAATACAAATCCATCTACCTTGTATTGGAGGAGTAGCCTCTCCCTCACAACCTCTGCGTGCAACACAAACACGTATATGGTGCATCTCCCAGAGTCCAGCGTCCGATCAGCGCTGGCGAGATGGTCCGGAGCATCCCACGTGCGTGCGTGCAGCAGATTACACCTCAGTTTGGTGAGGAAAAGCTTCAAGCTGGTGCTGAGCAGGTCCTAGCAGGGGCTTTCCAAGACAAATTCTACCGGTGGGAGCAGAACAGGGCACAAGTACAGTGCTAGAAGGATGGTACCTGAGAAGGTTGATGGTTTTGCGGGAGGAAAATCCCCTCTCAGTGCAAAGCCATTCCGCCTGCACTGTGCTCTGGCCACAGCAGGCTGTGGCAGCAAGCAAATCCATTTTTGCTTTCCCATATCTGGGAATATGCTGGCAGAGCTATTTGGTAGCCGAGACCGTTGCTTTAATACACAGCCATGTGAGATTATTTTCTAGCATGAGATGGATTATCTCTTTAAATTCAATGCCAGTGTCAGCGTGGACAGTAACCTGAGACGGAGCTGGAGGCGACCTCTGTGCCCACCCCCCGCTTTGTAGCTGGATGTGGGAGCAGCGGGGGGTTACAGATCTCCCACAACATATGTGCTATAATTACCCCGTTTAATGTTACTGACTTTAAATCCAGGCAGTGGATTAAAGCTGCAGGCTCCTTGGTGGGGAGAAGTTTGCATTTTGTTCATTCCCCCTGTCTCTGCATCATTAGTGCAGAACAGGTCAAACAGATGGAAGGGGAGAGAGTGGCATTTATTTATATTTTTTTTCTTCAAGACTCCAAATTGACATCGTCCTTAGAGATCATTGGGATTTTTGGCAACCTGATCGTTAAAATGGTTCAACTTTGTCCTGACCAAATCATATCCCCATCTCCCAGTTCAGTATCTGTCATTTTATCATGCTGATGATGGAGTTTTATTTGCTTGCTTTGTTGCGTTGTTGGTTGTGGATTTGGGCTGGGTTTTTTTTTTTAAAAAAAAAAAGATTAAATGGGCATTTTAATCCCCAAAAGGCTTAGGGGTGATCAGCAAAGCCAGAATGTCCGCAGAGATCTTCCAAATGACACAGAGAGGGTTTTTCAGTGCACGCTATTTGCATTTGATGTGCTGTTTGGGAATCAGTGCAGACTGTCAGGCTCTTTAGAACAGCGAATATTCATTAAGCTTGCCAGAGGCAGACGCTGCAGTCAGTACGGCATCCGTGCAGGAGGCAGGGAGGAGAGAAATCAGGTTAATGACTCGCTTTCTCTGCAGTTTGCTTCCTGCTTATTGCCTGATCTCAGTTTTAAATAAATTCATTTAATTAATGTGTTTTGCTACTCTGACCTGCGGACAGAAGGGTCTGTGATTAATGATGGGGTATTCCTAGTCCCACAGTGGCTTTAGTCTGCATATTCTGGTGTCTAGGAAAAAAAAATATTGAAAAATATTTCCTTTAAACTTAATAATAATAGATGGTTTGGTTGAAAGCTTTTATCTAAATGATCTCCTGAGTCCATGAGCCACCAAATTTTAAAGACAGGGACAAAGTGGGGAGTGGGGAGGGGTGGAATGGAGGGAAAGCAAGCTGCTGTCTTGGCTGAGCACGTCACACAGTCAAAAACATCTCTGCAGGGAGGCAGAGCTGCCCTGAAATGCTTTCCTCTTCTCCCTCCGAGCAGGAGCACATCTGTTCTAACACGAGTTGGCCTTCTTCTGACAAAGGTTCTTTAAGAAGGCAGCAGAGGCATAGGAGGCAGGGACGATGTACATGACACTCAGAATATACGGCCAGCGCGCGTTATGGGAAGTGAGCACCACCTGTTCCCAGTAAACACCAGATTGGAACTGTGGGGCTACACGGGGACAGGGAAAAAACACGTGGCCTCCTCAAAAGAGAGAAAAATGTCAGCAAGGTAGAAACTGCAGTCTTAGCCAAGACCTGGTGGGGTGCGGGTTTGTGGGCTGAGGGATGACATGTTCTGTGAGCAGACATTTTGCCCCAAATTTAGAAGACATCTTGATTTCAGACTGTTTGTACCCATCACTCAGCTTTTCGACTTTGCCTCACTTACGTATCAGCTTGGCTGGTTTTACAAGCTGATGAAAGCCTGCCCTTCAACTGAGAGAATTCACAAATGCTGCATCTGAAGAGACAGCGCTGTACATCTCAGTGACAGGCCTGTACTTCAGCGTTTTGCAGCAGAGCATCACTCAAGCAGGGGGCACAGGACATCGTCCAGGCAGGGGTTGAATATCTCCAGAGAAGGAGACTCCACAGCCCCCCTGGGCAGCCTGGGCCAGGGCTCAGTCTCCCTCAAAGCAAAGAAGTTCTTCCTCATATTCAAATGCAAGTTCCTCTATTTCAGTTTGTGCCCACTGCCCCTTATGCTGTCACTGGGCATGACTGAAAAGAGTCTGGCCCCATCCTCCAGACACCTCTCCTTAAGATATTTGTAAATATTTATGAGATCCCCTCTCAGTCTCCTCTTCTCCAGGCTAAACAAGCCCAGCTCTCTCAGCCTTCCCTCATAAGAGAGATGCCCCAGTCCCCTCATCATCTTCATAGCCCTCCACTGGATTTTCTCCAGTAGTTCCTTGTCTGTCTTGAACTGGGGAGCCCAGAACTGGACACAGTACTCCAGATGTGACCTCACCAGGGCAGAGTAGAGGGGGAGGATAACCTCCCTTGCCCTGCTGGCCACATTCTTCCTAATGCATCCCAGCATACCATTGGCCACCTTGTCTGCAAGGGCACACTGCTGGCTCATGGTTAACTTGTCCACCAGGACTCCCAGGTCCTTCTCTGCAGAGCTGCTTTCCAGCAGGCCAGCCCCCAGTCTGTACTAGTGCATGAGGTTATTCCTCCCTAGGTGAAGGACCCTACACTTGCCTTTGTTGAACTTCATTAGGTTCTTCTCTACCCAGCTCTCCAGCTTGTCCAGGTCCCGCTGAATGGCAGCACAGCCTTCTGATGTATCAGCCACTCCTCCCAGTTTTATATCATCAGCAAACTTGCTGCGCGTGCACTCTGTCCCTTCATGCAGGTCATTGATGAATAAGTTGAACAAGACTGGACCCAGTACTGACCCCCTGGAGAGCACCATTAGCTACAGGCCTCCAACTAGACTTTGTGCTGCGGATCACAACCCTCTGAGCTTTGCCAAGCAGCCAGTTCTCAGTCCATCTCACTGGCCACTCTTCTAACGCAGCTTACATGAGGATGTTACGGGAGACACTGTCAAAGGCCTTGCTGAAGTCAAGATAGACAACATCCACTGCTCTCCCCTCATCTACCCAGCCAGTTGTGCCATCATAGAAGGCTATCAGGTTGGTCAGGCATGATTTCCCCTTGGTGAATCCATGTTGACTACTACGGATAACCCCCTTTTCCTCCACATGCTTAGAGATGACATCCAGAATGAGCTGTTCCATCACATTTCCAGGGATGGAGGTGAGGCTGACTGGCCTGTAGTTTCCTGGGTCCTACTTCTTGCCCTTGTTGAAGATGGGAGTGACACTGGCTTTCCTCCAGTCCTCAGGCACTTCTCCCGTTCTCCACAACCTTTTAAAGATGATGGAGAGTGGCTCAGCAATAACATCTGCCAGCTCTCTCAGCACTCATCGGTGCAACCCCATTGGGGGCCATGGATTTGTGGGTGTCCAGTTTGCCTAAATGATCTTTAACCAAATCGTCCTTGACCAAAGGAAAGTCTTCCTTTCTCCAGACTTCCTCTCCTACCTCCAGGCTCTGGGATTCCTAAGGGCCAGCCTTAGCAGTAAAGACTGAAGCAGAGAAGGCATTCAGTAACTCGGCATTTTCTGTATCCTCTGTCACCAGGGCACCCACCTCATTCAGCAGTGGGCCCATCTCCCAAGCCATGATGCTGCTTAGCTTGCTCCTGAGGGTGGAATTCAGCTCCTTTTGCACCAGCCACCCAGAAGTTAGCTGTCTAGTTTAAATTGGCTGCCCAGGCTTTAGCTGCCGTTAAAGCAGCAAAGGTAATAGAGCTCCAGCAGGGAGAGGAGAGGAGCAAAGAAAATTCAGTGCATCTAAAATCAGGCGTTTGAGCTAGGTGGGTCGAGCTGCCTTCTGAGGGTGCCTGTCTCCCTTTATAGACTGTAGCAAAAGCTCAATTAGGCAGTTTAGATTGGATGCCCACTTTTTTGGTGGCTGAATGTAGAAAAGGGATACCTTAGTCTGTGGATGACATCTAAGAAAAAAAAATTCAGGCACCTACAGCTACTACAAGCTAAATTTTAGGGACCCTGTTCCCTGTCTGGGCTCCCTGCGCAGAGCACAGGGAGCGTTAGGTGCCTCTGAAAAACCTGTGCTGAGATCAGAACTGCCTGGAGCACACACGTGAGAAGCTCTGTGCTCAGCGAGGTGACACAGCTCACCTGAAACCTGCTCCTTTTCTGGGATCTCGGAGCCTATGACATCCATGATGCTTTCTGTCTGACAACGTGTGGGCAATCAGGTGCTCTCAGAGCAATTAGGACTTGTTGAAGAAGTGCCTATTGCCTGAGATTTGTATGGTTTTCAAGTCCTGTAAGAGGTAGAGGGCTACATTATATGACCTGTAAATGCCTCTGGAAGAGAAAAAAAGTAGCTAGACACCGTACCCTACTGCTTCAGGCTTTCAGATTGGTGATTTTAGGATGTGGGGGGTTTTTTGTATGTTGATCTGCCTGTGCATTTTAGACAACAGTCACCGGATAGAAAAAGAAGTATTTTGAAAGACAACCTAGAAGTCCTTTTCTCCCAACTCAATATATGATCTGCTCGCTGCAGACTCTCGGTTGCTCTGGGGTCCATTTAAAGTCTACTGAGACACGTGTATTTTGGCGAGAGTATGAGCAAATGGAAGGGTGAAAAGTTCACCTCCCATTTTAGCATGCAGACGCGCAGGCGAAGAAGCATCAGGAGCTGCGGGTGCAGCCTAGATTTTGGGTTCTGCTGCCTGCCTGCATTTTAAAAATAAATCATTTGGTCACTGAACATGAAGGCTGCCATGTTCCTTAAGAATAAAGCAAAGGGGCAGCCTCCAAAGGAATCCTTTGAGTTACACCAGGCAATGGCCAGGCTCTGTGCTTTTATGTAGGAACTCGGGCACGACCGCCCGGTGTGGCTGTAGGAAGAAGCGTAATGTTTTAAATTCGGTGTTTTAAATATAGCTGGTGGGTTTGCTTTATTTAGGTTTTCCTCTAAGTTAAATAAACAACTTGAAAGCATTCAATGAGACCCAGAAAATATTAAAGAGAAGCACAGCTAATCCTGTTAAATGTAAAACAGCATCCCAGTGGAAAGCTTTTGTTGTTAAATTCCTGTTGGTAAGAAACAGAAGAGATGTTTAAGGAAGCTTTGGAAACGAGGGGGTGAGTGACATTTATGCTTCATCTGAAATGCCTCAACACGCAACGTTGTTAGTACAGCTGAACCGCGACCTTCCAGCCTGCCAATACAGATAAACCCACACGTTATCAGGTAAATCACGCAGAAGGGAAATGTCCTGAGGAGGCTGCTGAAGCCCCACTCCTGGGAAATTATGGCTATTAACTCCTCAAGTTCTGCCTGTCTCGGGCTTTCTGCATGTGAGCCCTCCACGCAGCTGTACGGATAATTAGTTTCCTTTGGCTTAGTGGATATTAAGGAGTATTAAAATGCTTCATTTGTACAGACGACAAACATAGTCAGGGGCTGGGAAAAAAGCACACAGAAATGCAAGCAAACCCCCTTGGTCTTTAGCTTGACAGAATCCCGATTCCAGGGAGGATACGACGGGTTTGCTGTGTTTGGATGCCTTATGTCAGATGGCTTTGTGATAAATGTTACTGACTTCATCTGGTGAGTGGATTTGCCTAGGCAGAACCCGATTAAAGGGTCAGTATCCTGTTCTGAATTAGATTTCAGTAATGCAGACGTGTATGTGCGCCCTGTTAGACTGGCAGGGGTTTTCAGGCATGGAAAAAGAGATGCTGTACCTTAAGGGTACCCTGCATTCTTGCCTGTTACTGTATTTGTCTGGTAAAGTGCATAATATAAAGGCACTGTCGTTGTCCCATGTCCTGTCTTCAGCCCGATATGGCTGAAGCCGTACATTTTTAGCCTAAGATGGCACAACCACACACCGTGGTATTTCAGGTGTGCTGCGGTGGCACTGCGAGCCGTGGAGCGTTGCAAACCTGTGTACTTCAAAGCAGGCTTTGGACTGTTAACTGCTGCAGGGCTGTCCCCAACCAGAACAAGGATGGTTCAAAAGCAATCTGAGGTCACCTTCAGCTGGTTTTTTTCCTGCCCGGAACAGGAAAAAAGCATTGGGTCTGGGCCAGCGTTGTTTGGAATGAATGCTGCATGGGCTTGTTGGGAAGGAGAAAGGATTTATTTGTCAAATAGGGCTTAATTTATGGTGTACTATATGAAAGCTCACATTTTTGTATCGCTGGAGAAAGACAATTGATTAATAATTTGGAAAAAGGCCAAGAGACACAACGTTCACCTTTGTAATTTATCATCTCAAAGAAACAAAACCGATATGAAGCGTACCTGACCAAAATACTTTATTAAGCAGAAATGAAAGCTGGTTCATGTTAGTGCATTTGGTATGAAAGGGCTTGCTAGGACACTGCTATTACCAACAACAAACATGCAAAAAATCTGACGCTGATAGTTAAGGCTGTGGGAGGTTTACAGAAAAGCTACAACTGATTAAATAGAGGAACTTCCACATCAATAACCACTTCAAAAAAGATGTTTGAGACTAGGAAGGTTAAGGTCACTAAAACAAGTTCAGCAGTTCCTGGAAAGAACAGAAACTCAAAGTCAAATCTTCACTGTTAGATACAGTCTTAGGGAAAAAATAAGTGTACAGGCTCTTCTAATTCTTGATTAAACATCACACTGTAAGAGCCATCATATCACCTCCTTGACAAGGATTCCATGTGCCAAAGCTGTCACACAGATGGTCTCAGAGCCAGTTCTGATGTGTCATGTATACACATTTCTTTGACCCAGAGCATGTTGGGCCCGGCAGTACCTGGAGTGAATCCATGCACGAGCAGCCTGGACAAGAACCAGTTGATAACACACAGAGGAGCAGCCAGGCAACCAAGAGTTAATGTAGAGCCAGGCTAAAGCCATAGCTTTTGCACAGGAAGCTGATACTCACTGAGTGCTTGTATTCCAGGCCCACCTGGATTCTTGTGTGCAGTTCTGGTCCCCGCTGTACAAAAAGCTGTGGGCAGGCTGGAGGGGTCCAGAGCAAGGCCACCAAGGGGATCCAAGGGCTGGGAAGCGTCCCTCAGCCGTATGGGGATGGGCCGAGAGAGCTGGGTTTGTTCAGCCTGGAGCAAAGGAGGCTCAGAGGGGATCTCATCTCCATGTACCAGTACCTAAGGGGTGGCTCCAAGGAAGATGGAGACTCCCTTTTCACAAGGAGTCATGGAGAGGACAAGGGGGAATGGACACGAGTTGCTCTTGGGGAGATTCTGACTGGACAAAACAGGGAAATTTTTCACCATGAGAACAGTCACCCACTGGAATAATCTCCCCATGGGAAGGGTTGACTCTGCCACATTGGACACTTTTAAGCCTCAGCTGGACAGGGTGCTGGGCCATCTTGTCTAGACTGTGCTCTTGCCTAGAAAGGTTGGACCAGGAGATCCTTGAGGTCCCTTCCAACCTATGATTCTATGATTTAATGATGCTTTAAGCTTTTCTTGCTGTTTTGACTTTTTCAGAACCTGAGGCTGGAGAGGTGTCCCCCCCAGTGGGAGCTGGTGTGAACAGCAACAGCTGGACCTTTAAATTTGGACCCGGCAATCCCAAACAAGGTGGTCCTGGTGAGTTGCCAGACAAATTCATTATCCCAGGATCTCCTGCAATCATCTCCATCCGGCAGGAGCCACCAAACAGCCAAATTGACAAAAGTGACTTCATAACCTTTGGCAAGAAGGAAGAGACCAAGAAAAAGAAGAAAAAGAAGAAGGGAAACAAGACTCAGGAGAAAAAAGAAAAGGGCAACAGCACCACTGAGAACAGTGACCAATGAGGGGTTTATACCCACTTAGCCCATTTTTGTAATCATGGCAGATTTCTCCTATGTAGCAACTCCCAACTTCTTCCTACTGTTAACAAATTTCCTCTATGTACAGACTTGAGAAAATCAGCGGGAAATTCACAGTGTCTGTCTAAATTGCTTAACAGGTTTTGTCTTAAAAGCTTTATTAAGTCTGGTGTTAACTCTTTTTCTCCACTCTGGCTTGTTTTCAGAATCTAAAAAGCAGACACAAGTCTCCTTTCTCCTACGCCGAAAAGGAGAATCTTCACAGTACAGCCAGTGAGAGGTTGGACTCTCTGCACTGTGGTTCCTGTGCTCCTGTCTTGATGACACTTACAGGACAGGTTTAAAAGTTTTAATGTTGTGCACCCTCTACCTGATTGGAAATATTTGTGTGCAGCTGTCAGCTAGGTGATACGAGATCAGATTCTAAAATGCAAGAAGAGCTGGTAAATATGCAACAAGAGGAAACACCTAATGAACACAAACGTTCAGAGATGTTCAGGCTGGGGGGGGGGAAATGTCTGAAGGGAGATGACCAGACTTTCCAGATCTTGAGAAGTCCCTGTGTGGAAATACTGAGTCCTATACATGACGTATTGTACACACTCCTGCAAATAAAACCTCGCATTTACAGCTCTTTAAGATACCATAAATTTTATCTCTTACCAAGCAAGCCATTGGGAAAATTGTCCCTTAAAGCCCAGCATTACCCTGGCAAGGCTAGCCCTCGCAGTGGAGAAGGGCTGGACTGACATCCCAGGAATGTAACGGACTGTGATGCTCTGTGTCCCTATTCCCACTCGTAACATTGTTTTGCACATTATGTCTCTGAAAAGGTCAGAGTTTTTCCACGACACTTATGCAAAAGAGAGAGAAAAAAAGAAACGTTAGCTATGCTATTTGTTATTTGAGATGTTTATTTATAAAGAAATATAGCTGTAAATGTTAAAGAAATATGATGCCCTTGAACCCAAACAGAAGTCAATCTAGAGCCATTATAAATTACAATTGCTGCTATTAAAGTGCTTTAGAAAAAAAAAAATGCCTGAAACATCTGTATTATATCGGCCACTTGCCAATAACAGCTTTATTCTGTCGGGTGACTTGGGGGCTGCCTCTTGCATGTATTACTAAATACAAGAATATCTTTTTTTGGTTTTTTTTTTGCATTAATCTGCACTTTGAATATACCTTTGCAAACCAACTGTCCTAATATGAAGAAGCAGAAGCAAACTCCTTACACAAATGGATTTACTGACCTGCTAGCTCTGTGCAGTACCCTGGTGTTGCCTCCCACACAACCTTTTCTGATTTTCGTTTTACTTTTCTATGAGATTATGAATTTCTGATCCTCCTAACACTCGTTATGTAAAATTCAAGTACTGTATGTATGCTGTATGCTCTTATAAGAATCCTGAAATATTTATTCTGTGCTTGTGTATGTGAATGTCAATGCAACTATTATTAGAGTGGAACTTAAGCTTTACCGTTGAATGTAAATTCATTATTTCTTTTTTGTACACTCGTGGAAAAGTGGAGTAGTGTTAATTTTTTAAGCCACTGTTGATTATCAGTTTTTTGTGTATGAAACACAAGTAAAATATCTTTCTTAAATCAAGCCATGCATGCATTTTGGGATTTATTGGTAAGAATCTGTAAAGCTAAAGCTCTGTGAATTACTAAGCCTAAGGGTATAAATGGAGTGTTGAATGTGGTTGAGGATGTTGATATCAAACCAATACATGTATTTTTAAATAGAATATAGCTGATGGACGAGGCAATTCCAAGGAGTTTTCTACATTATTGTACATTCACAGAATAAAGCTCAAGTGTCGCATTAATTGGAACTGTGTAAGAAAACTACATAGCTCTAGAATTTCTAACAGGCCCTTTAATCTAGGATCAAAGAGAACAACTGGATTTCTTGAGACACGTCCTGGCTGTTTTAAGTTTCCAGACTGCTGACAGATCAGAATAGGGCAATTCCTATTCATTTTTAAGAACCTGCAGCAAGTCTTAAAACATTGCATAAGGTAAAGCTCCAATAAAAGTATTCGTATCTCCAAGCATGAACCACCAATGGCTTCATGTGGTCTATTTAGTGTTTTCTTTTGCTATGAGTCTTGTTTTACTGGCAATGAAAAAGATGCTACTTGAGAAAGAGAATCCTTGGTTCAGTTTTAAAGGCTAGCCAAGAGGAAGAAAGCTGAGGATTTGGGGAGGGAGGTGTTCTTTTATGTGAGCACATTTAGACTTAGTTTTATATTTGGTGACTAATCCAACAGTTCCCCAAATGATCATAAACAGGAGTTCCAGTGGTAACTTAAACACACAGAAGGATGCTGTTGTTTGTACTCATTATAAAGTAGCTCTCACTGCCCGTGGCGAAAATCCAGCACAAAGATTGAATTCTTACAGGAATCATTAACATTTGATTATTTTTAGATTTTAATTGAATTGCTTTTCTTTTGAGTGCTTGCATTTTCGTCTATACAGGCCAATCTGATTCATCCGTTTTTCATCAGCGGTCGTACACAGCTGGCTTTCCAAGGCTTGCTTCTACCAGAACGAACCAAGAGCTGCAGTATGTCTCTGATTTGCCTGTTTTAACACAAAATTACATTTGCTAGGGCTGGCTTTGCTGCAGGTGCTGACTGCAGGAGGACTGTACGCTTCCATGACCTGCTAGACAAAACAGCATATCTGAAGATGAGCCTTCCAGTGTGGAGGTCTGATAGAACAGGGTAAACTCTCAGAGGAGAGGAGATGCTTTTGCTGGAATTGTTTAAAAATAGGCTGGATTAGAATCATAAAATCATAGAATTGTTTAGAATCATAGAATCATCAAATCATTGAGGTTGGAAAAGCCCTTTAAGGTCACCAAGCCCAACCCTTCCCCTACCCCTGCCATCCCACCACTAAACCCTGGCCCTCAGCACCTCGTCTGCCGGGCTTTTAAATCCCCCCAGGGATGGGGACTCAACCCCTTCCCTGGGCAGCCCCTTCCAGTGCCTGACAGCCCTTTTGGGGCAAACCAACTGTCCTAATATGAAGAAGCAGAAGCAAACTCCTTACACAAATGGATTTACTGACCTGCTAGCTCTGTGCAGTACCCTGGTGTTGCCTCCCACACAACCTTTTCTGATTTTCGTTTTACTTTTCTATGAGATTATGAATTTCTGATCCTCCTAACACTCGTTATGTAAAATTCAAGTACTGTATGTATGCTGTATGCTCTTATAAGAATCCTGAAATATTTATTCTGTGCTTGTGTATGTGAATGTCAATGCAACTATTATTAGAGTGGAACTTAAGCTTTACCGTTGAATGTAAATTCATTATTTCTTTTTTGTACACTCGTGGAAAAGTGGAGTAGTGTTAATTTTTTAAGCCACTGTTGATTATCAGTTTTTTGTGTATGAAACACAAGTAAAATATCTTTCTTAAATCAAGCCATGCATGCATTTTGGGATTTATTGGTAAGAATCTGTAAAGCTAAAGCTCTGTGAATTACTAAGCCTAAGGGTATAAATGGAGTGTTGAATGTGGTTGAGGATGTTGATATCAAACCAATACATGTATTTTTAAATAGAATATAGCTGATGGACGAGGCAATTCCAAGGAGTTTTCTACATTATTGTACATTCACAGAATAAAGCTCAAGTGTCGCATTAATTGGAACTGTGTAAGAAAACTACATAGCTCTAGAATTTCTAACAGGCCCTTTAATCTAGGATCAAAGAGAACAACTGGATTTCTTGAGACACGTCCTGGCTGTTTTAAGTTTCCAGACTGCTGACAGATCAGAATAGGGCAATTCCTATTCATTTTTAAGAACCTGCAGCAAGTCTTAAAACATTGCATAAGGTAAAGCTCCAATAAAAGTATTCGTATCTCCAAGCATGAACCACCAATGGCTTCATGTGGTCTATTTAGTGTTTTCTTTTGCTATGAGTCTTGTTTTACTGGCAATGAAAAAGATGCTACTTGAGAAAGAGAATCCTTGGTTCAGTTTTAAAGGCTAGCCAAGAGGAAGAAAGCTGAGGATTTGGGGAGGGAGGTGTTCTTTTATGTGAGCACATTTAGACTTAGTTTTATATTTGGTGACTAATCCAACAGTTCCCCAAATGATCATAAACAGGAGTTCCAGTGGTAACTTAAACACACAGAAGGATGCTGTTGTTTGTACTCATTATAAAGTAGTTCTCACTGCCCGTGGCGAAAATCCAGCACAAAGATTGAATTCTTACAGGAATCATTAACATTTGATTATTTTTAGATTTTAATTGAATTGCTTTTCTTTTGAGTGCTTGCATTTTCGTCTATACAGGCCAATCTGATTCATCCGTTTTTCATCAGCGGTCGTACACAGCTGGCTTTCCAAGGCTTGCTTCTACCAGAACGAACCAAGAGCTGCAGTATGTCTCTGATTTGCCTGTTTTAACACAAAATTACATTTGCTAGGGCTGGCTTTGCTGCAGGTGCTGACTGCAGGAGGACTGTACGCTTCCATGACCTGCTAGACAAAACAGCATATCTTAAAATGGATCTGAAGATGAGCCTTCCAGTGTGGAGGTCTGATAGAACAGGGTAAACTCTCAGAGGAGAGGAGATGCTTTTGGTGGAATTGTTTAAAAATAGGCTGGATTAGAATCATAAAATCACAGAATTGTTTAGAATCATAGAATCATCAAATCGTTGAGGTTGGAAAAGCTCTTTAAGCTCCCCCAGCCCAACCACACCCCTAACCCTGCCATCCCACCACTAAACCCTGGCCCTAAGCACCTCGTCTGCCCGGCTTTTAAATCCCCCCAGGGATGAGGACTCGACCCCTTCCCTGGGCAGCCCCTTCCAGTGCCTGACAGCCCTTGCGGGGAAGGAATTTTTCCCCATGGCCAACCTCACCCTGCCCTGGCACAACTTGAGGCCGTTTCCCCTCATCCCATTGCCCGTTCCCTGGGAGCAGAGCCCAACACCCCTCCTCATCTCCCCCTTCCTGTCAGGCAGTTGTAGAGGGCGATAAGGGTAGTACAATATACATTACACAGATTCACCGTGTTTTCAGAAGACTGAATCAGGGACCCCACCAGACTTTTAAAATATTTTTCCATATTTGAACCCTCTAGTACAACTGGAATGCTAAGATGTCTTAAGTGAAATTTGGCCATTTCAAAGCTAGTATACAAACGGTACCATTGATACCCTTGATTTTGGATGTCCAGAAGAAGGAGAAATCTTTGCCATGAAGTCTTTTTGGAGGACCAGGGTGGGGCAAGGCAGGGGAAAGAATTTGCACATTCTGCCACAGTTTTAGGGGTTACTGTTTAAATACCACACAGCAGTGGGAACTGAGGATCAAAGGTGGTGGCCAAGACTAACAAGAATCAAGAAACAAAAGTTTCTTTTATCCTCTTGCTGACAATGAAGTGAGCCAGACAAAATACACTGCAGAATTTGTTAATGAGGAGATTGCAATTCAGGGACTTTTTACCACTTGAACAATTGATGCCTCTCAGAATCCGTATATTTCCTTTGAACATATTGCTTTGGAAGTCTTGTTTTTATGCATGCAAGATCAGTGGCCAAAACCATTGGGCTTTTGTAACAAGTAAGCCTGAGTTATGTTCTGTGTTAATTACACCCTGTCGTTAAGAAGATACCTCATTTTACGTTAGGCTTCTAAGACTTAGCCTTGTGCGGTTCTGCTCAGTATTTGGGTCATTGCACATCACAGGAGGGGGATCCAATTAATGTTTTCCAAAGATCTTATGTAAGGAGAGGAACATAGAACCCAAAATGCATTTACCAAATTTCATATATGAAAATCCATTAGGGAATTAATTGAAGCCAGCTTTGATATCTTTTAGGATCATCTTTCATCCCCCCTTCTTCTTCACTCATTTGATGTGTTTCAAGAACCGCTCCCATTTTTGGAAAAAGCCATTCCATTGTTAATTGACTTTCTCCCAGGAGAACTGTGAGTGAGCTCCCTTTATAGAACACTTCTTATTAGTACAGGATACAGGGACTACAATTTCTGTAGGATTCATAATTCTCGTTGGCTAGTCAAAAACTTAGACCTGTCCATTCTAGGGCTCACAGTCTCAAGGTTCCAATAAATATCATTTCCTCCAGGAACCTTCATTTTATTAGCTCCCTGATCTATATGTAACGTATGTCGGTACAAAACAAGTCCGTGATACTTCCCGCTTCATGCCACCAAACGCTTCAGTTAGAGCTTGCTGTGTTTCTAAAATCACCTTTTCTCAAACTGTGATTATATTCTTAAAATGCAAAGTCAATTACTGCCTTTCTTTTACACAATTGGCCTCACTTATTTTAATCCAGATTACAGCCAAGTTTGCATCAACAACTGGGTAAAATAAACTGTGTACAGTCTTCCTTCCTTATCCCATTCTCCCCTAGAAGCAGTTTGTGGATCTCATGTAAGACAAGCATTAAGGAAGGCGTTGAGCCGTTACCCTCGTCTGAGTCCTAAAGGATGAGTAGGTTCCTCAGTTTTGCTGTTATTTGTTTGGAAACTACTGGCTGTTCCTTGATACAGACACTTTCTTAAGCCAGTGCCAAGAGTCCCGTGTTCTGTTAAGGCTCCTGTAAATATGCAGAAGTGTCACCTTGATCAAAAGTTTGGCTTTGGTGACTAAGTGTACACTCAAGTCCTTTGGGTTCTTCCTTCATGTGTCTCTGAAGGAGAAATGAGTGAACAGCTGAACAACGTTTTGATACCATCACAAATAGTTTAATCTGTATGAAGCAAATGTATGCCCTGGAAAGCATTGGACAGGCTGAGGACTCCACGCCATGCAATAATAAATTGTGTATATGAAGGGCTTGGTATGGCAGCTGGTGTATATTAGGCCCTGTATGATGCTCACACAAGCTTTGCACACAACTCACACACCTGGACATACCAAGAGTGCATAGAAGAGCTGTAATGAAATAAATGCTTTAGCACACTTTAATGACCTTGTGGAGCTTAAACCAGCATGCTAGAAAATCAATATTGCTAGCATATACATTAATTTCCCATTAGCTCTTGGTGTGGGGATGCTGTACTCTCTACTCTCCTGAGTCCTTTCTCCTCTCCACGGCCTCCATCCCTCGCTAGAGGATCCAATGATACTGCTCTGCATTTGCAGACAGGTATGTGTGTATGTGTGTGCATATGCGAGCATTTATATAGACATATATAAAACTCTGGGACCTGATTATGTTGTATACAGAATACTCTTAACACCTACTGCCAGTGGTAATACTGCTTAGGTAAAGCCTGTTAGGCAAATCTAGCTGATTTTTCAAGGTGATGCTATTATGGTGACATTCATAGAATCACAGAATCATTTGGCTGGAAAAGCCCTTTCAGCTCCCCCAGCCCAACTGTTCCCCTACCCCTGCCATCCCACCCCCAAACCCTGGCCCTCAGCACCACCTCTGCCCAGCTGTTAAATCCCCCCAGGGCTGGGGACTCCACCAGTTCCCTGGGTAGGGAGCGATGAGGGCTCCCCTCAGCCTCCTCTGCTCCAGGCTGAACTCCCCCAGCTCCCCCAGCCGCTCCCCAGCAGCCTGGGGCTCCAGACCCCTCCCCAGCTCTGTTGCCCTTCTCTGGACATGTTCCAGCACTATGCACCTACCTCTGGGATATGTGTGGTTCAGGTGCCTTTGGCTGGCTTAGAGAAATAATGAAAGGAATTCTTCAGCATGACATTACCACAGAATTTTTTCTGCTACACGGTGAGAAGTGCAAATCTTACACTGCATTGTGGATTCCCTTTCATACCGCAGGACTGCCTCCATCCAATCACTCTGACACAGGTTTTAACGTCAAAAGATGACAGAGATGTAGTGAAGTAAACAGCTCTCAGAAGCCACACAGCTTGACAAGTATTAAAAGATGTTTGCCTGCCAGTGGTGCCCAGAGCTATGTAACTGTTGTGTCTATGAAGACAGCACATAACTCATCCACATTGTCGTGGTTTAACCCCGGCCAGCAACTGAGCCCCCCGCAGCCGCTCGCTCACTCCCCCCACAGTGGGATGGGGGAGAGAATCAGAAGGGTAAAAGTGGGAAAACTCCTGGGTTGAGATAAAGACAGTTAAATAGGGAAAGCAAAAGCTGTTCGTGCAAGCAAAGCAAACCAAGGAATTAATTCCCTGCTTCCCATGGGCAGGCGGGTGCTCAGCCATCCCCAGGACAGCCGGGCTCCATCATGCGTAACGGTTACTTGGGAAGACAGATGCCATCACTCCAAATGTCCCCCCCTTCCTCCTTTTTCCCCCCAGTTTCTGTACTGAGCAGGATGTCATACGGTCTGGAATAGCCCTTGGGCCAATTGGGGTCAGCTGTCCTGGCTGTGTCCCCTCCCAGCTTCCCATGCCCCTGGCAGAGCTGAGAGCTGAGAAGCCCTTGGCTAGTCCAAGGACCACTTAGCAACAACCAAAACATCACTACCTTATCAACATTCTTCTAGCACTAAACCCAAAACACAGCACTACACCAGCTACTAGGAAGAAAATTAACCCTATCCCAGCCGAAACCAGGACACATGTTTAAGAACTGATGTCTGGAGCATATCACAAAACAGACATGGTAGCCTTGAAAAACAGATTTCAAAACCAGGACCCTGACAAAGAGTTGGAGGTATCAAGCCGGCGTTCATACCAAGTAGAGCAGCCATAAGTCTGTCGTCACTCCAACCACTCAACTCAACATAATGAGCTCCACTGTGGTGGGGGGGAGTGGGGCACGTCATGAAGCGATAACCCCATGTGTGCTGTCAGGTGGGAAATGCTGTGCCACAGACGTACCACTGCAATAAGGCACACAGGTCGGGTGTTGGGCACACCTGTGGGGAGCTGTGTTAGGTGAAGGGGAAAGCCCATGTTACCAGTGCACCATTCCGGCAGGAATAATATCTGAATCTCCTACCAAATGTGAGATGCTGAACGGCTGCCCTACAGACTCAGCAGCGGGTATTGCATCAGTGCTGGGGCATTGCACCTCATGTCGGGCTTCAGCTCTGAGACAGGATAACATTAGAGCTGGCCCTGGCAGCTCTGTTCCAGCTCCTTCAGTTATATTTTATGGAAGGTTCAAGTGTCTTGGCACCCCTTGAGAAGCACCAAGGAGAATTAGAAACTCCTTGCCCATTAATTACAGGAATGAGGACACACAAGAAGCCTGACAGAACGTAATAGTTATTACAACACATCAATCACAGCCACCCTAGACTTTTAATCCTGCGATAATATTCCTGTTAGATAAATCCTTCAGCTTTTCTAGGACTCAAATTCCACTCAGTGCAGCCTCAGTGGGGAAAATGTGTGTAATTCTGAGGAAAACTAGGCTGAAAATGTGTTTAGATGTAACCCTGTGTCCTGACTAAGCTCCCAGTGTATCATAGTCCTCCTTTAGAAAGACATGAATCACTCCCCACCTTGAAGAACTTATGTCAGTGTTTAAAGAATCCTACCTGAAGTCTCTACCTGTGAGATGGTGCTGCTAAGCAGTTACAAATCAAGTAAATTCTGTACGCTAGGGCTTATGTCTTTTCAGACATCACCACCCCCAGATTACGTACAGACAAAGCCATTTCTGACGGGCATCTACCTTCCTCTTCATCACCTATGGTGCAAACAGCCTTAGGGGCAGTGAGGACCCAAGACCTCATGCCCGTGGGCTGGCACAGGAGGCTCAGACCCTGCCTAGAGCGGCTATGCCAACGCTGTGAACCCCAGCTGCGGGCAGCTTCAGGGACGCATGGTGACAGGATGAGGGGGCTTAACTTCACTGAATTTGCTCTCAGCCCCCTACCTAGCGGTGTGGAAATTACCTGGGGTGCAGGCTTTACCACAGGTTAGGTAAGGGACAAGCCTAAACCCATGGAATTCTGTCATCTTAGATGCCTAAAGGGAGATTATGCAACATTTAGGTACTGACATTTAGGCAAGTGATCCACAAAGCTCCTTATGGGTGGCTACCCAAGAAAGAGGAGCTGCCTAACCCCAAGGGTGTGTAAATTGTGTTAGACCAGCTACGGCTACCTGTAGACTCAGCAAGTTCTTTGTGAGACTGAATTTAAGGTGCCACCAAGCATCACAAAAGCTACCTTGATCTTTCCACAGCCAGGTGTAACAATCTCTTGTTAAGCTACTTCAGTGCAGTTGCAATACAAATGCAGCCCTGAAGATAAGCTGCATCTTACCCTGAAGGGTGACTGCACTGAAAACCAGCAGGGGCAAGTACCTCCCTCCGTTCTCCGGGAGTTAATGGCATAAAAAATGTGAAGCCGGTTTTATTTTATCCTCAGGCTCCTTTCACACACACAAGGGAAGGTCTCAGCTGGCCACATAGGGTCAGATCCTGGCCAGAAGCACAAGCAAGGAGATATTTATTAGTCAGAAAGTAGTGGGAGTGTTATGTGGGTGTATTTTTCCACAACATTAGAAGATACCAGAGCTTCAAAGTGTGACAGGTCAACCCAGGGCACTAAATGCATTTACTTTCAGGCAGAGGGAGGGGCTCTTCCACCTATAGATCTTGCTAATGGCCCCCTGGGTCAAGCAAGCTTTCACAAATGGGCAGGCCATATCATCTGCAAAGCTGTCAAATAAGCTGTTTGGCTGATGGCAGGAACTGCTGACCTGTGAGCTCTAGTTGTTTGTACCCAAGAAAAAATTAAAATTCCCATCACATATCTTTGCTTAGGCCCTTACTGTGCACTGCTGGGCTCCCCCGGTGAACCTGCCAAGCCAAGTGATGTAGGGGCTGGCATTTATTAATATGCACACAGGCGAATGCAAAGCAACCTGGAAGCAACAGGGTATTGCAGCGCTGTAATGCCAAAGCCTTCACAACCTGATCAATGTTGATGGTGCGGTTAGTTCTGCATTGATTAACTTACAAAGCAAAACCCCTACAGCAAGTGACTTCTGCGGTGAAGGACTCACTGCCATAGTGCACACCAGAATTGTGCAGCTGTATAAAATAAAAAATAGGTCACAGGCAAACTGCAGGTGTAAGCACATGAGGCCAAAATGGTACAGGATGGCTGCACACCCCACAGGGAAGATGCTGGAAGATTTTTCTGTTATGCTAAGTCTTGCCCTTCCCCAACACAGAGGTTTGTACTAAAAACTCTTAACCCTAGAGGTCCATGCTCCCTGACCGCACTCTGCAAGGTCATGCGTATACTCCACCATATATATCTATATTCTTGACTGTAGGTGCTGGTGGCCTTTGGGCGGTTGGTACCTGCTCTGTGTAAAGGCATAGGGATGGCTACAAAAGTCATGCTGCCAGGCAATGGCAGGCTTATGGTGGCAAATGGGACAGATGTCCTCATGCTCACCACCCACATAGCAAATAGTGATTTGCTTAAGCCCATCCTGAAAGCTCCCAAGGTCTCCTCGTGTCTGTGCAGCTGGGTGAGGTCAAGGCTGCCATTCTTCTCGTCTGATAAGTTAGCTCAACCACAAGCCCTAAGTCCTCTTTTGAATGTAAGGGGGGGGGGGGGGGGGGAATTACATCTTTCTGTATTTTCTCTACACTGTCAAAACAATTTGATGGTGAAAACCATGCACCACCTCCTCTTGCCCTAGTCCAGCTCCCCTAGCCTCCTCCAGGAAGTTGTTTTGAAATGTAGAACCAAGCAAGTTTGGCAAGACTGGATTTGTGACCATGTCCAAACACGTCTTCAAAATGAAGAGACTGTCCAAATGCTTCCTGTCGAAGCCTACCATGTTGGCTTCTTTTCTGCTCTCCTGCCCACCCACCTACGCTAAGCTCTGTTTCAGAAAACTGTTTCAAACCTTTTGAAAAGCCATGTACTCTGGCAACTCCCTGGCAACCGATGGCTCGCAGGTTTTTAGCCATTTGTGAAGCTGAGTGGCCAAGGGCTGACACAGACCAAGGCGACAAACATCGCCAGCCTCCATCGCCCTGTGTGCCAATCCTTCACTGGCACATGTGGGCAACACTTAGACATCCAGGGCCAACCCTAGCTGACATACGGAGCCTAAGCTCCCAGTGGAACTGCTTCACTGACTAGTCCAAAGCCCTTTTCCATACATGGCTGTCAGGGATACGATTCCTCTAGTCAGACACGTGACCTACAGTCTTGATCATATAAGATAATGCCTTCGGATGTGGTAAAGTGTATGTGTCGCAGTTGTGTAGGTGTCTCGACTGTGTAGGTGTCTCAGCTGTGTAGGTGTCTCAGTTGCTCTCCACCTTCACAAACCAGTTCAGGTTAGTCTGTATAATTGACCTAAGTGTCTCATTTTCTATTCTAATTGTATGTGCCATCTGAATGGTTTTCCTTAGATAATGTTATATCTTCTTCTACATTATTAAATTTAGCAGCACTTGGTGAAGAAGAAATCCCCTGGAGATGCACAGAAGATCCCAGAGAAAGACTGACACTGACTTGCTGCATTCTATCTGTTTTAAGACATCCAGTAGCCAGTTTACAGCTTTATTATATATGATCACTGCTGTGTAAAACTGGGGCACACAAATTGATCATTTTTTGTTAGCACAGTTTTCTCTATAAATCAGGCCAATGATCCATTAAGAAATTGTATTGCATTTATTTGACAAGACCCATTTTTCATGAAGCCATAGTTTTATTCTTTGCTATCTGCATACCATGCCAGTCTTTCCTTAATCTTTCCAAGCACAAATTTCAGGCCCTTTGCCCTATAATTTTCTTGCTCTTGCCATTTGGCCTCTTTCACTGGTCTCTCTCCAGAATTCCAAGAAGTGTTAAAACAATCAATCACTGCAGGGACCTGAGCCAATTCTCGTATTGCTCTAGAATGAAGATATCTGTCTCACCTGCCATCAGCTCCAGGTTCACTTACACAAGCAAAAACGTGAATGTATGTAAACCGATGCTCACTTGTTGCACTTTGTGCTATTTTATCTGTTTTGACTGTCATTATATCACAGCAGGGGTTTATTTGATACTTAACATAGTAGAACAACCATTCCAGGTGAAGTGCCTGGGCCCATAAAATCACAATCGCTAGCACAAAGTCCTCGCACATTAGAAACCTGTTTAGAAACGTTCTCACTTCTTACAGTCATTTCTGGCAGACACTTACCTGGCAATTTCTTGTCCCCTTCAAGGCTCTGTAGAATGAGGTGCTCTCAGCTCCTCAGGGCTTGCTCCTTATCGCATAAATAGTCACCGTTATATTGACAGGAGGGCGTACTGAAGCCAGGATTCTAATGAAGAGTTTTACTCGGGCCACCGTGGAGTATGATATTCAATATAATGCTGCTGCCAAATACGGTTTAGTGGTGAGAGGGAAATGTCACAAATCTCGTTGTCAAGGCCACGTATGTGCTGCTGCAAATTGAATCCTAAATCCCACTTTCAAGTATCTCATTCCCCAGTCCCTGGTGCAAAAGACTAGAAATGTTGCAGTGGTTTCATTTTCAGTTGCTCACATAATCAGCACAGTCCTTCTGAACTGTTTGCTTTAATATTAATTTACATACATGACATGACACACTTATCCTTTTTCCTCAAGAGCCCTGCTTGTCCTATGCTCAGAAAAAAAGTTGCATAGAAACTGTCAAAAACTGTTAGGGAAGAACTGGAGCTTTTGACAGGTGAAAAGACGTGGGAGGGAGGTGTAGATAAGGGAGCTTTTCTGTGAATGTGAAGAGAAATGAAAGAGTTAAAGATATTGATTTTTGAATGTTTCATTTCACCATTTGCAGCTCTTTGAGATGGGGCAGTTCACGTTTCTCTGGCTGGCTGGTCACTTAGGACAACCTCTTTGAAATGTAGACATGCTGCCACGATCGGCTTCTGTATGACAAGGTGTCCTGGTTTCAGCTGGGATAGAGTTAATTTTCTTCATAGTAGCTAGCATAGTGCTGTGTTTTGGATTTAGTACCAGAAGAATGTTGATAACACACTGATGTTTTCAGCTGTTGCCAAGTAGTGCTCAGACTACTCAAGGACTTTTTGAGCTTCTCCTGCTCGGCCAGGTGCATAACAAGCTGGGAGGGAGCACAGCTAGCACAGCTAACCCAAACTGACCAAAGAGCTATTCCATACCATATAACGTCATGCTCGGGGGGGGGTTAGTTAGTTCGGTCGGTCGCT
>NW_009259101.1:119519-140912 GCF_000687185.1 Egretta garzetta
GAGCGGCTGCGTGGTGCTGAGTTGCCAGCCAGGTTAAACCACGACACAAGGGCAAGCATGAAATAACAGAAATAAAATACAGATTTTGATCATGCGGCAGGCAAATGGCACAAGGTCTTTTATCAGCCTCTAGCTTTTAACGGTAATGAAAGGTAACACGCCACGATAAAAGCTGGGGGCAAGGTTGCCTTCACTGGCATGTTCTGGAAACAGTGCATCATCCCAATACGCTGCTTTCCTCACTCAGTACAAAACATCTTCTACTACAGTCACATAGATGGCCTTCTTCCTCAAACATGTTCAGCAAGGCTACCATGACCATATCGCTGCTTTTTTTCCTGCAAAGATCATCATGACTCACCGTGGATATGGCTGAGAAAAGGCACCCGTGGGCTCAAGGCATTCACAGACGCTATTTCTTTTCCACCCGAGCAACGTTAATAACAGAGCGTCTGTTCTTTGTACGTTTCTGCTGCGGGCGATGACCACACCAGATCCTACAAAGAAATGAGTGCATGAGTGGTTGCCTGGGCATACTGCTGTTAGAGAAATGGTCCAGAACGGGTGATTCTAGGTAGCTGCTTGCTTAAGAAGTCCAGCACTGTTGGAAAATACCTGGTAGTCCCATGGAGCGTACACTGCCAGGGTGTACTGCATGGGAGAGTCCATCCTGAACAATGAAATACAATTTTATATGCATTTAATGATTTATTTTTTTGTCCGGAAGAGTTGATACAGAAATCAAATACCATTGGGAGCAAGAGAATTGCTCAGCTGGGCTTTTTGTTTTGAATCAGGTTAGAAATCTTATGTATTTTACTAACCTGGTTTCTTCATTTTGTGACTTTAAAATCTGATCCATTAAATCTTTATCGAATGCACTTCTCACTCGTGTAATTTTTTAAAAGGTAATACATTATTTTACAAAAGATTTTGGCATTTAACAAGCAGCTGAGCTTCTTTTAATGCACAGCTTAATATATTTCAGGCTAGGAAAGAAGGTTATTCTGTGTCAAAACGCGGAGGATAGAGGAAGTGGAAAAAGGCTTTTAACAAAAAATAAAAGAATAATTTGGTCACAAAAAAGAGAGAAGAAAACATGTATTAAATAGTGCTTGGATGTTCCACACCTTAAGTACCCAATAGCTCAAATTTTATTATTTCTGTGTAGAAGGGCAATATTTTTTGCTATGAATTTGAAGTTCCTTTGTTAGATTGGAATGGGCTGCCCAGGGAAGGGGTCGAGTCCCCACTCCTGGGGGGATTTAAAAGCCAGGCAGACACGGTGCTTAGGGCCAGGGGTTGGTGGTGGGATGGCAGGGGTAGGGTAACGGTTGGGCTTGATGATCTTAAAGGGCTTTTCCAACCTCAACGATTCTATAGTTCTATGATTCAAGATTTTTGAATCCCAGGAAAATTATTTTCAAGCTTGTGAAGATCTACTTGTAACGCTTAAAAACTGAAAGATAAGTGAACAGGTAAGACATCCTCTAATGAGAAAGACTGTCTTGGGCCACAAAATACCTATTTGTGGTTCTACTAGCGTGAGGTTGAACTTAAACATCAATATCCTCCAGAATAGGCAAAGATAGCAAAGATTTGCTTACAGGGCTTTCACCTCTGTCATGTGAACTTCCTGATACTTTCAGTTTTGAAGCCTTTCCTGCAGTCCATCTTTCAGCCCTGCAGTCTCCACCAGGCTCTGGGACGGTGCTTCCACCTCTGCACCCAAAGTCCTCTAACCCTCAGAGCCTTGCACTTGTGCACTGCAAATACCCGTGAGGTCTGAGAGGTTGGATTTGTGGTGGGACACAGATGGGTTAATTGGCTTTCCTTTTGCACCTCCTGCTTTTGTAGCTTCAATCTAAAGCTGCTAGGGACCACATTGCTGGGTAGATAACACCAGGATGCAGCCATCATTTAAACAACTAATAAACATTACCCAGTGATGGGCAGCACAAAGTCTAATGGGCCATTAGGGCTGCAGTTTAGGCACCTCACCAAAGCCTGCTCCAAGCAACATTATTAGCCTAAACGGTGACAATAGGGAGACTGAGTGGGGCCTGATGAAACCATGTTGTTACAGTTGGAAAAGTATTTGAGGTTTCTTTGTTGCCTTGGAGGAGATGTTCTTTCACTCGCTAGGAGAATTTTCCTTTTCTGTTCTTTCTGCCTTCTTTTCTTTAATTCACTTTCGACCAGTTGTGATGGGTTGACCTTGGCTGGATGCCAGGTGCCCACCAAAGCTGCTCTATCACCCCCTCCTCAGCTGGACAGTGGAGAGAAAAATATATCGAAAGGCTCATGGCTTGAGATAAGGGCAGGGAGAGACCATTTGCCAGTTACTGTCATGGGCAAAACAGACTCAACTTGGTGAAATCAGTTTAATTTATTACCAGTCAAATCAGAGAAGGAGAGAATAAAAAACCCCTTAATCTTAAACACCTTCCCCCCACCCCTCCCTTCTTCCTGGGCTTAACTTGACTCCCGATTTTCTCTACCTTCTCCCCCAGGCAGCACAGGGGGACGGGCAATGGGGGTTGGGGTGAGTTCATCACATGCTGTCCCTGCCACTCCTTCGTCCCCAGGGGAGGACTCCTCACACTCCTCCCCTCCTCCAGCCTGGGGTCCCCCCATGGCAGACAGTCCCGCCCCCTGCTCCAGTGTGGGGTCCTCCCCAGGCTGCAGGGGGACAGCCTGCCCCACCATGGGCTACACCAGGGACTGCAGAGGAATCTCTGCTCCCGTGCCTGGAGCACCTCCTCCTCCTGCTGCACTGGCCTGGGTGCCTGCAGGGCTGCTCTGTTCACATCATCTCACTTCTCTCTCCAGCAACTGTTCCACAGCAGGTGTTTGGTTGTTTTTTTTTTCCCTACCACCACCGCTGCTTGGCTTGGCCTTGGCCAGCAGTGGGTCCGCCTTGGAGTCAACTGGCATTGGCTCCATCAGACACAGGGAAAGCTTCTGGCAGCTTCTCACAAAAGCCACCCCTGTAGCTCCCTCGCTACCAAAACCTTGCCACGCAAACCCAGTACACCAGTGATCATTCAGGTTCTGAAATCACTGTTTGGAAGAGGGAGAAGGAAGAAAATAAAATTTATCCCCTGGTAGTCCTCCCTGGTTATTGTCCTGGACTGGTAGCATCAGAGAAGGACATGATTTCAGGAAGGGTTCTGACTGAATTGGCCTCTGGAGCAGCAGCCCCTCTCAGACCTTACCTTGCGATCCCAGGCCGAGGAAGGCTGCACATTTCATGCTGTGAGCAGGGGAGTGAGCTGAAACTGTATCTCCACCCTTGCTCTTGGTTTTTAGCAAGTGGCAGCTCTTGAATGCAACGAGGAATTTTTGCATTTGAAGTCTCTCTTTTGTCTTTGTGGAAAAAAAAAAATTAAAAGAAGAAGGAAGTGCTTTCACTCAAACCTAAAGAATCTTAGATTTAAAGAAAACGAATCATTGTGTTTTGCTTATTCTCCTGAAGTCTGGTAGCAATATTGCTGAGAAAACCCATCCAATCAAGGCGCACGTGGGCAGGGAGGAGAACTGCAAAGGCAGTGGGACAAACAGCTGAGCAACATGTGCTTCGAATTGACACCAATCAGGGAAAATGTTTCAGTTAGGCTAAGAAACAGCTGGCTTGCTTCAGCCTATAAAAGATACAGAATTGCTTGTTTGCTTTCCCAAATGGCGTAGTGGGGTCTGAGGTGACAGAGGAACTGGGAGAAACTTCATGTTTAAGAGTCATTAAGCCACCAAGCTGTCTGTGGTCTTCACAGGTAATGGTTCTTTCAAAGAAGAGGGGAGAATTTTGTTTCTGTATAATCTCATACCAATTGTTGCTTCAAAATCGGTTGTACTTCTGCTCCGAAAGCAGACTGGGTACTAAGTAGATATGGTAAGCAGTTAAAGTAATCTGGTAGTTGTTATAGTTAAAAACAACTATAGAAGTCTGACTTTGTGAAAGCCTGGATTTCTTCTTTCCAGTTGTAGACATCTTAAAGTGGAATCGTTATTCAAAGCTGCTTTTTTGTTTATTCAATGCCATAAGTTTATTCAAAGCCACTTGACCTCTCCAGGGAACAGCAGCATTCCTGGAAGGCAGCTCTTCTCTCTGCTTTTAGAAGTGAATTATCACTTACAGATGCTCATTCTTCTCTTTTAAAGGATCAAAGTCCTTTTTCTTTTCCCCTTTTCAGAAGGGAGTGTGTGTGTACTTCAGGTCAAGTAACCAACTACTTAACTGGCTAAAGTCACACAAGAAATGTCTTGAGCAATTGCTCAAGTTCTGACTGAGATTTGCTGGTTACAAATTAAAGCTGTGCTGACAAATTTACTGAAAAGACCAGAAAGGGAAGCGAGACACAGAGCAAGGCTTTCACAGGTAGCTTCTGATGTTTTAAAATATGATCCTCAGTTCTAAGACAGTGATAATAAGTTCTGAATTTAGGAAAATACATTTTAAAAGACCAAATCAGAGAAGTGTTGAGGAATTATGTGAGGCCACAAGATGAAGTGGATAATTTGGTATTGCGTTAGAATCGGGCAATGATTGCCATCAGAGCACCAGCTCTGTACTGCAGGAAAAAAGTTTCAAGTAGTATTTGGTGTTGGCTGTGGTCCTCATTTTGCAGGAGTGATTTCATTCAGGAAATCAGTTGTTTCCTCTCACTGTGAAAAGCTTTAGGAGGGCCTATCTAAGATGGGACCTCACGTAGCTGGGCATTGGTCTAGAGTCTGAATGCTGCCTTTTAAGCGCTTTTTTTTCTGACCAGAACCGGGTAAGAAATCTTGGGTATTTCTGAATATGCGTTCTAAAAGAAAATCCCTTGTTTTCAAATGTGTGAAATGTTCTGCTGGCTTATTTAGCCCCAGGTGTTATAAATTGTTGTAAATAATTTGAATCATAGGTGTGAACCTATGCTGCTGAGCTAATTTGGAAGAAGACTGTTAAAATAACTTATTTGAATATGTGGTGATGGATATTGACAATAAGTACCCACAAACATTAGCTCTTTGTATTGTTAGTATCAGGCAAGTCAAGTGGGGTTCATTTTGGAGTTTAAAGCTGCCCTTGTTCATCTGTCTTCTGAGGGTTCCCATCCCAGCAGCCTCTATTCCCCTATTTATACAGTTGTACTCAGTGGTGACATGGTAAGGGGTCTACTAAAGGATTTTATTCTCAGTAGTGAAGGAATCAAATATCTAATACTTAATACTATCTCCAGTATTTCTATATTTCATGTTGCGTAGGGCAAACATGGAAATGTGTGAGTAAGATTTGGAAAATCGAGTGGGACACATCTCGTCTACTCTGAGAAGTCTGCAAGCATAGATATCTGCATCTGATCTAATCTTTGAGTCTCCTTTCATATTCAGTGGAGGGAAATAAACTCTTCTGAAATTCTAGTCATTTGTCCTATCCTTGAGTAAGATGAGGCGACCCTTGAAAGGCCTATTTCTGTCTCTTTGTAAAGAGAGCCCAGGCAGTGAGCTCCAAGGTGACAGTCTGCACTGTGAGCATCTCCATTTTGACAGGGGGATCTCGCCCTTTGGCTATGAGAGATGTCTGCTCCTGGAAGCCTGGCTAGCCAGAAGTTCTTCTTCTGTCCCTTCAGAGGGAAAGCTATTAAAATCTTGGTTTAGACAGAATAAGAAAGCCCAGCAAGGTTATTCTTGTTTGTTATCCTTAATCTTCTCCAGACAATACAGTTTTGGGGGTCAAGTAGATATTAATTGGTTATTAATAAGTCCACAGTATTTGTGTTATACAAATTTTTTTTTTTCCTGCTTAAATTAGTGTTCCCAGTCTCTCTCCTCCCCCCAGTTTGGATCCCATCAGATTGAGTGTAGGAGGAATGTTAATGAAAGACTATAAATACTGCCAGAACACTTTATGCCCCCTTCTCTGTCCCCCTCTGTCACCAGGCTAGTGCTGTGCCTTTGGATTCTCTGAGCAATTCCAGCTCCTGGAGCCTAGCATCCCAGTCTGCCCTTCCCAAGACTCATGAGGTGGCCTGTGCAGACCTCAGTGTGCACTTCTGGTCCTATCATACGAATCCAACAGAACTCAGCCCTATTAGTAGGGAAGAGAGTAAAGAGCACACATCCCAATCTGTCCTGTTTTTTATTCTTGAGCTGCTGCTGGTTTTTCTCTGAAGGAATAACTTCCCATACAAGCATCAGAACAAAGTGGTTGTTCCTTGACATATTAAAGACTGGCAGTCAGCTAACTGGCTAGTCCAGCATTTAAAAGGAACCCAGAGCAAAAGAAAGACACTCCTAAAACCAGCTCGTACTTGCTGTCAGTCTTTGTCCTGTCAGGGAGTTTCTTAGTGTTATGGAAAAAGCACTTTGATTTACTTTGCTCCTCCAAATTATCTGAGGTCTTTGAGAGCATCTGATGGGATAAACTTCTTCCCACAAGCTTAAAACAATGGAGTTCAATATATAAAATTCTGAGCTCCTCAGCCATTAATTACTGCAGCAATTGAGCTTATGTTTGGGCCAGCATGTTCTGGGGTGTCTCGTACGCCTTCAGACTGCTTTGCTTCGTAATTCTTGGGATTTTGGTTGTGGTTTGAGGGGTTTTTGACAGATCTGTCCTATAATAAGTAGCAATCTAATTAAGTCTACACTTGCCCCCTGTTGTAACATTATTTGGTGGATTTGGTTATTTCTTGCTCATGATCTCTCAACTTTTATCTCATGGTTCCAAGATCATGTGTCCATTAAAAGTGCAGGTCTCTCGCCTCGCTGTGTGCATCACAGGTTGCTTGTTAAAATAAGGGACCTGCAAGGCACAAAAGTGAGAACTGGGAATTTGAAAGGAGTTGTTGAAGGAGTTATTGTTAATCCTTGGCAAAGAAAACGTAATATATTTTTTTAATTATAACAACTCCGCTTGCTACTGGCATTACAGAGTAGAAGTCCCACAAATGGCTAAGTGAAAGACTATGAAAATTAAAGATGACAAAGTCATTACCATGGCTCAGTGTAAGCAGATTTTTTTATCTGTTTATTTAAATTTAATTTATTCAAAGCACTAGCCTTGGGCCACTGGACACTTCTACAAATTTTTTGAAACCTAAAAATCCAGCAAACCTTTCTTGTCCCTAAAAATCTACAAAATTCCTTATTCCTCTGCAAAGTTAAAACTCCTAAGCCCAGTGTCATAAAACACACTAACCACATTACATGCTGAGAGACAAACAGTGTGTCCTGTCATGTCTAGGAAGGTGAATCCAACATGCAGGTCACCAAAAGAAAATACCAGGCTACCATTTTCCTCCCATTTGAAAGGTTATGTGTCAAAACAGCTCAGTAACTAAGAATTCACTTAGTGTCATGTGGGAGGAAAGAGGATTTCCAAGGTAAACAAGACACAAACAGCTGAGCTTTAAAGATAAAAATCAATAGGTTGAAATTCATAAATGTGAAAACATTGCACCTAAAAACATAGGTATGATGCACACTCTGTGGGCAGTATTTGACACACAAGGATTCTGGAAATTAGAGAAGTCCAGTGTCAAAAACACTAGCAACCTGTTGACAAAGCCATACAGGCAGGATCTGCCCTGGAATAATTTACTTTCATATTTTTACTGGTTCATAATGAAGCACCAGCATCAAAGAGTGCTGGTAATGATCCTTGGCAGCATGTGTGTACATAGCCAATTATATCCAAGGTGGCTGGAATACATGCGATGGTATTGCTTACCAAACACTTTAGCAAGCCTCTTGCAAGAATTCCAGCTAGCTCTGCAACCAAGATTCTCATCAGTGTGAGGTCAGATGCACAGCCTGGTCCAGTATCATTACATATAGAATATGTAATATAGAATATTCTATATGTAATATAGATGCAGTGGTAAAATTACGTCAAAGATGCAAGAGATGACCACATGTTCTTCTGCCTCACTTGAAACATTAAATACACGCAGCTCCTATCCCTGACACATCAGCTGAAATTGTTCTTAAAACTCTTTATTGAAGGGGTCCTCCTGCCTTTCCAGCTAGCCCATTCCAGAGCTTAGCTATCCTTACCATAGTGAGTTTTTTCCAGTGTGTCATCTAAATCCTCTTTGCTGCAAATTAAGCAGATTACTTCTTGCCCTCCTCCGGAGGACACTGAGAGCAATTGATCACTGTCTCTGTTATAATAACCTTTGGTAAACTGGAAGACTCTTCTCCCCTTCCCTCAACCTCTTTTACCAACTAAACCATTCTTTAAAGATCATGGTTTTTTAAAAACCTTATTTTTCTCACTCTCTGTTGGATTGTCTCTACATCCATATTTCTTTAAATGCTGTGCCCAAAGTGGGAACCAAGCTCTCACTACTAACAAGTAGAGCAGAATAATTACCTCCCTTGTCCTGCATACAACACTTCTGAGAATATATTCTGGAATGAGGTTTTCCATTTTTTGAAAGTGGCATCTCCTAGTCTGTGAACCGCTATAACCCCAGGTATTTTCTGCAGTCCTGCTCACTCGTTTAGTTCCCCATTTTGCTCTGCTGTATTTGCTCCAGCCTTCCTGACTGTACCTTTCGGGATGTGTCATTCTGAAATTTTGTCTTATTTCAGGCTCTCCCTCCCAAATTGTCAAGGTTCTCTTGAATTCCCAAAAGCTTCCTTTTGTCCCTGTCCCAGTTTGGCGTCAGCTAAGACTTCATGTGTGTTAAGTCACATACGAGGTGCTAGTAAAATGGTTTTGTAGAACTGGATGTATGGCAGACTCCTGTAGGAGTATATGTGCAACGTCATCACCGATGGGCAGTAAACCGTGGTTTAAACACTGAATTTCTTCAGAGTCAGTTACTGATGAATCTTATGGTCATTTAATCTAAACCATTCCTAGGGTGTAACCAGGCTCCTTTTGGAAGTTTATGTGCTTGAGTTTGCAGGTAGAAGTTAATTGTCAGGTTGAAAGTTGAGGGATAGGGGAGAAGGAAGAGGTCAGATTTGGAGTAATGGGTCGTTAAAGGGTGACTGTTGATCTACATGGCATCAGGAAAAGAAAATATCCCGAAGGAAAAAAAGATAAGGCTATGCAGAAAGATTCATAAAGGCTTTCTGGAGGAAGAGGAACAGAGGAATATTAGCAGGCAGTTAGCAGGAACGTACTCAAGGTTGGGAAGTAAGTGTGAAAAGAGATGTGGTTTTCTTAGTCGGGAATGGATCAGATTTGAAGGACAAAATTAATTTGGAAAGTAGAAAGGTCGTTACCAATGGACTTCTTGCAGAGTTGCTAAACATCATTGAGCAAAAGCAGCAGGAGTGTGTTTGGGAAACGGATTCCAGTGCTTGCTTATGGAAACAATTCTCTCTTGGATGAAAGGGCAAAACATCTAAGGGCAAAAGAGAAAACAGGCCAGGAACAACAATGTTATGACAGAGGGAATTGTAACGGGGGATTAAAGTGTGGACGACAGATGAACAACCAGATGAAAGGAAAGAGCAGTAAGAGGTAATAGGTCCCTGTTTATCTTAGCAAAAAAAGATGTCACTCACCACAGCAAACATGGAAATTGAGATGGATTGTGCACAGTGCAAACTTAAACTTGCATAGACGTTTTTCAAAGCTGGCTTGCTGAACCAGAAAGATTTTAAGGCATTTAACCCTTGAAGAAACTGTCTTAGATCTCCTATTTTTGTCTACTAACTGTCAGTGTCAAGAGCCCAGCCAGGATCATTGCCAGCAGAAGATGTATTAGGAGTTGTACTTCTGTGCAAAGGACAGAAAACTTCCTGGGTAACCCCTTTTCCTGATGCAAGTCCCTCCTTTATGTGCCACCTCTCTGTGTCGGAGCAGTCTGGGATTTCTCTAGACATTTACTGTCACTTAAGATCCCTGTAATTAAGGGTGGCAGCACAGTGGAGTAAGCCAAGCCCACCGAGGCCCTGATGTAACTGGATGCTGCTGTGCACAATAAGCACCTTTTACTGCACAGTTCACAACGTCTTTCATGTGTAAATCATTCTGCTCTGCTCATGCTTCTTTTGCTCTGCATCGTTTTGTTGCTCAAGGGCATTTTTTTCTTTCTTAAAGAAGCCTACGTCTTCCTTCCTCTTTAAGCTTCACTGTAGTTTACTCACATTTAAAAGCTGAACGAGTTGAATCTTAATTTCAACCCACGGAAACCTACCTTTAGGTTGTCCTTATCTGCTTTCTGGGGTACCAGTCCACACAAACTCAGTCTCCGTGTATAACAAGTGACTAGCTCTAAGAGAGGCCAAAGCTCTTCAGTCACATACACAAAGGTGTACAGGCTTCTTTACGTAATGAAAAATAAGGAAGTGGCTTTTTATATATTCTAGGCATCCAACTGAGACATCAAGATGCTTTGGACAAGTAGAAAGTTTTTTCTGCCATTATTCTGGGTACGGTCTGCGGTAGAGACAAGTATGAGAGGTATCGGGTAGATGAGATTTGAGGAAAAAGGAGGACTATTTGAGGAGAGATGATGTGGTCAGAGACCAAAATGTGGTTTTTCACATCTGCATTTTGACTCCGTGGCATATGTCACAACGCAGATGTCATGAGGAGCAGTAATGGGGAGGACCCAGAAATGGTGAGGTTCTGAGGAGCTGTGTACTTCTGAGTAGAGAATAAATGGTGCAACTTTGGGACGGGGCAGTGCTGACTCATTTGACACACCTGAAGATAAGCCTGAGGTAGGTCCCCAGGGGAGCCCTGGCCTGGTGTGGCAAAACTATTCCCAGTGCTAACTGGGCTAAGCCCATGCTCCGGGAAGTTCTGAGAACACGTGCTGCAGTGAGATACTGCGTGGGGCAGATTTGCACAGCTTTTACAGTGCTCAGAGATGCTGATACACCAGCAGAGCTGAGAGGTACTACCATATCCAGAGATGAGGTGAAGATTTATTTAGGGATTAGGCCTAGAGGCAAAAAACTAGTTGCCTTATACTCACAACCTATGTCTGATATATCCCTTTCCCAATCCCCAGTTCCTCTCAGAGCTGAAGACTCGTGTTTGGTGAGCAAGGAACTAGAAAGCTGTGACTGGTTCCCCAGATGGGTTGGGTAATATGGTCCATGGTAGCCATAAAGGAAAACATGTCCAGTTTGGTATCTTCAGCACCAATCAGTTGTGGGATTGGCTTTTTGACCTTCACTCAGGACTGCACAAGCCCTTCTTTAGGTCTGTTGAGCAACAACTATACCTCCATACAGGTAAATAGTCAAGGACTAATAATCCGCTGGAGGCATTTGTGGTATAGAAGCACACCACAAGGCTGTGGCATGGAAACATTCCTCCTCCGGCTTCCTCTCTCCACTCACAAATCACTCTGGAAAGGGCATTTATGCATCATCATCCCTGAAAAAGATTACTGACACAGGGTTACATGATGCAGCTATGTGGTGGAATGCAGCTTTCACATGTGTACCCTACAAAGTAAATAATTAAATGTCACACTAGCACCTGGATTTTAGAACATATTACAATGTATATGAAACTGCAGGGCTAAACTTGCCAGGCATTACTTAACACATGTACCTTGTTATTACATTTTCTTAGTAAGGAACCCACTAACTTCCTTTTTGTCTATGAAGCGACCACGATATCAGTCTGACAGAGATGAATGTGTTGCTTTCTTGCTGCCAAACTGAGAGCTCTGGAAGTCTGCAAACTGAACTCAGAATGTTATTACAGAGGATAAATGTGTGGCCCTGGCTCTGATCTTCAGAGCAGATAACTGCCACAGCCTGCATTTAATTTCCTTCCAAATATTAGGTTATTTTAAAATTATCTTTGTAACAGATTACGTTGCTGTAAACATTACTATTGGTAAAATAAATGACTAATCCTTTAACTTTGACATTCTTTGTTATTTGGTTGATGTTATCTAGAGTGACTGACTTCAACCTTAAACTTTTCTCTAGAAACATTTTGGACTAACGCAAATACCTTCAGTGTTAACTAAAGTACAGTTTTGGAGCCAAAGTCACTAAACTTCGTTTCTCTTAAGCCAAGAAAGATGAGTTTTAGAGCTGAGGAGCATTCACTAAAGAAGTTTTTCAACAAGCAAGGACTTGGAGCTCCTGTAGAACAACTGCCTGGGTAGTGCAATAGCCTCAGCTGATACAACACACCAGAGGGGTTTATGAGAAAATTACCAGGCTTTTAGGTTCTAATTAAGTCCTTGCATTCAGCTGAACACAGGCTGGGCTCCGTCCTGTTAAGCCCTACCATATTAACCATCCAAAAAAATAAATGGAAGCTGCTGACTAATGTCCTCTGTGCCACACAGCAGCGCTGTAAAGATAAAACAGTAGAAAGGCTTTTTGTTGGCTGTGGGTTCACTGAAGAAATAGTGCCTACTTGATTATCTGCTAGTGTGTTCTCAGGGTAGTTATGCACCTTTATGTGTCTTTCCTCCTGGCTGGGACACTTACCAATGGCTATCAATGGTCGTTGACCACTGGAACAGGTTGCCCAGAGAGCCTGCTTTAGTTTATCCAGCTTGGGGGCAAGGCAGGGGTTGAACTAGATGATCTCCCAAGGGTACATTCTAACCTCAAGTGTTCTGTGGCTCTGTGAATGATAGGAAAACTGGTTCTTGACAAAGCAGCTTGACAGTGAGCTCCCACAGAATCACACAGAATCCCAGCATTGCAGGGGTTGGCAGGGCCCTCTGGAGTTCACCCAGTCCCACCCCCCTGCTCAAGCAGGCTCACCCAGAGCGGGGGGCACAGGACAACGTCCAGGCGGGGGTTGAATATCTCCAGAGAAGGAGACTCCACAGCCCCCCTGGGCAGCCTGGGCCAGGGCTTGGGCACACTCAAAGTACAAAAGTTCTTCCTGATGTTCAACTGGAAGCTCTTCTGCTTCAGTTTGTGCCCATTGCCCCTTGTCCTGGCGCTGGGCACCACTGAGAAGTCTGGCTCTGTCCTTGTGACCCCCACCCTTGAGATATTTGTACGTGTTGATGAGATCCCCTCTCAGCCTTCTCTTCTCCAGGCTGAACAAGCCGAGCTCCCTCAGCCTTTCCTCGTAGGGGAGATGCTCCAGGCCCCTCATCGTCCTTGTTGCCCTCCTCTGGACTGTCTCTCCAGGAGCTCCATATCCTTCTTGAACTGGGGAGCCCAGAACTGCATGCAATGTTCCAGGTGCGGTCTCAGAAGAGAGCTTCTCCCAGGGAGAAAAGATGAGACCAGAATCAAAGAAAGAATTGGTCACATTGAGAAACTGCACAATTTATGCCCTTTTAGGTAGAAGATGGGAATTTGTTTTGCTGAAAGTAGAGTTTTATGCCTTTACAGATAGTTGACCAAATGATATTAGGAGTAGGCAGATACATTTAGTCTGATGAAGTTGAGTAAATTAAAATTTGGTCTATGCTTTATCTTTTGATTTCATATATTTCATTTCAAAGCCAGCTTTTTTCTTTTGCAAGCTTTTCATGCTGTGTATACCCCAATCATTAACTTCCTGATTTAAAAATGTGCAATACAGTGTCAAATCGGTTTTATGTCCACAGTTTCCCCCTGATGATATTTGTTACCACTGTGAAAAATTCTGTCAGATTTGATAGGAATAATCTCCCATGTGTGAATCCCACTGAGTCAAACTCTCCTTAATTAAATCATAACAGTCCAGCTGGCCTGCTCCATCTCTGCTTAATGGTGTCCTCTGTTACCCTTCCTGCTTTTTTTTTATTATTCTTGTGTTTTCCTTAGTATAAAATACAGGTGTTACACTTCAGTCTTTCTAAACATCTCCTTGCTTCCAGAAGCATACTGAATGCATATGCTAATATTGGCCCAGTTTTTTGTTACTTGCCTTAGGACGGAGGATTTCTCATTTTGCACAGTTGCTTAATCTTCAGATGCTCTCATTTTTTCTTTTATTATCTTTTTTTTCTTTTGCTCTTTCTTTTTGAGTACCACATCTGGCAAAATTCCAGTTTCCTTCAGCAGGTTTGGTTTTCCAAAATACTGTTCCTGGGAAAAGTGCCTTGCTTTAATGATTATATATATATATATTTTTTTTTAGTAATTCCCATGGGTGTTCTTGTTTCTCACGTGGTTGGAATACTGTTGTCAGTTATACTGGTATCGTGGTTAAACTTGTTCAAAGGTATCATATACCTGTTGGTGATAAAGCTAAGGTGGTAGCACAAGCTTCCTTGGCATTGTGATGACCATTTAACAAGTGATGCATGCAATACAAAGTGTAAGTATAAGGCAGAGATAAAGCTTCGTAACTTTTACTCATGTCTTTCCTTATCTCTGTACATCTGGTTACATTTAAAGCTGAGGTTAAACCTGGAATTTTGATATTGGGAATGCTAATTTGTTTCAGTAACTTCAGCACTTGCTCTTAAATTTTAGGTGCTTCCCTCTAAACAATATTTTTCTAATACAGTTTGCAGTTGGAGGAAAGCTATTAGAAGGCAAATGATCAAGTAGGTCAAGAAGATTGACTGTTCTTTTTCATGGCCTCCATTTCTCGGTTTTACTCTAGAATATTCACCAAAAAAAAAATCTACTATAATCAAGTTTAGAATGTGCTTTTATATGGAGATTATGTTTGGACTGGCAGGGATCTGTATGTAAATAAACCCCGACAGTTCCTTAGCATTCAGTTTACATCTTCCCCTAAGTCATTTTGTGCTTATGCCTGGTTTTGTACCCCTGTGCCTCTGCTGTTCCTGCTTCATTGCTGACACGCTTCTGATTTTTGTAGACTTATATCTCGCCCTCTCATCTCTTTCTCCCTAAGCTATACATTTTAACTCTCTTCCCTCACATTTAATTTCCTTCAAGCCTTTTATCAGCTGATAATATTTCTTTGGATGGGCTAAGCTTATGAACATGTGGCATTTGAGCTATGCTGCGTGATGTGGCCGCCCGTTTATTATAAAACGGATATTATAGAAACAGAGCAAATATAAATCAGTCAGGATTACACACGGACCTGGGAACTGCTGTTAATTAAAAATATTACAAAAGCTTCACGTCCGCTGTTTAGAACACAGGAAGTTTACTGGAAGTTCGTTGTGCTGAACAGAGCACAGAGATGCAGGGGTGTATTTGAACTTCTTGTCTTTTTAATTTATAGTGGATGGTATAAAGAAATATATGAACAAAGCAGCAGGTAGTGATGTAGGAAATTGCAAAAATATGCAGTCGACTTGCAGGGTACATTGCCTTCTACCTTAGATTCCACCAGCTAAACCCAAGCTAACAGCCCACGTGATATGGTACTTTTCGGGATATTTCAGAAGTGCTTCGCACAATCAACAATTACAGAGCTGGCATGATAAATAAGGGTGTTGCCTGAGCTAGAAATAACAATTATATGGATTTTATACTACAATGAAAAGCAGTTTACGAATTTGCTTTTCCTTTGGACTGGACAAACTAGTCATTATCAGCAGAAGTAGCTACGTTAATTGTAGAAGAGTTTACTGCGAAAGCCCATTCTGGGCTAACGCCATATAGGCCAAGGTAGGCACAAACACAAAATATGGCGATTTGGTCAAACAGCTGAAATTCAAAGTACTAAATAACATTTGAAGTTTGGCTGTCTTTAGCAATGTGTTTCTTCCCATTTGCGTGTTAGCATGTCTCCAAGTGCCTTTTAGCACAACAAATGTGACACCAACAATTTTAGGCAAGGAAGCATCTCCTGAGGGATGCTGGGTTTGCCTCACATCTTTGTGAACCACCCTGTGGATTTCTCAAGCGGGGTTCCTGCTGGAGACATTCCCTTTTCTAGGTATATGTCCAAAGGTCTGCTACTTTTGTTGTCTGCTCTTTCACTTCTGGAACTTTTCATCTTCAAATATGACAAATTTACCTTATTGGATTCTGTCAGGCCATACTGGAACAGCGATACAGTCCCTGTGTCAAACTCCTGAATTTTTAGGAATGGGAACTTGCACAGCCTAGGATTTGGAAGATGGCTGCTTTGGAGAAGTATTCTTCTAGACTGCCAAGTGTAACTCACAGTACCTGGGACTGGTATATGATACCTCCTGGTGTAAGAAAGCTATGCATAATATCTTGGAGCATGAAAGGTCCTTGAATATTAGAATGAAGCTCAGTAGGAAATTAGATTTGGACAAAAGAGCTGCCTTCTTACTGATCCTGTCTACTTCTTTTATCAGTTCCTGGTGATTTTCATGATCTGTCCAGAAACCCTCCTTGGGGACCTTCCTTATTCTTGCATGAGGAGAGAGAAAACATAGAAGTAGATTAAGTACAGAATAACCATATGAAGTTCATAGCTCACTCTACTCCGCACTGCCCTCCAGACACATCAGCTAACTCCTATTCAGGCTGGGAGAAGAACGTAATGAGTAAGGGCCCCTGAGGAGCCTCTGGAGTGCAGAGGGGTGACTGGGTTTGGTATGAGCATACTTGATGAGCGGCCACTATCTGGGGACAGTAGGTTCCTCCTGAGGGAACAGGCCAAGTGTTGTTAGATGGGGAAAAATGACATTATAATAAAGGCAGAAAACCTCTGTGGAGATCCCTTGAAAACTTCTACAGCTGGCAGAAACCAGAAACTTTGGAACATTTCTGATTTGGCCTAGAAAGTGAATTTGGTCCTTGCATTGCTGAGGAAGGAGAGGAGTCCATATCCCTGTGCTTTATCACTACATTGCAATTACAGCAGAGAATCTATACAGCCTGGTCCTCAGGATATTCCCCTCAATATTTTCTTGGTGATGTGGTTTTTCTCATTGCTTTTAGGTTTCTTCATTCCTCAGAACTTTCTACCTGAATTTCTCAAAATGCACTGGATTGTCTCTGGGAATTTATTTTGCAGAAAATCACTGCCTCATACAAGTTGCTTCTTGCACCTTATCTACAGTTGTTCTTCATCACATCCTTCCACTAGAATGGGATGGGCTATTACTTCACTTACAAGCATAGTTGTCTTCTCTAAGGAGCAGCTTAGTGAGTGACTCTTGAACTCTAAGGAGCAGAGGGAAAAACAGAATTACAAGTGGTATTTTTTAAAGTTGGTATCAAGTTCTTTGCTATTGGAATAGATTTGTTATCGCAAAAGATGTACCAAAGGTTCAGTTTTATGCAGAGACATAAGGCACGACAAGCAAACACCCAGGGCTTTTGAATACCAGCTGCAGATCTGTCTTGTGCCTGGAAGGAATGGGCAAGCTCATGTTGCTTAACTTCAAATGCACTTCATTATTCTGAATTCGATGGTGTGATCTGAATATATCTTGGTGAGCTGGTGTCCTACTTAGGAAGGAATGTTAGAAAAGGAGAACAGAGAGAAGACAAATGGAACTAAGCAAAGAAAATATGGAGAACCCTGGAAGAATGAAGGGGTAAAAAATATTGCATAAGGCAAGGGGACAGAAGCTAGTATGAAAAAATTCATATGGTGTTGATTCTACATATGAAGTTCCCCCTTTATGAAAGCTGAGCTCCCTGCTAGCCTCTCTTCCTTTAACGCAGCATAGAGTTTACACGGGTCTGCTGGTTAAAAAGCATGGGGGTTATACAGAAGACATGAAAAGGCACGCAAGCAAATCACAAGGAAAAGTTTCATACACCAGAACAAGTTGTGGAATGCCATAGAAAAACCCCAGAGAATCTGAAGCCTCCTCACTTTGATTAATCCAAAGAATGGGCAGATTTCCCTCTGCTTCTGTCATAACTGATCCTAATGGAGATGTAACCGTATAATTAACAGCAGGGGCTCCTTCTTCCATTTCCTCATAGGGTTCTCTCTACGTTTTTGGACAAGGGGTTTTGTGCTCTGGTGGTGTGCAGAGGTTTTCTGCCTTAAATGTGTTTTCCTTCATCTGCTCCTCGTCTTCCTGTGTGTAAAATGAAGATGTACATTGCTCAGGTTAATCGCTCCTACAGAGCCACTTAGAAATAAATGGTGGAGCTGACAGCTGGGGCACCTGGTCTTTGATAAATAAGAGACTAAGGGAAGGAAAGAGAAGGTCAAAAGCTGGTATGTCATCGCTCTGGCAACTTAAGTGAACCAAGTGCCCAGCTGATAAGTAACTAGGAGATGGCAAACATCAAAATAGTTTTTGATTAATAACTTACTAAAGCCAATATAAACAATTTTGGAGAGTTGTGTCTGGAGAAGATTAGTTGTGTTTTTTTTTAAATAGAGATTACTTCCATCAATGCATTTACATCCTAGTATTTTGCTATGAAGTATCTTCAAAAACTTTCCTTGAACTTGGCTATCTTTAAGATAAAAAACAGAACAGGTGAGAATCAAATATCAGGACGTGGGAAATAGCAGTGTTGGAAACAAATGATGGTGTGATCTTTGGGGGAAATGATTTAATGCAGTCATCGGCAAAGGACACGCTGAGTAATATCCGGTGACTGCAGATGTCCTATTTGCTTCTAAATGGATCTTTGTGCTTCAGCTTGCAGAACAGGAATAAAACAGGAATACAGAGGGTGATTTTATAAGGAGAATAATCCTTTCCTGGCTAGCTTGTAGGAGTTAGAGTTGTAAACACTGCCCTCGAGGAAACCCCAGTCATTAAATATTTCAGCTTGCATACATAACATTAAATCCTCCTTCCAGTTTCCTTCTGGTAGTATCTATGCATTTGTGGTTGTATCGCCCCTCCAAGGAGCAAACGTTAATCTGTTTCTTTACCACTGTATGTCACAATCTGTTTCACCCACATCCTGATCACATTCCCTGGAAACTTCTGCCCAACTTACTACTGCAGCAAAGGGCAAAGGCCCCAGGACAGACCATTGGTTTTCAAGGACAGCCTCCTCAGAACACAAGAAAGTGCCATCCCAACACGCAGGAAGTCAAGCAGGCATAGCAGAAAGCAATAGGAATCAGGACCAAACTCCTGGCTGAGCTCAAATGCAAAAAGGATTTACACAGTGAAAAGTGAGGACAGGCTGCTCACAAGTAATGTAGAAACCTGACTTGATTTGGGCTGAGGCCAAGCTAATGGAGCTGAAGCTGAGCTGGAGTGGGAACCAGTGAGTGATATGGCAACAAGAAGGCTCCTAGAAATGCATTGACAGCCAAAAGCGGCCAAGAAAAATAGGGGCCTGCTGCTCAGTGGGACAAGTGGAGTTACGGCAACAAGAAGGCTCCTAGAAATGCATTGACAGCCAAAAGCGGCCAAGAAAAATAGGGGCCTGCTGCTCAGTGGGGCAAGTGGAGTCGTGACAAAGGACAAGTCAAAGGCTTTCCTATTCCACTGAAGGCAAATTACTCTTATTTCACTTTAAAAAGCAAAGATGGAAATGCAGGATTTAAGAATCCCACGGTGACTGTCTGCCTGAACATGGATCAAACGTGTCCCTAACATAAGCAGGAAGGGGTATATTTTCTATTGCCAGGAAACACCATTTCTGGTTAAAGTTTGTGCTGTCTGGTGGATTGGTGCAATAGCAAAGATGATATATAACTTAAAACATTGATATTTATCTTCTGAAAGGTAATCATTTCAGAATATGCAATGGCAGACAGGGAAGTAACTGGGTACAGCTGTTACCAAGGCCAGCATCTGGCCCTGCAGATGCATCTTCATTAGCACTTCAGTTGGTATTTGTGATACTGAACAGACAGAGCAGAGCTGGCTCTTCAGATCTCAAAGGGGAAAAAATAGCAACCCAAAGATAGCTAGGGGATCAGTAGGGTATCTACTCTTCAGAAGACAACTGGAATTAAAAAGTGGGATTTCCAAAATGACAAAATAATAATAAAAAAAGCCATACCAACTTATTCTACTAAATGCACGTGTATGCAGTCCCTGAGGGACAGCACAGAGGTGAGGCTGTCATTTGAAAGAATCCTGTGGGAAACGAACTCACAGGAAGCAACATCTGATGCTCACGTATGTCTGGACCAGAACAAAAGAGGCTTGTATCTGTTTCCAAAGCTATGAATTTTGAACTTTGGTTTATCTTTGCTCTTCCAGTAACTTCTGTGAAAATCTCTAGTTCTCTTTATCTCTGCTAGGAGCACAAAGCAGAGTAGAATCTGGATTTGGTTCATTATATTGTTTAAGAAATGTAATTCCTGGGGAATCTAATTGATCTAACTGAAAGATCAGATGACTTTGAAAGCTAGTAGTTATGTGGTATTTGGGAATCAAGTGTGGAGAGGCTAAGTACAGAAGACATGATATCCAACCTGGTTCATGTTGGATACCAATGGATGTATTTCACAGATGCAAGATGAATTTTGTGACCATCTAATCTGCTCTGTGCGTGGTGTACACCACGTATTCATATCCACTCCCTGCAACAATACCACTCACTTGTGACAGAATTATGAACTATCTTTAGAAAGACCCCACCGCTTGACTTGAAGGCATCAAACGGGAGGTAACACACCATATGCCTTGGCCACATCCTCTTGGTGTTATAAATTGTGCTTTATTCCCCATTTTCATTTCTTTAAGCTTGTGGATCATATAGGAACAGGTCAGATGTCCTTGCTAGGTTAAAGAGCCATCTAATATGCATCTGTTCATCAAAAGCTGATCAAACCAACTATAACCTCACTGTGGTAAGTTGGAGACTGGAGTTCCTTCAGTCTCTGTCCTGTTCTCTAGGGCAGTTATCACTCTCGCTGTTCCCCTGTGAACTACCAATGGTTTTGAAGTACACACATGATGGTTGTGTTGCAATGGTTTCTATCAAAGAATGCTGTATTCCCATTCAGTGTTCTTCCGTAATAATCCACGTTAGCTTTCCCAGTGGTGTTCAAGAGATTGCCTATAGAAATTTTCATTCTGTCCAGAGCCAGGTCTCTGCATATGATTCTTTGTTCCTGCAGGAATAACATTGTGGTTTATTGTATTAAAAAGTGCCTTGGTGTGCCAGTACCAAGCATCCCACAGCTCTGTGAACTGTTCACTGACTTTCCTGTTTATCACCATACCAATATTTATATAATGTGAAAACTTGCCAGGAACAAATATATGTTTACACTATCACATCTCTGCATCATTGCAGAAGATGATTATAGCTATATAAGAGCACGAGAGAAAGTCTTTATAGCCTTTATAGTCTAATATAGTCTATAGTCTTCATAGCCTAATTGCAATTATTTGGTGCATCCACATTAATTGCAGTGAGACTGTCAACTTGACAAATTTAATTCGATTCAGTATGTGCCATTCTGGTTTTCCATGGTGCTCTTTTTTTTACTTTTTTATCTGAATGTTAAAGGCATAAAGCCAGGAGTCGTCCAAAAGTCTGATTCTATTATATCAGTGATACAGTCTCCGTTATCATTCATATTTGTAATCTTGTCAGAGAAAGATTCCAAATCTCTTTGACATAATCTGCTTTCCATTAAGCTGCACTCCTCATTAGATTTGTGATGAGAGTTTAAGCTGTTGCCACACGGTAAGAGGAGTGTCTAGAAGAAAGAAGTAA
>NW_009259101.1:140969-157011 GCF_000687185.1 Egretta garzetta
TGGCTGAAGGCGCTTCTTTCCCCTTGCTTGTGACTTTTGGTACATGTTTAGCCTTGTGTCCAAGTCCAATAATTGTGTTTTAGAAACAGGTCAGACTGCTTTACCTACTGGTTGATAGCCAGTACTGTATGCAACAGTAACTGGGATATCCACAGAGGCCTGGAAAGTGTAACACTGGCTCTACTGGAGACCCATGTCCATCTGGCACTGAAGAAAAGGCCGGGCATCCTGTATGCTGTGCGTATATATACATGGTACCTTGTGCTGTATTTCAGCTCAAATAGCGCTAGGCACCTCTAAGCACTGAATGTCACTCGGTGTGCTCACGCTGTCCCATAATTGCCCTCCCAGCAGTACCTTCAAGATCCAGATGACCAGCTTGGTGTGCCTAAGCTGGCATGTTGGTTGGAGGTGTTATTTCAGAGGCAACTGGACCTCCCAGCTTCCACCAAGCAGTCCCCTCCTGCCCTTCCAATGACCTGGCAGCACCACATGGAATGGACACTGACATGGGACCCTCTAGGAAAGGTGGTAAGGGCCACGCTAGCTGAGCTTCCTGACATGCTTTCTATGCAGGATATCCTTTGGAAATCTGATTCTCATGATACAATCCCATAATACTTGTAATGGACAACCTCCCAGCACTGGAAGAAAAGCAGGGTACATTTGAGCAATGGTAAATTTGTTGCTGGGTCTCTGAGTAGGGATTATGGGGATCCATGACAAGAGCCAGGAAATCTCTAAGGCACTGGGAGGACAAGAGCAGTAGAGGCAAGGTCAGGGTGGTCCTCAGCACTGACCCAGCCACCAGCTAAATATTTTAGAATTATAGATAAGTATTTCATGGAACAGCATGTGAAGGAATGCACAATATGGGGTGCTTTTGCTGTGAAAGAGGCAATCTTTGCCAGCATGGCTATCTTACCACTTTGATGCATATTCTTCCAAAGAATGATGGTTGGTTTTGGCCTAACCACCAGAATATCAAGTTTAAACTGGCATATACTTCTACAATATTTTTTTTAAATCATGGATTACACAGTTGTGGTGGTTGACTGTCTGCAAAACCTGCCTTTTGGCAATGTTCAGCTATTTCATTACAAAGCTAAGAGCCAAGCTGTAGTCCATTGTCTGTTTTGGTTAAATGTTTGGTTAAATGTCTTGCCCCACACAGCCATTGTAACTGGTATGAAGAACAGAAGACTCACGGTGGGATCTTCCACCCTTGCAGAGGAATGCCCTTAGAGGCCTTGTTCAGGATATCACTCCAATGAAATCTGTGAATTTATCTTTTTTTTTTTTTTCTGGCAAAGGGATATCTGTAGGAAAGGTGCAATGAATGACAGGGAAAAGTACCGTGGTTTCCCTTAATTTTCTTTCAGAGGTTTTTCTGTGTTCTGGCTTAACATCTCCATTCACTCAGATAAGAAATGCAACAAGAAAGAAACAAATAAACAAAGAACAGATAAATGAAATCCAAAGAAGCGAAAGGGTCCTAAGAGTTTAGGAAATCACCACCTCATTATAAATGTCATTTCTAGTTTCCCTGTAAATGTACATCAGAAAAGCTTTATGAATACATTTTCCGCTCTGGTTATAGCTTATGTGGATCACTGCATTTAGGGAAGTTCACAATGTTAATTCAGAAAGCTTCAGAATAGTCTTAGGATGTTGTTCCCATGGGCCAAGAAACCAGCCTCTGCAGTCCTCTGAAGTGGCTTCAGTTTCACTTACAGACCGAAGCATCACTTTCCAAGCTTGATCTGTGTTAATCTCAAACGTTTTTATTTCGGAGGCAAGTGCAAATGTCTGTCCAATAGGAAGGGTTTCTTTTTTAATTTTTCTCCTCACAATTTGATATGAAACTTCATATGATGCATGAAGAGCTTTTGTTAGAACAGTACGTGGCTTTTCAAAGAAATTCATTTGACCATGCCTATCAAGTCTTTTTAATTTGAATAGTCAGGTGGATCGGTATTTACACCAGCTTCATTTTTTTTTTTTTTTGGATTTGGGCTTTTTTGGGGGGAAAAGGTTTTCTGATTTTACCATGTCCTGTCAGCTCACAATAGTTTATTCCCAGGGGAAGCTTTAGGGGTTTGATTCAGCTATGATAACCCAGTTCTGACAATTCCTTCTTATTGCTCTTGAGGACCCGTTGCTTGCAATCTGCCTGGCATTTGTGTCTTCCCTTTGCTGGACAACACTTTATTATCTCTCTTAGTCATCATCTCAGCACAAAGCAAAGGTCTCTTTAAACCTTTAGAAGCTTTAGAAATGCCCTACGACACGTGCAGAAGGATGCACTACATGATGCATCTTCCATTCAGGGATTCTTTAAGTAGGCCGCACTTACTGGTGTCGCCCTTGGTGATGGGGTCGTGTGCCTCTGACTAAAAGTTCTGTCCAGTTCCGTGCTAACTACTCCCATGTGCTATGTGCAGCATGCAGGTTGGGGTAGTGTTAGATTTCAAACTACTGACAAACTTGACAACAGATGGACACCTCCTGTGTAACAGCAGAAAGCAGTAGCACGGATCACAATCCAGTATCTTTTTTCCGAAAATAATTATCTGTTCTTAAAGACTGTGTAAGCCAGAAGTTGCCAAGCAGAGGCTGCCGGTATTAATAGATATGTGTGATTATTTTGTGTTCCTCAGAATTTCTTACTTTACCCCTCAACTACTAACGAACCTTTTTTTGTTGCTTTGAAAGACAATAAATGAGTTTCTCAGTCGTACCACGTAGCTGCTGCTTTAATCCACCCTTCATCCTGAACTAGGCCTCAGCAGAGTTCTCCTTTGCAACACCCTCCCTGTTCCCAAGTTGGAAAGGATTTGAGCCATCGGTAAGGTAAGGAAGTTAAAAACCTCAGATTCTCAGAGTCAACATCCATCAGCTTGTCTGCATGCTCTCTAAGCCAAAAGGCCATTCTCATATTTGTCTGGGGGTTTTTTGCTGTAGTTCACCTTTAGGCAACACTGCCTTGAAGAAAATTTTTGTTATATCCCCGTGCTGCTGGAGCTCAGTTTTGTGTGCAGTTCAACATCTGTCTTGGCTTCTCTCACAGTTTGCTCATGAGGCTTGGGAAGGTTACGTGCACAGCACGATTCACTGCACGGGTTTAGTCTGTTCAGCTTAAAGGTTTTGCCAAATAGTTTTCCTGATTTTTTTTTTTTGTCCTGGACATTTACTGGGAAGTGTTAATGAATAGACTGCGTAACTGGGAGCCCCTTGGGTTAGCATTTTTATGTAAAAGTAACTTGTACTCCATCTACTGAACAACAACTTAATGAACATCTTCCGTTCCTCTCACTGTATCCCATACCCTGGTTTCAGCCTTGGAATGGCAGCTGATTGTGAACTGGGCACAGGGCTGGTTTTTCCACATATTCAGAAGGATACACATTTAAACTTGGGTTTGGGATTAAGAAATTCAATTTAAGGGATGTGCTTCTTATTCACATGGGCAGTCCAAATTAATTCTTAGCCTCTCTGACTCACCCATGACTTTGTACCAGGTTTAGAGATTGGGGTTTTTTCTGAGCATTTGTTTCTTTAGCTACCTTGATTAATATATCAAGAAATAGAATGAAGTAGATGAAAGAAATAAAATGAGAAAGCAGAGAGATACCACTTTGGTTGTTAACCACCACCTGCTAATGAATATAGTGTATGTTTTGAGGGGAAGGCTGAGAATCACTCCAGTTCATGCCAAAGTTCCTATCATCCGATAGCCAGAGGTGAGTTTAAACACTTTTAGGCCAAGTTTAACTTTGAAACTTTAAACATAGGATGGTGTTAGAGAAAAATTTTAGAGTTTTAAAAGAAAGCACTGCACTTTGCACAGCAGGACTGCCTTTTGCATAGGCTCTGCACAAAGTCTGCCCTTTAAATGCCAGGTGAACCCAATCCCTTCTGGAAGACAGGCATGGGATCACAAGCTTCTGGGCACCACCTGGGCGCTTAAAGGAAGAAACAAGTTGTTGGTAATGTCAGGACACATCCACAGGTGCAAAAGCAAAATTTTGTGGGCTTGCAGAACTCTACAGTTAAATGGCTAATGCTCTTCAGCAGTTTATCTGCCAGTTCAGGAGATATGGAGCAAGGCTTTCAGGATTACACTTTAAGAAATCTCTCCTTAATATCCAGCTAAGACATATTTTAAGTAGCCTCTCATCATCTGGGCCTTCAGGGCCAGTCCTAACTACACACATGATGATCAGTGGAGTGAGACACATTTTCTATACGTGTAATTTTCCTCAACAGGGGAAGTCTTACGAACCTGCCTACTTTGAAGTGTACAAATTCATTTGCCTCTAACACAACACAGAACACGCTGCCCATTTACATTTCAAATAGCCTTGCCTGACTTGCATTTGCAAGTCTAGAGGACTAAAACTGTACAGCCCATGTAAAATGGAACGGTAAACGGATCTTCAGCAAAACTTAGCGTACCGTGTATTGCAAGCTTTCTCTATTTATTTGTTTGCTTAAAATGATCTTAAAAGAAGAAAAAAAGGAGTCAAAACCTATTTTGCTTGTACCATAAGGATCTAAATGGGATATTTACAGTAGTGTGTGATGTGCTTGCTTCTTGAAAACCAGATTTGCTTACTGTGCCTTAACTGAAACTTCTTGATCTCAAATGTCTCCGCATTACTAATCTTACTTTAAAAATTTGGCTTAAACTTTTTAAGGTATCTTTTCTTTAAGGTATTTTAAATGAATAAATCAGTCATGGACAAACCTGTGTATTTCCCTTTCAATTGAGGTGTGTGATTAGGAATAATATAGATATATGAATTCCTAACAATTGTCTCTCTCTAAACAGGTGTCTGTAACCCTTTCTTTGTCCTCTGTGAGGATTAAAACAGACAACAAGCATGTAGTGATGAATGTGAAAACAATTCTTTAAGCGTATTTAAAATGATAAAAATATTTTCTGCATTAGGCACATTCTGGCCTGGCAGGGAAGGAAGTTAGGAGATTATTTAGCCCTGGTGCCTCCTACAACAATCCCTGATTCCCAGGGTTTAAGCTGGCTGCTGTCCTCACTTGCCCCGTAGCCCTGGTGCCGGGGGAACCAGCCCACTGCTCAATACTACTGCAATTTCATTTTTGATCCATGGCAAGGGCAGAAAGCCAGCATCAGAGACCTCAAGGGATAAAATTATCCCCATCGCTGCTCCACAACCTATACCGCCTCCCAAACCCAGCTCAGTCCAGAGGGCTGAGTCCCCCCTCACACACTCATCACATCACAACTGACCTCATAATTCCCCTTTCTCTCCAGCCTCCTGCTTTCAGTCCAAAACTCTCGGAATCTGAGCTTGTTTCCCTGGATCTGAGGGTGTGCTCAGATCCGAGCAGCAATACAGGAGCCAGCTCCGGTGGACAAGGAAACGGACAGATGGAGAGATGGACAGATGGAGAGATAATAGAGACCTGCCTCTCTCTGAGGACCTGGTCCCTTGCCCCAGCCGAACCCGGGTTGCTGCTGAGCCCGGTTGTTTCCAAGCCGGTTTCTGCCGCTCCTTGCCGTGACTTGCAAATTCGTCGCTGGGTTTTTTCCCTGGTGGCGGCTGCCCTCCGCCGGCGCGGAGCGGGGATTGCAGCCGCGCATCCCCCGTCTGCCGGAGCCAGGGACCGGGCAACCGGATCCGACCCCGCTGCCTCTGCTCCTCCCTGGGCAGAGCTCCGGGCAGGGGCCGACTTGCAGATAGACAAAAAAAATTGCATTTAAGTGATGCCAAGGTGCGCCCAAGTCTCAGCACCTTTTTGGGAGGGCTTGAGCAGATAATATTTTTATATGTGACAGTGCTTGTGAACTACAGGTTGTTTACTATGAACCCATCACTATATTTGATGTAAAAATAGATTTTATTTTTTATTTTTTTTCTTATTCTCTCTCTCTCTCTTTTTCTCTCTGTCTTTTTTTCTTTTATCTTTTTCAGTTTTATGAACGCAGCAATAGAAGAATCTCGACACTGGCACATTTACCTCTCTAGGTATAAACTCTTTGGAAAGTAAATTAGCTGTGATGCACCTTCAGCTAAAGGCATCACTTTTATAACTCTATGATTTATAATTATTCATTAGGAACTGTGTGTGTGCATCTACCTTTAAGCTGTTCAGTTTTTCATTGCTCGTGTGTCTACTCCATTAGTAAATGCAATATTAGTGTGAGTATATGGCTGTTGCCTAAACAGAGAATAACTCTTTTTGGATTTCTCCCCACAGAATGGATGCCTTCTGCTCTGGAAGGCTCCTTTCTTTCAGAATATCTACGTGTCATTGGTCAGCAGTGCAGCACATGTCAAAACATCGCCCGACAGAAGGATGGCTTTTCACAGCTCAGATTTGACAAGATACAGCAGGTATAAAAAAAAAAGTAGTCAAGATACAAGAGTATGTTAGGATACGGAGAGCCTAAATCTCACTACTTGGTGTAGAAGGTGTCCCAGGAAGTTCACTGTTCCCCCTGTATTTCTGGGAATGTTTTAGTTGTGTCAGAGACACAAGGGTCGTCCTGTGATCCTGGAGGGTGCCTGGTCTGCAGTTGCTGCTGGAACCATAATGTGAGAGAAGGGACCTGCATGTGAAGGCAGAGAAGCACGTGTTAAACAGAGGGCATGAAAAAATCTTTTTTTTTTTTTTTTTTTCCGGGTATCCTCCCAAACCAGGAAGTCTCTGTTGCTTCTGTAAAGCACAGGCCGGATTCCTCTTATGCTGGGGTTATACAGCCCTTATCATTTAGCTGGATTTGGTTTATGAACTGTGGTGGCCACTTAGTTAACCACTGGACTGGTTACTGTAACTTCAGAAGCACTAGATGTGGAGCAGGGGGGTGGTCGCCTCATGTTGATGCATCTCCCAGTTCACCTGTGGCATGAGTAAACATGACAACTCCCTTCATCTCTCTGTCTCCTTTGAAGGCCTCAGTTCAGAAGCTCTGTTTTCCTTCCAGGCAGTGACTATGCTGTCCATGAAGTCGTGTTCAAATCACTTCTCCATTGACCTCCCTTTTAGGTGCCACTGGGCCTAGTGTTTCCACCCTCTCAATATGTTCATGCCCTCCAAGGGTTACAGGATTGGGAACTTAGCTTGAACATGGACTAAGCCTGGCTTCAGGAGACAGAAAGTTGGGCACCAATGATTGCTTTCTCTGAGCACTTCATCCTCTTAAACTGGCTGAGCGACTAGGGTTCCCTTTGGTTTGCTGATACCTTCTCATAATTTTCTTGCTCCCCACACGGAAAGAGAGACACTCTGAGAGAGAAAGATGGAAAAGAAGATATCTAGGTCCTAATCCAGGCACTGAGAATGGAGAAAAGGCACGTAAACCTAAAGGACTGTATCTCAGCCTTTCTACCTCTACCTTCCGCTCCTGCCTGTTTTGTTTCTTCCTTCTTTATGTCCATTTTCACTCCTTTCTGATCCATGCACCTACTTTGACTTCAAACTGCATCTACTGCCCTTCCTGTATTTCTCTAGAATTCCCCATATCCTTTTCAACCTGGATGATTGGACCACACTTTCCATTTACTAATGCCCATTCTGATTCTCTTCTTACAGGTACTATGCCAACAAGCTCCTCCTAAGTTGCCTTCAGTTGCCAGTTGCACGTGGTGTACAGGTTACAAGTGGTGTTCCCCAGAGCTCAGTTTTGAGGCCAGTTCTGTTTAATATCTTTATCAATGATCTGGCTGAGGGGATTGAATGCACCCTCAATAAGTTTGCAGGTTACACCAAACTGGGTGGGAGTGTGGATCTGCTGGGGGGGAGGAGGGCTCTGCAGAGGGACCTGGCCAGGCTGGATCCATGGGCCCAGGCCAACTGTGAGGTTCAACAAGGCGGAGGGCTGGGTCCTGCCCTGGGGTCACAACAACCCCACGCAGCGCTACAGGTGTGGGGCAGAGGGGCTGGAAAGCTGCCCGGAGGAAAAGGACCTAGAGGTGTTGGTCGTCAGCAGTGTGCCCAGGTGGCCAAGAAGGCCAACAGCATCCTGGCTTGTATCAGGCCTGGTGTGGCCAGCAGGAGCAGGGCAGTGACTGTGCCCCTGTGCTGGACACTGGTGAGGCCACCCCTCAAATATTGTGTTCAGTTTGGGGTTCCTTACTACAGAAAAGATGTTGAGTTGCTGGAATGTGTCCAGAGGAGAGCAACAAAGCTGGTGAAGGGTCTGGAGCCCCAGGCTGCTGGGGAGCGGCTGGGGGAGCTGAGGGTGTTCAGCCTGGAGCAGAGGAGGCTGAGGGGAGACCTTATTGCTCCCTACAACTGCCTGACAGGAGGTTTTAGTGAGGTGGGTGTTGGTCTCTTATCCCAGGTAATGGGCAGTAGGACAAGCAGAAATGGCCCAAAGTTGCTCCAGGGCAGGTTTAGGTTGGACATTAGGAAAAATTTCTTCATAGAAAGGGTTGTCAAGTACTGGAAGGGGCTGCCCAGGGAAGAGGTTGAGTCCCCACCCCTGGGGGTATTTAAAAGCTGGGCAGATGAGATGCTTAGAGACAGGGTTTAGTGGTGGGATGGCAGGGTTAGGTTAACGGTTGGGCTTGGTGAGCTTAAAGGGCTTTTCCAACCTAAACGATTCTATGAGTCTATGGATCCTACATGTATTTCTCTGTCCTTACCCTCCTTGATCAGCCTTGTCAACCAAACAGGTTCATGCCTGTCCTTTCCTGGCCCCTCTTGCACAGCAGCTTTCCCTCCTCTAAACTTTTCTATCCCACTTGCTGCTCTCCCTTTCTCTCCCACACTTCCAAATCTGCTTCTCAGCTGAATCCCTGTTTGTCTTCTCAGACAGCCAGCTAGAATTCCAAAATTAGCCTGTCCAAGCCAAGCTCTCCCTATATCCTTTCTTTCCTGGCCTGCCCATTAAAGAGAAAATGTGCTATTTCTGTGCCCAGAGCAGCATATGGTCTGGCTATTCCTCACTTTTTATTATATCACCTGACTGTCTTCCTTCAATCATTGCTAGCCACTATCTTCAGGCAGCCAACTGTAGAAACATTTCTTCACAAGCTGGAATTTTCTTGACCTTGTTCACGAAATGTCTGCGCAGGACTTCTGTCCCTGAAGTTTCTTTTACAAGGCTATCCAAATGTCACTGGAAAAATAATCTTCTAATCCTCTGTTACTTCATGAAAAGCACCTGGAAAGCCAAGATTATTCACACAGTGGATTTGAATTACCTGACAACCTTGTCCTGCTTGACTGTTCATCATGTGACTTCCATGTGTATCTCCTCCTAGTCAACTGGAACAGCCATTGCAGGAAAATGTGGAAGGAGTAATATAGAAGCTGGACACAAGAAAATGAAAAAGACCTCAATAGATGACATTTTCCCCCACAAAATACATAAACTTAGAGCTAGAAATTAAAATATTATTTGTGGGCCATTTGAGACCTCACGATGTAACAAAGCACGTGGTTCCGGGGATTTCTGAAGAAAATTGTCTGCTGCATGTTTGACCTAGGAGTGAGGATGAGGATGGAAAAACTGGATCCCACTGAGCACAAAGTTTATGAAGGTGAGAGTAATTGCTTATTTGGCTTCAAAGGCATTTGTAGTAGCAAAGTGTTGAAGCTGAGAAGGATTTATTTTCAAATGAGAAGTACTGAGATTGTCATGGCTCAAGAGAAGAGAGCAAGAATTCCTTGTCTTCAGAGATGTAGGATGGACAAGGTCTGAGTAGACATCTGGAAGGTGTCTTCTGTCCAGCATTGTCTTTGGAGAGTGGAGAGTACGGAATGGCTCTGAGAAAGTTTGTGACCTCAGGCTTCTGAAGCAGGGAATTTCCCTTTATTCTTTGAAGTTGCAAAGTATGCAGGGGAGATTTTAGAACGGAACTTAGTAGAAAGGAACATTTTAGAATGGATGTTAGTAGAAAGGAAGTGCTGCTACCTAGGAGGAAATGTGGTCCACACTGTGTCCAAGGAGAACAAGCAATGTTTCCACTTCAGTCAAAACACCGAGTCCTGACAGCAAAGGAGTCACTGGACTGAGAGGAGATCTGTCTGTGGAGAGATACCTGCACCTCTTTGAGATATTCCTTGTAAATCCATTGAAACTGCTCCAAGAGTTGGTGGAGGTTTATGCTGCTTTTAATAATGAATTGGTTCTTAACTTCAGGTTACTCTAGGAGAGGACATACAACAGTTGAAGATCTCCTTGTGAAATAGAAACCAGCCTGTGCTTGAAAACACCTCCATTGTCTCTCTGACTTCTGGAAGATGTAGTGCACAACGCGGGAGCAATGCTTGCTACATTTGCCCATAGCTTCCATCTTTGTTAAGCGTGTTTAATGGAAGGTTTGTAGACGATGCCTTCGAGGCGTCCCATACTGGCCCGCATTATTAGTGCCAAACCAAATGCCTCGCTAATTGCTGAGAAAGTGCGTTTATTTGCCATAGACTTCAGGTGGGAGATGTGTTTCCTAATTTGCCCTAGCAACAGCCAGAGCCTAAGGGAAGGAGATGCGTGCCGAGCCGCGGGGGTAGGCGCCCCGGTGCAGTTCTTGCGGTGGACGCCCAGTGCCGCTGTTGGCCAGCGCTGTGCGGGTATTGCTGCTGCTGGGCGGGGAGCTCCCAAGCTCCCAAGCAGGGAGGGACCAGTGAGCACCAGTCAGGTGGTGCACGGCTGACATCAGCTGAGAGCACAGCCGAAATGTCCCGGTTGCACTGGAATACGCCCTAGTTCAAAGCCTTTCCAAGGGATGCGCTGGAAATTGCCCCACCGAGAAGCGCCAAGAGCACAAGGCAGAATCGGGGATCATGTGAAGGAGGGAGACGTTCTCCCCAGCCCGCTGATGCTACACTCCACCCTTGGGAGATTTGGGAGGATTTCGCCGCAGGTCTGGGGTGACTCAAGTCGAGCCCGTTGCTTGGTAAGCACCGACTTAATACCGCGAGAAAAAAATGCTGACGTTTATCAGAGCGATGGGGCAAGCATCAACTGGACTGAACGCAGACAGAGAGAGGAGGCCGGTTTATCTCTCGGAAAATGAACGGCGAATAGGATACGTACCAGTGGCATTTAAAGCAAAACGGAAAGCCAGAACGTTGGGAAGGATTCTCCCGGCTTTCCTCACGTTTGCATCCAGAGGCCAGCTCAGGGCAGCAGTTCCGCTGGAGAACTGGGAATTCAGGCTCTGGCTGAGTGCTACAGGCAAGCAAAGAAATCTGAAATCCGTCCTGAGAGCTGGCTGGGAAGGAGAGGACGGGAACGTTGGTCCCTCTTCGCACTCGGGCATGGAAACCACAGTGACTCGGGAAAGCGTCTGTGCTTTTGATCTGCAGGCAACCGCTCCTGCCAAGCCGCAGGGTGTGCTGGAGGTGGATGGGCAGTGGCTCCAGGGATGGGGAAGAAGCCTTTGGCCAGGTAGGAAAAAACCTCGGCATGGGGCCTCTGAGTTTTCGCTCTGCAGATCTGAATTCCCAGCTGGAAGACCAAGACGGAAACTGAGATTGCTCAGGCTGCAGAATTACACGAAGAACACTGTGTTCCAAAATAAGGAGCCATACCAGGAACCGAGCAGGATATGGTGCTGTGGCTCTTTCCTAGCACTGATGTAAATCTCAGAATAGAGAGGAAACCTGGTTTTGGTTGGTTTAAGCTGCCTTCTCAGGACACAGACGCCATCGCTAACCCAAGAAATGAGGAAGTCTGCAACACCAGTATGTACTCAAGGAGATAAGTGAATTCTCTGACACAGTTATGTGAATTATATTCTTATTACAGTTTCTTAGCCTGTCCTAAACCAGAAATGCCTTCTCCTGGCAATATACATACTTCTTTTTTCCACTCATACACATCCATTTTATTGTTGTGACCCAACGGAAACCACCGGCATTAGCTACCCAATGGTGCACGGTAAGTGACCTTCTTTATTTCACATTTCTCTAAAATCTGAAAAAACATGAGCTTCTGTCTAAGAGCAGCATCTTCTGATGTGCAACAGTACTATGATAGCCAAGAGCTCCGTTATGGATCACTCTTCGTCTTACACCCTCCTGCTCCTGAAGCTGAAGGACACCATTGCCCTTCTGAAATGAGGGGAGTGACAGGGATATTGGAGTGGGAAGTGTCCGTGGAAGCTCTTCTCACCTTGTGTCTGTTCCCTGCTGTGTCGTGGTACCAAGGATTAGGTTCCAGAGAATCAAACCTCCTCTTTCAGAGGTGCCAAGAGCGGAGCAGGAGCACTGGCGAGGGCACAAAGCAAGTGGATTCCAGGTGCCACTGCTATTTTTGCATGGGACACGAATGAGGAGAGAAACCACGTTCCCAACACATCTCCTGCTGTACATGGCCTGCGGTTGGTTTTACATCAAGTTTTTGTGTGAGTGGAATGATAGAACATCGAGAGATAGACACGTCCCTGGAAGGGAAGAAAGGAAGAAAGAGCTGAGCTGGTTTTTGGCTACGTTAGCCGTTTAGATTCTGTTATGCTTCCGAGTCCGAGGGCAATAAGAGCAAATCACAAAAAACCGGCTGCATCCGTGCAAAGTCCTCTAGGAGTTAAAACTTCTGGGAAATCCCAAAGTCAACCCTGGTTGTTACTTTCCCCTACTGATACAGTCGCGACGTTTTTATTTTAAAACAAATGAAGGCCCCCGCGAATTTCTAGGACTTCACCCGGTGAGTATTTTTTTGAGAGTGGCAGCCCTTTTAGCAAACAAAAATAAGGGGGAAACACCTAGGAAGTTAGAGGAAAGGTGTCAAATCCAAAGAGGTTGGGACACTTGCTGTATAGAAAAAGAGCATGGTTCCTCCTAGAGTGAAAGCTGAATTAGAATCGCTTGAAGAAAAAATTCGTAGTGCAAGCTGTCTTTTGTTTTCTCCTCCATTTCTTTTTATTATTATTCTCGAAGAGGAAGACTGGACTTTGAGGCAGCTCTGCGCATCTCCAGTGCATTGCGTGTGCAATGTTGGGTCTGCAGAAGCAGTCGCGACATTAAGTCGATTCTCAGGGCCGGCGATGAGTGCCTGACCCTGGGGTTTTTATCCGGTCTCCTATCCCTTTTACCGACTCTGACCCTGCCTCTAAACATCCCATCACAAGCTCTGCATACTCCTAGATCCCCACTCAAACATCTCGTAATCAGTTTGCTCTTTCCTATGAGACTCTTTTTGGTCATCCGCGATAATTTCCCCCCCCCGCCCCCCTCCCCCTTATCGTTTACAAAGTTTCTGGTTGAAGGCTTTGGAGTTTACACTTGAATGGTTCCTTTAATGGCCCATTGATCAGCGTCGTTAGAGCCCTGGGCTTTGCTATTGCCTCCGTTAGCTCCTGCTCGTTAGCGTTTGTGTATCTGAGGGTTTCCTTAGGAGCTCTCCTGTTTGGTTCCTTGCCCTCTCTGTTAAATCGCTGCTGGCCCTATGTGCTTACACAGCTACAGGAGTTCGGGTTTGACTTCGGAGTACGGGGACCTTTAAAGCCTGTGCGGTAACATCAGAGGAGAAAGGACCCTCAAACCATGAACACGGGCTGTGGCATTTCGAGGGTTGCGTACGCCTGGGGACATTTTGCACGAATGCGTCATACGGTGACACCTTACCACGGGTGCGTCAGCAGGAGAGGGAGGGTGCTCCTGGAGATTGAGGAGAAAAACACTTTTCGCAGGAAAACGTTAAAGTTGTGTGGCCCTTGGGCGAGGTGTGAAGAACACGGATGATGTGTCCTGGGACAGCATTGTCATGCTAGGATGATGATGAAAGATTTGCTGTCGGGACCTTCCCGTGGTCCCTTCCGTATTCAATAGCGGTGCTTCTCCATTCCGCCCCATTTGCTAACTGGCCTGGTTAACAAGTGGAGAAGAGAAGGAGAATCCCGCAAGGCCCCCCGTGGAAGCGGCGGAGCTCGCAACGCCTGCACGACGCAGAGGGAAACCAAGAGCTGTGTATGAAGGGTGCGCGGGTGCGGACGGGGAAGCGGCACCCAGAGCAGCGCTCTGTATGCGGGGAGGGAGCCTGCTTTCCGAGCGAGGAGAGCGTTTACACCGCGCTTTTTGGCTTCGGTGTGGCAGGGAGAGCGCAGATTCAGGCAGCAGGCTCCGAATCAGCAGCTCTGCCCCGAGTGGGAAGGCAGAGGAAATATTCCCCCTTGCGACGCTGGGTGGGGATGTTGGCCACGGACCGGCAAATTCCTCTGCCCGCCCCGGGTTTCCAGGCACAGGGAGACAAAAAAAAGCCGTGTGAGCTGCTCGAGAAGGGCGGCGGGGCACGGCGTGGGGTGCTCGGGGGCTTTCAGAGCCCCTTAGCCTGGGATTCCTGACAAACACCGCTCGGCCGCGGCTTAAAGATGCTGGGAACCACGGAGGACGGTGGGTGGCTTTTCTGGAGAGCGATGGCGTGCGGAGGCAGCAAGAGGCAAGTGATCTTGTTTATTCTGTGCGTTTGCGTGTGTCAGAGCGGGGCCGAAACCCTCCGCTATTCTCTGGCGGAGGAAATGGAGACGGACTCTTTTGTCGCCGACATTGCAAAGGACCTGGGGGTTGCTCCGAGCCAGCTCGCGGCTCGCAAGGCCCGCGTTGTGTCCGAGGGGAACGAGCAGCTTTTCCGCCTCAATCAAAACTCCGGAGTCCTGACGGCAAAGAGGTCGCTGGACCGAGAGGAGATCTGTCCGCAGAGCGATACCTGCACGCTCTTCTTTAAGATATTCTTTGAAAATCCGTTGCAGCTGATCCGAGGGGAGGTGGAGGTTCGTGACGTGAACGACAACTCCCCCGTGTTCCCGGAGAAGGACATGCTTTTAGAGATTCCTGAAACGTTATCTCCCGGGTCCCGTTTCCCTCTGGAAAGCGCCCAGGACAAGGACGTGGGCAGCAACGGCTTGCAGAACTACAGCCTCGAGTCCAATTCGCATTTCTCCCTTGCTCTCGGAACAGGGAAAGATGGAGTAAAATACGCGGAGCTCGTCCTAGAGCAGCAGCTGGACCGTGAAGAGCAGCGAGAGCTGAATTTGCTCCTCACCGCCACCGACGGCGGCTCGCCTCCCAGGTCGGGCACGGCTCAGGTCCGGATCGTGGTGCTGGACGCCAATGACAACATCCCGGTCTTCGGTCGGGAGATCTACGAGGTGCGCCTGGCCGAGAACAGCCCCCTGGAGCAGCTGGTGGTCAGAGTCACGGCCACGGATCCCGACGAAGGGTCCAACGGGAAAGTGCGGTACGCCTTCACCCAGACATCGGAACAGTCCCGGCAGCTCTTCGAGCTGAACCCTGCCACGGGGCAGATACGGGTCGCGGGCACCCTGGACTTTGAAGAAGCAAAAAACCACAAGATGGTGGTGAAAGCCACCGACGGCGGGGGGCTGTCTGCTCATTGCAATGTGCAGGTGGAGGTCCTGGACGTGAACGACAATGCCCCGGAGATAGCACTCACCTCCCTCACCGCCTCCATTCCCGAGGATGCCCCGCCCCGGACCGTGGTGGCCCTGTTCAGTGTGCGGGACCGGGACTCCGGGGACAACGGCAGGACAGAGTGCACGATCGACGGGGACTTGCCTTTCAGTCTCACCCCCACTTTTGATAATTACTACGAACTGAGAACAAACGCGGCACTGGACAGGGAGAGGACGGCAGAGTATAACATCACCATCACGGCCATGGACTGGGGCACTACGCGGCTGAGCTCTCGGGAAAGCATCTTCGTGCAGATATTGGACGTGAACGACAATCCCCCAGAGTTCACCCAGGAGATTTACACCATGTCGGTCACAGAGAACAACAGCCCCATGCTCCGGATCGGCAGCATGAATGCTACGGATGCTGACGCAGGAAAAAATGCCCGCATAAACTACGCGCTGGTGCGGCAGGAGGGCAAGGAGCAGCCCGACGTGATGGTCAACTCTGAAAACGGGGATGTTTACATCCTCCGCCCGCTGGACTACGAGGAGGTGCGTGCTTTTGAGGTGACAGTGCGCGCTGCCGATGGGGGCTCGCCACCTCTCAGCGCCCAGGCAGTGCTGCGCGTGCTGGTGCGGGATGAGAACGACAACGCGCCCGTCGTGCTGCACCCGTCCCCTGACGGCAGCGTGGT
>NW_009259101.1:157263-158168 GCF_000687185.1 Egretta garzetta
TCCGGGGCACTGCGTTGGCCGCTGTGGTGGTGAAGGTGCGGCGGGTCAGGCGGAGCAAGGCAGAGACCTTGCCCACGTTTCCAAAGGCCGCCACGGAGAGCAACGCAGGCTCCCTGCCCCGCAGCTATGTCTATGATGTCTGCTTCGCCGCTGGGACCGTCAACAGCGAGTTTCGGTTCCTCAGGCCGCTTTTCCCCTGCTTCCCTGCTGGGCTGCCCCCTGGCCCTGGTGAACAGCGGAGCTCGGTGTGCTCACAAGAGCCAACCAGTCTTGGGGAAGAAGGTGACTGGGCTGCACAGGTGAGGGACCTGGCTGGGCCGAGGCGGTGGGGGGAGTGAGGAGGGAGCAGCATGATGTGGGGGGTGCTGTGTGCTCACCCCTGACAGTTAGAACTATCAATGTTGTGGAGCTGGTGGTGGAGGAGCCACTGGGGCCAGAGGAGTGGGTAGAGAGGGTCTCAGAGCCACTGGCAGGGGCCTCCCAGGAGGATCCAACATGGCTCAGCTGCTCCCCAAGTGCTGACTAACTGTGCCCTGCTGCATCCAGCCCTATGCTCTGAGTTAGATCAAGCCTTTGCTTTGTCTTAGATCAAGTCTTGGGTGTCACCACAAAGGGGGATAGCTGGACCATGAGAAGATGAGGAGTAGGGGTACGGATGTGTAAGCCACACAGTGGGTCTTCTCCACGTAGTGTGTAGAGCCCATAGGGACCCAGAGCAAGAACGACACCGCTCCTAGGGACACAGCACCGGGAATATAATGGTCCTGTCCAATGTTAACCAGGACTGCGGGGACAACAGCGCAAAGGGGTGTCACATCACTGATGGTGTCCCCTGCACTGCTGTTAGGAGCCGGTGCTCAGCACTGCCAAGTGCCATTCACCAGGGCGGTGGCAGTGCTGATCCC
>NW_009259101.1:158235-160802 GCF_000687185.1 Egretta garzetta
AAGCTCTCTGACAAGCTGCGGGAAGCCACAGAGGTGGGGACCTCTGCCATTAAATTCCCTTTTATTTTTGTGGCTTGGATGAATGTTATTGGCCAGAAAAATGTTGATACCGGGGCTTTACAATGCACCCTCCCAGTCCCTTCCTGACCCAGCCAGGTGATCCTGGACAGTACAAGCACCTCTCTTCCCAGTGCTGCTGTGAACTTAAAGTGAGTCATGTTTGAGATGCCCTTTAAATTTCGGCTGTTCAAAGAGCATGGGGGAGACAAGAGGTGGTCATTGAAACAGCTCCTTCTCTCCTCATGGGGTTACTGATACTAGCACTTCACAGGAGTCTGGATGATGAACGTATATGAGGCTGAAGACCCACAAACACCATCTTGAGGTCATCCCACAACATTTTTGTATTTCCTAACCACTGATGACTTGGAGTCACTTTACTGCAGGTTCTCAGAACTGCAGTCACAGTAGCCTCAGGGGAGACAAGGACCCATCTTGATACATCAACATTAAACCACATTTACTGTTTGTGAGTAAGTGGTTTTATTTTGGGATCTTACCATCTCAAATTACTCCCTCAGACTCATAAAAGGTTTGCTTTTGGAATGTCCACAGGGGAGGATGATTTCTGGCTTTAGATTTTCCCCATTCAGGTCAGAGACCCACCACCCGGTCCAACCTCCTCTTTGGCTCTGAGTAGAGAAGGTGGTGTCACCCATGCAGTGGCCCTCTAAGCTTCTCGCTGATGCCTGCTTACCTTTAACAGCCAAATGACAACCTCCACTCTCTTCTTTGCAGGGCAGAGCTCCCCTTTCTGAAGAGGCGGGTCCCAGACCTGCGGAAGACGCTTGTACTGCACACAGGGGGATGGTGCTAAATGTCAATTCTGATCAAAACCCTTGGTTCACCCATCAGTAAGTGAGGAGAAAGACAAGCATGTCTGTCCTCACTGGCTAACGTCCTCACAAGGGAAAAGACAACAAAGAGACCAAACACCCAACCAAAAATATACCATGGAGATACAAGGCTTCTCTGTGAGAGAGCAAACCCACTCTTCTCTCAAGCACTACTTTAGCCATGCAGGTATTTTGTAATTGTGGTATGGATGGAAGAGGAGGACTGTCTTGCATGTTGGTTACACCGAGACTTGATGTATGGTTGTGAGAGTGTCACTGCTTCTAAATGTTAAGGGCAATACTGAAAACTGGAAGTTTCCCAGAGAGGTGGTGGAGGTCCCATCCCTGGAAACATTCCAGGCCAGGCTGGACAGGGCTCTGAGCAACCTGATCTAGTTAGCGGCATCCCTGCTCCCTGCAGGTGGGTTGGACTAGATGACCTCTAGGGGTCCCTTCCAACCCAAAACTTTCTATGATTCTAAGATAACTTTTTCCTACATCACCTTTTCTGTGTTTTGTTCTTATGGAGAGGGCTCTGTAATAATGTCTTAATTTTCTGCAGTCTGTTCAATACCAAGCCAAACAGATATTAAGCAAAATTAAGTGGTGCTTGCAAAGGAATTACTTCATAACAAGCAGAAGCTGATTACATTAGAAATGGCTGACATTGGCACACTTTGTCTATTTGACCAGGAGTTTACAGGTTCCCCATACTGTAAAGAGTGAGCTTGGAGAGATGGATTCTTTTTTTTTTTTTGTAGCGTAAAGTGGAAATGAACATTTCATGGGGTTTGAGTATAAGGTAGCAGAGCATTGAAACTACTGCTTGTGGTTTCACAGTAAAATAGGCTAAACCATTTACATACACTTAAGGCACTGTAGAATGTAGAGCGCCAATAAGCTTTCTGTTTTCTTTTCCTTTCATTAACCGGTATTGCTCTATAAAGTGATGTGGTATTTCTTGTCGCTCACATGTGTTTAAGAGTCAAATAAAACCACCTCAGAACTCCCTCGGCTGACTGTGCTGTTTCGAAGATCACTTGTCATGGTCATCGCCAACACTTGTCACTAACATAGCCAAGCTATGAGCAGCATTTCGGGAATAAGTTCGTGCCTTTGGAGTGGATTTTAGCAGGGGAAATCAGAGCGACCTGGAAGCAGGTTGTGCTCAGAAGATGAAGCAAGGTGGAGGGGGATTTTCTGAGCCAAGCTGAGGTCCGAGAGATGCTGCCCTCAGCCCCTTCCCGAGGGCTTCCAGCCTGAGAGGTTGTGAATCGGGGAAACAACATTGGTCCATTCTGGAAACCCACTCAAGAACTACTATGGGGAAGTACCTGGCGATCACTGCCACGATGGACCAGCTCCCTCTGGATGCTGGACACCAGTAACAATACACATGTTTTTCAGCTAAACAGCTGGAAAATAATTTCTTCACTGTGCATAAACAGTTCAAACCGTTGTAGGGAGGGACATTAGAAAAACCAGCTTGAAGTAAATCTCGTTTTCAAATAAAAGGCAAACAGGAGCAGTGCTCACTCAAGTGGTGGCCATACTTCGGAGAGGGCTGTATGGGCAGTTAAATCTGTAAACCCTGAGCTGGGAACAAAGACAGCGGTTTTTCTCTCCCTTCTGCAGTCTTTGCGCTGGGAAATCTCCGCGTCCTTCTGCAGG
>NW_009259101.1:160938-162008 GCF_000687185.1 Egretta garzetta
AGAGCAGAAACCGCCCGCTACTCGGTGCCCGAAGAGGCGGAGAGAGGCTCCTTTGTGGCGAATATCGCCAAGGATTTGGGACTGACTGCTGAGGAATTATCGGCTCGACAGGCTCGGCTGGTTCCTGAAGGAGAAAAGCAGTATTTCCAGCTGAACGAGCACACCGGGGATTTGGTGGTGCGAGAACGGATGGACCGGGAGGAGCTGTGCGGGCAGAGCGAGCCCTGCCTGGTGCGTTTCGAGGTGCTGCTGGAGAGTCCACTGCAGTCCTTCCGAGCTGAGGTAAGCCTCACCGACATAAATGATCATGCTCCCGTGTTCTTAAATAAAGAGATAGTTTTAAAGATCTCGGAAACTGCAATGCCGGAGGCTCGGTTTTTGTTGGAAAGCGCTCAGGATCCAGATGTGGGGAACAACAGTCTTCAGCATTACAGTATCAGCTCAAACGATTATTTCCATATCTACACCCGGAGGCGGAGCGATGGCAGGAGGTACGCGGAGCTGGTGTTGGACCGAGCCCTGGACCGGGAGCAGCAGGCAGAAGTGGCTTTCAGTGTCACAGCTGTGGATGGTGGGTCTCCACCGCGCTCTGGTACAGCCTTAATCCGCGTGGTAGTTCTGGATATAAATGACAACATCCCGGTATTTACCCGGAGTCTGTATAAAGTCCGGGTATTAGAAAATAGCTCCCAGGATACCTTAGTGGTGGCGGTGTCTGCTAGCGATTTAGACTCGGGAACGAACGGGGAAATAGCCTATTCCATAGTTCAAAATTCAGAGGAAAATCGCCAGGTGTTTAAAATAAATTCAGAGACAGGGCAGATTCGACTCAAAAAGCCGGTGGATTATGAAGAAACGAAGACCTACGAGATAGACGTCCAGGCTACAGACGGAGGGGGCCTGGCCGCCCACTGCAAGGTGGAGGTGCAGGTGGAGGACGTGAACGACAACGCCCCCGAGGTGATCATCACCTCCCTCACCAGCCCCCTCTCGGAAGCCGCGCCGCCGAGCACCGTGGTGGCACTCTTCAACGTGCGGGACCGAGACTCGGGGGACAACGGCAGGGGGGG
>NW_009259101.1:162765-163074 GCF_000687185.1 Egretta garzetta
CCGCACAGCACCAGGCGGGCGAGGAGGCCCTGCTCACCACCTACCTCATCGCCTCCCTGGGTTGCGTCTCGTCGCTCTTCCTCCTGTCGGTCCTCGGCTTTTCAGCGGCCAAGCTCTACAAGGCTCGCGTAAGAGCATGCAAATCTCCTCCCTCTGCTCACTGCTACGCTGACGGCGACTTCGTCACCGGAGCCGTGGACGTGGCCGGCACGGGCACTCTGTCGCCGGCTTACGGCTACGAAGTGTGCCTGACGACCGGCTCAGGGAGGAGTGAATTCCAGTTCCTGAGGCCCATCCTGCCCAGCCAGC
>NW_009259102.1:0-14070 GCF_000687185.1 Egretta garzetta
GGGGGTGAGGGGGGGCTGGCAGAGGTCCTGGAAATCTTCGTGAGGATCGGTACGCAGTGCCCTTGAGCGGGGCGTTTGGCAATGGGCGTAGTTGCTGGTGGAGTTTCATCTAAATTGGGTAGTGTATGTGTAATTCTATACACATTATTTTTCCCTCTTGTTCCAGTTTTGCCTTACTCGGCAATCAAATTTTCTTACAGTATAGCATCTTAATGTAGAGACATCTTCCTCTCTTCAGAGCCAGCACTGCTAACAGCCCAGAAGATAAGTGGGCCTTACTTGTTCCTGTATGTTATAAACAGGATTATTCATTAAATTCCTAACATATATGTAAGTGAGCTGTAAAAAGTGTCCCTGATGTGGCCGGCAGGTTTCTGTATTAGCAGTCATACCCGGTGTGGAAGGAACTCACAGAATCTCAAGGGTTGGAAGGGACCTCGGGAGATCATCTAGTCCAACCCCGATCTTCATTCTTTTCAGGATGGCTGAGATGGCAGGGCACAGAGGTGAATCTGATGTTTTCAGTCTTATTACCTGAATTCAACTGCAATGGAAACAATAAAGATGCAACCTTCACAGTACGGGTCAGGAGCAATTTTAGACAAGCACATGCTTTAAAAGCTTGTGAACTATTGGGCTGCTAAGGGAATTAAGAAAGAAGTCCTAAGTCTTGAGCAAGCTTCTCAGCTTGCTTAGGAGAGTAAAATGCTCTAAATTCTGGGCAGTTCTTTTGGGGACACTGAATAAATATTTTAAGTTGATCCATCTGGCTTTGTGGGTGCTGTCACACCATCTTGCAGAAGATAAATGAAACTTACTGGACACAACTGGAAGTAAAATTAAGGAAGAAGCAAGAATTTTTATTAAAAAAAATAAAAGTGTGAGGGAGAGTGGCAAGTCAGCTCAATGTTTCAGAGGGGACGAAGTGAAAATAAATTTTTCCTATTAGCAGGGCTTTGCTTATTTTGGTGAACACTGTTTCTGTGGGCTGTAGGGACAGAATTGGAGATTGTGGAGCTGGAATTGAAGGAAGTGTGCTCCAGAGAGCGAGTGTAGTCAGTGGTGACTCTAAGCCTAGGGAGAAAAAGGAGTTTTTATGTAGGCTGGATATGTAATTGTGCTGAGAAAAAAGAAGACTGGAGGGTGATGGCCAGTGTCAGAAAGGCTGGAGGGGAAAACTAGAGACAGTGTAAATGGAATGAATAGAATATGTTCCCTGACATTTTGAATAATAATTTGGAGAAAGGAATTGAATCTGCAGCTCGACTCTTCCAGACTGGATCATCAGATAATTCAGCTTGGAAGGGACCTTAGAAGGTCTCCAGTCCAACCTGTTGCAGAAAGCCAGGCCAGTTGGGAGATCAGACAGGGTTGCTCAGGGCTTTATCCATTTGGATCTTGAAAACCTCCGAGGCTGGAAACAGCTCAGCCACCTGCTCTGTGGCCTGACTGTCATCATGGGGAGGACAGTCTGACCATCTCCAGTTCGAACCATTCTTCTTTGACTTTGAAAGGGCCTATTGTTTCTCATCCTCACAGCATGTATGCTTGGCTCCATCTCATCAGCCACTGCATAGGTATTGGGGGGCTGCTGCTAGACCCCCCAAAGCTGTTCTCCAGGCTGAACTGGCCTTCTCACACAAGTGCTGAGCCTCCAGCCATCTGCCTTCCTTCACGGAACTCGCTCCCTTTTGTCAGCATACACCTTGCATTGAGGGACACAAAACTCCTCACAGAATTGAAGCATGGTCTTATGAGTGACAAATAGAGGGGCATAAACCCTTTTGTCGATCTTCTGGTTGTGGTGTTCTTGCAGCCCTGGCTCATGCTCGGCTTGCTCTCTGCTGAGGTCCCCCAAAGCCTTTTCAGGAGAGCCCTCCTCGGCCCATTCAGCCCCCAGCCTGTGTCACTGCAGGGACTCTTCCCAGGTGCAGGACTGTGCATCTGTCCTCATGAGGCTTCTGTTAATCTAGCCCGTAGGGGACCCTCTGGATAGCAGCCTTGCCCTGAGGCTTGTGAACTAGTTGTCATCCACCCCCAGGGCATTTTGTCACCTCCTTCAGGTTGTTGATAAAGGTGTCAAACGGACTGGTCCAGGAGTAGAGGTGGTATCCCACTTGTTACAAGTCTCTGGGCAGAGTATGACTTATTAACCACTACCCTCTGTGCCTGACCAGCTGACTATTTTTTTTTACCTGCCAGGCTGGGCATCCAACCAGACCATAATATCTTAAATTGGATGGAAAAATATTGTGAGATACGGGATGGAAAGCCTTGCTTTCACTCACTCCATTGAGCAAAGGGCCTGCTTTTACTCCCAGTGTAGCAGCAGAAGCCCCTGTGCTCTTGGACGTCCTTCCCAAGCCTTGGCTGCAGGTGGCCTTTGGTTTTCCTGACACCACCCCAACATGCCCGAGTGATAGTTCTAATTCCTGCTTTGTGGACTGTCCTTGCTCCTGTTCCCTGGATGACACCTTTGTACATGGGAGCTGAGTCACGAGCTCCCTGCGCAGCTGTGCTGGTCTCCTAGTATATCTGCTTGTCTTCCTGAATGGACCACTCTTGCCCGTGGAGACTTAAAGCCCCACCAGCTTTCCTCAGCTTCTTTCTTCAGAGCTGCCTTTCACTGGACCCCATTTACCTCTTCCCTGACTAAGGTGGAGTCTGCTGACCTCGTATCACTTGGTTGAAGGTAGAAGCCAGATGCTGGCCTTACTTGTCTTGAGTTTTACAGTGTGACTATGTATTGCAAAGATTAACTTTCCTCACTGTGCATGTGACTTCACTCTCAGCTGCATTTTTTTGTGATTTCGCTGCACTGTTTTGAGATTTTTCTTCCTGTGCCTCTCTAGGACTCAATTTTACAGAGGAAGGCTGTTTGAAATGGTACCTTGCAGGGTTTCATTGACTTCCTGACGTTCCTGCAGATGCCTAACTGTGCCATTGCAGGGGAAGATCCCTGCCCCATCCCAGTTTTCTGCCTTCTGAAAGCAAACACTTACCCTCCTAGAGAGTGATGCTCTCAGATTGGAGGCAAAAAACAGACCTGGAGAAACAGTAGTAAGTCAAGTCTGGCCCAGACTGAAAGGAAAATTGATGCAAGCTTGGAGGCTGGTGTATAACATTTGTGATGCAAGTGAGAAGTGAAATTGCTGTAGCACATGGTTTATATGCATTCTCTAACTGAGGTCGAAAACTTGGACATCTTGGTTTTTTCCCACTGAGTTATGGAAAGCAACACAAGCTTTTAGCAGAACACTGAAACACACATTCCTCCATATGGAAAAGTTTTGGTCTAAGAGGCCTTGTTATCAAATATGCTTTAAACTAGGGTTGATCTTTTGCTTTTCAAAAATTCAGAGACATTGTTTGTGTAAGCCAGAATCTTTCTGACACTCTAAAACTTGTTAGTTTCTCCAGAGGTTTTGGTTGGACCCATTTTTTGGGGGACCCATTGGATTAAATGTAGTTACTGGGAAACTGTTGTGTTTAGTGTAAAACCTTTAAAAAAAATAATTGCCATTTCTGAAAGTTTTTGGCACTTGCTTATGGTACCCTGCATTGTCATTGTCAATCTGGAATTGAGATTTATAGCACGTTGAGACAGCAGGTTTTTGTGTTCAGAGGGCTGTAACCAGTAAATTAGAGAGCTGCATAGGTGTGTTGTCTCATTAGAAACTGGCATTTTGTTTTTATAACTTCCCTGTTGTTGGACAATGTAGCAGCTCTATTGCAAACAGTGGGTTGGATCATTTTACAAAAAGGGAGAATTGTAACTGGGTGGCTTGTATAACCTTACTTTGTAGCATTTGCAAACTTGGAGAGTGGTCTTACCGTCAGTAGTACTGTACTTTGTAGCTGTAGCCATTTCTTTTGTATTTAGGGACTGCTTTCTTAGTAAAACGATGAAGGCATTTGTCTGGCTGAAAGACTGCTCTAGTTACTTTTGCCTTTAAAGAGTACTAAAAGTCAACGATTTACAGGTTTTGCTTTGTTCTCCCCCTTATTTACCCTCCACTCCCCCCTTCACCATTAGGAAACTAGCAGGATGCACTCTCTTCATTACGGGCGCAAGCCGGGGCATTGGCAAAGCCATCGCTTTGAAAGCTGCCAAGGATGGTGCAAACATTGTGATAGCTGCCAAGACAGCTGAGCCCCATCCTACTCTTCCAGGGACTATCTACACTGCTGCAGCAGAGAGTAAGTTGTAATAAATGAGGGTGGGCTTCAGGTGCTGGGCTGGGTTTATGCCCTAGCTTAATTGTCATCCCTGAGTGGAAAACTGCATACGCTTTCTTAGCTCCAATTCACCTTTAATAAAATAAGCTTAGTGCTTCTTTTGCCTCCCAGGAATGCTGGGAGGTATCAAAATATTACTGTAATGAAGATATGCGTGTGTAGATGTGAAAATGCTGTATTAACTGAGATGCGTGTGTGTACCATACCCATTCTCAGTGTGTAAAAAGGTCACAATTTGAGAGTGCAACTTTCAGTGCCTTCCTGAAGAATGTAATTGAATGAGAGATTTTTAGTAAGTTCATGCCATTTGTTCCATCTGAGACCAAATTTTTAAATGTTTAATTTTTTAATTGTGCAGTTGAAGCGGCCGGAGGAAAGGCTTTGCCATGTGTTGTTAATGTGAGGGAAGAACAGCAAATTATTAATGCCGTGGAGAAAGCTGTGAAGACTTTTGGAGGTATGCTAAGGTGTGGAAGAGACGTTAACAGGCAGATTGTTCAAACAAAAAGAGAAAAGAACAGCCTGCCTTACTCATGCTTTTTGTCTTTAAATGCTAATGTGAAATGGCTTATTTTAAAACCAGGAATTGATATTTTGGTGAACAATGCAAGCGCCATCTCTTTGACTGGCACTTTGGAAACAGAAACGAAGAAGGTCAATCTTATGATGGATGTCAATGTACGAGGAACCTACCTTACGTAAGTAATGAGAGAGAAGCAAAGTAATTGTACCAAAATGTATGATGCTATCAGTTTTTCTGAGAAACTGTGTAGCTGTCTTCCTGCCCTGGAGTTGGAGTCCAAGTATTCTACGTGTGCTCACATGCTCAGTTACTGGCCAGCTGGTTGGAAATCAGTACTTGCAAGAATGAATTGCAAGTTGTGGGAAACAGGGACCTTATTACTGTAGTCATTAAGTGTTCCCAAGCCCCTCCATGCAGGTAGGAAGAAGAAACTAGTTTATTTCAAATGGAGCTCCAGCTTGGCTTTGCTAAATGCTGTCTGCTCTTTCATGTCAAGCAAAATGACTAAGTCTTTGCATACATCAAGTGCAATAACTTGTTTGTCAGTTTCCTTCTCATAGGATTCTTTCTCATCTTTAGAGACTGTATAGAACTTACCATAGTTAAAAAAGAAATGTTAAAGATGTAACTTAACGATCTAAAGTGTTCTCTGCCTACTTTGAGCTTATCAATTCTGACATTTATTTAAATAACCATACCAAGATTTGATTTCATAATTCCTGTGGTCTTTATTTTGTTCATTTTTTGGAAATGGATTCAGTAGGTGGAATCATCTTTAGATTTACAGGATGTCATTTAATGTTGCTGTGTTTTAAACTGAAAACTTTGATTTTGATGGGGTTGTGTTTAAAAAAAAAAAAAGCACTTAGGATGATGCAGATTCTCTAAATTCAGTTGTTGCTTGATGTGATCAGGAGCTTTTGTATCAAAGTTTTATCTAGAATAGCGTCTGTCATTTTCCTTTGTGTAGATGAGTCTGGTTATCAGATATTATGATCATATTCCCTAATGTTCTTTTGCTAAGAATCAGGGAAAAGATTTGCCATTAGAATAGTGTAAAACCTCACATAAATAGCAGCTTTCTGAATTAGAGACACGTGCACAGCATGTACAGAGCATGGAGAGAGAAGGAGGGTGGAAGGAAGGAAGGCTCTGCTCACAGAGCAGGACTTCTGTGCTTCCACCCATGATGTCTGCTTTTGAAACAAAACAAGAGGTGACTGATTTGTCTGAATCTCTCTTTCAGGTCTAAGACATGCCTTCCCCACTTGAGGAAAAGTAGGAACCCCCATATCCTGAACCTCAGCCCACCGATGAATCTGAATCCCATGTGGTTCAAAAATCATTGTGGTGAGTAGCATTCAGTGCCTTTGTTGTTATTTTTTGAGAACCACCTAAATACCTGGTGAAATGTGCAGGAGTGCCAGCCCAGAATGCTAGATCTTGTATCTTTAGCACTATAAATAGACTGGCACTAAGCCCAGAGTAGTTTGTACCTAACCTAAAAAAAATTGTTTTGTGAGAAAATGCAGTGCAGGTTTTGTGGCCTAATACATCCTTTGTGTTTTCAAGAATGTTTTCACGGTAAGAGTTTGTGTTTTTTCATGGGAATTCTTACAATTACAGAATATTTCCTGTTCCAAATAGAGATTGAAACCCCAAATCTATTTTCTTCACATTTGATTTAATAGGGGTAAAGTTCAATGTTGTCTTTTAAAACAGAAATTTTGAGGTGGGAAAGGGACCCCATTCTGTCTTGAGGTTTATTCTAAAACTGTAAAAACACCTTTTGATTTCGGACACTTGTCATGTTACACTCCTCCAGCAAGTCCAAGTTCCTTCCTGCCAAAAGTTTCCCTTCTCAAAATAGGTTACAAGGATTTAGCATTTCCTTCCCCCACCCCCCTTTTGTTTTCTATAGAATACCAGTTTGCTTGCTACCAGCTAGTATGCCTTAGGCCTCTTGAAAAACTTGAGCACTGTTGTCAGTGTGCTGTGTATAAAAAGCACAACAAAACCACCATACAGCTAGGCTTCAGTTGTTTTTGTCAAAATATGTGTAGCTCTCATTTTACTTGTAGCGAAAATATGGCAGACTACAGTTTGTATCTGCTGGTGGTGGTGAGGAGAAGGGAGAGATTTTGACTCCAGGAAGATACTGTTTTGTCCCCAAAACCTTGATTTTCTTATGAACAAACAATTTGTTTTTTCTTTCCTTCATAATCACAGTTCTGTTGATAAGAGTATAAATTTTTATCTTTTGTATACTTCCTGTCTTAGCTTATACCATTTCTAAATATGGGATGTCCATGTGTGTCTTGGGAATGGCAGAAGAATTTAGAGGAGAAGTTGCTGTCAATGCTTTATGGCCTAAAACAGGTGATTTTTTTTTTTTTTTATGGTACTAAAATAACAACTTTATGTATTTTGTCTTCTACAGCTTGTTTCATTTGGGTTTGATTACACTTCAGACTTTTTCTGGAATTGACTGAGGAGACTAAGAGTCCTTTTGCATGTTCTTTGTTTGTCTTGGATGGGCACTGGGCTTTATTCCTAGTTCTCTCTAGACCATTGCCACTTTCATCCAAACTCATCTTCAGCTAATTTGCAACCCATTCAACCCTTTCAGCAGGCTGAAGCATCTGTGTAGTATTTGGCTTGTCTGTGCTCTTTCTCATGCACCCAGAGTTTTGGCTTGGACAGCATGCTTTCATTAGTAGGTATTAAACATCTGTGTGTATAGTACTATTTAGAATTCCTTGCTAGTTAAATTGCCAGAGTGTAGATGGAACCGACAAGATATATACCTCTGTAAATGCAGAAATAATTAAAAAAGCCCCCCCTGTTCCTAGACTTTTTTGCGCAGTGGGCCAGCAAACAGTTGTTCACAGAACCATCTGCTTGCAAGTCACAGGAAATTAAAAGAGCTCCATGGAAGAAAAACAACTCGATGCTCTCACATTGTGTTAACTTCAATTTATTGTCTATGGGTCAGTGAGGACGAGGGCTGCTGTTTGCCAGGGAGGCCAGTCTCTTCACCCCAAATACATCTATGTGCAGAAGTGATGCCGATGTTAAAATCAGTAAAGGCAGAAGGTAATCCTGCCCCTTAATGGTGTGAGCCCAGTCATTGTGTTATGAAAGGTTACAACAGCAGTTTATTCCCTTTACTAATGGAAGGAGGGAAGGAGGAAGAGGAAATAAAAATATGAACCAAGATCCTCTTCTGGAGCTAGTGCTCCAGTGTAAGAAGTGTTTGTACCCAGACACTTTTCAGCGTTTTCTTGTTAGGAGTTGCAGGCCCCTTTTAACTTCTAGTGTGGAAGCTCTCTGATTTGCTTCCTCTAAAGTGAGGAATATGAGCAAAACTTAATTATTTCAGACAAAATCAGCTGAGTGTCTTTGCTTAAATACTACAGGTGATGCTCAGTTGAACTCTTGGGTTAGTATGCCTGACAGACGTGGACCTTTTTCATTGGTCTGGATGCTCGCATCCTAAATTCTCACCATAAATGGATGCCTTGTAATTCTGCTCTACTGTGAGTTTTACCCATAGAAGAATCTTGGTAAGGCATTGACTTTTTGAATGATGATTATTTTATTCTTGATAATTACATCATCACAAAACTTGTACTGTCTGTTTCAAAGAGAAAAAGCTCTTCATCTTTGGTGTACTGAAGGCAACTGCATGTTGCAGGGTCTGGATTGCCTTCCTGGCAGTGGAGTGAAAGCTCACCATTCAGGTTTTGGGTCTCTATTGTATTTTTTTATTTCTGAAGGAGTTAGAAGAAATATGGACTTGCTTTTTGAGTGCTCCAGGGAAACCTCAGAAATTTTTCAATGGAGATTTCCCTGGATTTGTCTTTGTCGTCTGGAATAGAGCCATGAAGCTTGGGTCTTAAAGCCCTTAGCTCCCTAGGCCTCATGCCCATCCTGCCTGGCTTGTCCCTAAAATGCCACTGCTAAATGGGTTTTACATCTTCTCAGAATCCTATATGTAGGAGTAATTTGGTTTTCCATTAGCAGAGGTGATCTTTTGTCTACCATTTTGTGTTTTTTTGTCACCGACTGATTAAGCAATGTAAATTGTATATGAGAATTAGGGACAGTGAAGGAATTAATCCAGAGTAACTCGTTCAGACAGAGACGTTGTATCGAGCTGCAGACAACATTACTAATTTAACATTTTTATCATGCAGAAGGTGTTAAAAGATTACCTGTGTCGTGTAACTGCAAGTATTTAGGTGCTGCACTGGCACATCGTGTGCACCCTCCACAGCTTTCTGATTCTTCAGCACCACCTTCTCTCTGTGATTGTGGATGTGCTGGAGAAAACATCCACCGATGTTGTGGAAATGAGTCAGTGGTTCTGTGGGTCCCAGCGTACTGTTGAAAGCTAAAGAGTTCTTCCCACAGAGACCAGCCGGTTATACTAGGTCTTTATTTTGCAATGTAGGTGTGTTCCCCCACCCATCTGAATAATTCGGCCTCCTGTTTTTCATGGCAAGGGAAAACAGAACCTAGGAGAATTTGTCCACCCTTTCACGATGAAAAATTTTTCAGAGGGCTAGCTAACAGGTTGCATTGAGTCTTATGTTGCACAGTTGAATGCATTCTTTCTTTCCAGTGTTTGCGTATGCTGTAGCACTCCAGGTGTCAGTAATAGTACTGGTGTCCCAGATACGGTCTGGTATTAAAGGATGTCTACAATGGTATTAATAAAACTTTACACAATCTGACATTCTTGGAGGGGGGACGACGACCAAAACCGAAGACAGTAGTATCTTTCTCTTGTGCATTAGAGTGTCACTGTGTCCTTGGTAACGTATTTGTACCTGCTAAAATAAGTAAGAGGATAAAGCTGGCACTTGTTACAGAGTACAGCTGATATCTGTTCCCCTCAGGAGCCTGTAGAACATGAGGCTTGGAAGTGGAGGAAGATTCAGTTTACAATGACAACAGTATATTCTAATAAATGCTTTTTTTAGTAACGATTTCTCTCTGTGACATGCTGCAAAGTAGTTTAAAAAGTATTTAAGCTTTTATAAAATCAAAGGTATGCAGACAGAGCTTTGTGTTTGCTGAATCCATTCTTGCTCGTTCAGTTTAAGACTGTTAGAAACATTAGATCAGCTCTCAATGGTTGTGCAAATCAGTGATGCCGCCTTGAAAACTGATGCACCTTCAAGTATAAAAGGATAATTATGTGCAAATTCTCCACTACAAAAACTGTTCTTCTGAAAGGTTTATCTTCCAAAAATGAGAAAGTTAACTGCTTCCATGTGGTCACCAGAGGGAGAGCGTTACAGACTTCCCAGTATCTAAAACACAGTTGCAAAGTTCTTCATTAGTGCTAATATGGATGCTGGTATCTGTTGATTAATCCGACTCTTTAAACACGTGAAAGTATGCTGGTAGTAAGATGCCAGGAGCTCTCCGTTTATCTAAAAGTGAAAGAGGAAGCCTACCAAAAGGGCAAGGGCAATCCCATGACAAAGAGTACATATGAGTAGTAGAGGTATCCTGGGACTGGACTGGACGACTGTCCACGTGCATTGGAGGAAAACCAGCAGCACTGTATATGAGATACGTGGAACAATCTGCAGCCAGGCTGGGAAACAGTACCCTTTTAAAACCTTTTTGCTTCAGTCTGTGCACATAGGCTTACTGTGCTCAGAAGAATAATAGCTGACACTAACAGAGAAGTGGCAGAAGTGTGAGCCAGGAAAAGTGAACAGATTAATGAATCCTCAGAATTGTGGAATATATTCAGGTCAGCAGAACCTGGTAAATTTCATCAGAGTATTTGACAGAAATGTTTTCTGAAGTGTTGGTAGTTATTTAAGATAAAAAAAAAAATTGAAATCTTGCAGGACAGATCACTTTTCAGAGGACCAAAGAAAGGCAAATTTATTTCCTATCCTTAAAAATGAGAAAAAGACCCAGGGAAACATAGGTGTATGTACAGTATATTTATTTGCCACTTTTTATTCAGGTGCATATCTATAGCAGTCCAGTTATTTGAAACAAAGAAGCTGAGGTTGGTCAAAGGTAAATGGAACCTAGGGGCTAATTCTCACCATAGAAGAGTTAAATAAAGGAGTCACCAAGGATATCTACTCACTCTCACAGTTCCCTAGAAAATGCTTCGACAGGGTCTCTCTGGCCAGCGTTGAAGACTGCTGTCCTTCTTCCCAGTTCCTACTCTTGAAGGTGATCCAGCTCAGATAGCTGTGTCCTGCTTGGTGCCTGTTCTTTGTTTTTTGAGGGATGTCGGGATCAGTTCTGAGTCAAAGCTGCTGTTAACTTTGTGTGGAATGGAAACACTGAAAGGTGGACAAAGGTGATTTAAAATCAGGTTTATCCTTCTGCCTCCAGGATCTGCCAGCCTCAGGTGTGTAGGAGAGGATTTGCAAATCTGTCCCAAAACTTGGGGGCAGAGTTTTGAGTCTTAAACAGTGGGTATGAAGAAGTCATCAGGCGGAACTGAATGAGAGGAAACGTTAATGTGGCAAGTGCCAAAAGCTACAAGCAAACAGCCTATCTGCAGAAAAGGGTGAAAGAAAAATGGAATGGATACCTCAGCCTGGAACAGCACATTACAGACTTAGACTGGAATATGCCACAGTGTTAGTAGCTCACTCGCGGGGAGGCATAAAGATGACTAATGGAATGGTGCAGAAGTTAGTAGAATTGGTTAATTAAACAAGCAGCAGCTTAGGAGATACAGATTTTATTCTTGGGTCAAACACAGTCTTTCTGTGGAATATTGAGTAAGTTATTTGAGTTTTTGCTGTTTGTTTTCTCACTAACTTAGGAGAGGCACTTTGGTATCTCATGGGGGTTATTACAAGGCTAAAATTAGGCATCAAGATTTTCAGTGTGACAATCACCAAAGGAAATACCTGTATTGTACATTTACTTTGAGAAAAGTAGTTGTCCTCTTAGTTTTTCATGTCCTGAATAACGTGGAGGAAATCCAGGGGGAGAGCACTGATAAAGGGACTGAGGGATGTGAATGTCATAAAAAGGCCTGCCTACTTTTTGTTTCCTTTAATAGTTTTCCGGTTTTTACTGATGGTTCTAGAGAATTTTTGTTGGTTGGTAGTATTTCATAGCTTTGTGTTTCTACGATTTCCTTTTTCATGAAAGGAAAACAAAGTTTGTGTACTTGCCACATGTCGTCAGTGTTAAAGCTTTGTTTTTTCACCCCCCAAACATTCTAGCCATACATACAGCAGCTATGGATATGCTGGGAGGATCTGGAATAGAAAAACAGTGCCGGAAAACGGACATCCTTGCAGATGCTGCATACTGCATTTTAACAAAACCAAAAAGTTTCACTGGAAACTTCATTATTGATGAAGTTCTGCTGAGAGAAGAAGGAGTTAAGGATTTTGATGTCTATGCAATTGCACCAGGTAAACCAGATCTTTAAGGTGAGAAATAAGTTCAGGAAGGAGGGAAGGCCATATGGAGAATATTAATACAGTTTTATTTCTAGGGCCTCTTAAATTAGCCTGTAAAAAGTTGCTTTGCCTCAGCTTTCAGAATGTGCCTTCCTGGAAAGTGCATACGAGTTCACTGAGATTCTAATCATGAGTGCCTATTAAATTTTTAAAAAGTACTTTAATGAAAATGATTTACCAGCTAGTGAGATAATATTTTTTTTCCTTCTTCAAGTGTTTTTCATTGCAACTTTGAGAAGCTTCTAGGTTAGATTTTAAATGAACCAAAGCTAAACATGTTATTTCATGATATTTCTTTCCTTCAAATGGTAGTTTATTTACCTATAAACTTGGCTGTAGTTTCATACAAAATGGATTCCTGTCTGTGCTGTCCAACTTGGACGTACTATTACCTTTTTCCTCCCTTTTAGGTCACCCCCTGATGCCTGACTTCTTCTTGGATGCTGAAACTGACATGACAGCCACAAAACAAGGATATGGTAGGGGAAGCACTGTGTGTAAACGCGATAATTTCTGACAATAATGATAACCTCTATTTCAGGTTCTTTTTTCTTTTCTCCCAAGAGCTTGGACTGCACTTAAGGTGTTTGGCAAAAACTGTTGTCTCATTTGGAGAGTATGATTTACGGAAGTGACTCTGTACTTAACGCTAAGGAAAGAATGTTATGTCCTGCAGGACTTTCATGGGATAAAATCAGTGCTTTGTTTTGAAAAATCCTTTTTTAACCATCTGAATCACGGTAGTATGACAGTCACACCGAAATATTGCTGGAAAAACAAATGAAATGGCAAACAGCACATTTTGCAGTAGTGTCTCATTTGCCTTGCTAGATTTATACAAAAGAACACAACGTGGAGACTCCATTGCTTCTTAGATGAAACTTACAAAATTTGCACAATTTAAATATCTCTTAAATGAAATGCAAACCGCTTTTTTAAGAAAAGCATCGGGTTGGTCTTTTCAGAGTTGTAGTGTGTCAAGTTGGAGGGCCACTGAGAATGCTGAACAGGTTTTGCAGGAGTGCGGAAACGGGGAAGGGAGAAGGGCGGGGGAGACAAAGTTGGAACAGTCCCTTTCCCTTGAAAATACTACTCGAGCCATCGCCCTGGGGCTGTTCTGGCAGGGACGGGTGGCGTGAGCTCCCTGGGCCTCGCAGCGCAGGCTGTTTAGTCGGGACTGACAGGATACTCCAGACTAATTTTTGACACTTAAGACACCTGAGAGACTTTGTCACAATGGTTTCAGCGGCTGTTCCGCCTTGTAAATGGCAGGTGCCGCCCTCCGTTGTTACGCGTGCACCTTCGCTGCAGGGCAGTAAAATGCTGATTAAAGCAGTGAATTGATTTCCAGCGTAGAAGCCTTTGCAGAAGAATCAATGAAAATGCCCGGGTTGTTAGCAAGACAGACAAGACAGAAGTACTTTGAGGTGAAAGTGGTGTTTATTAAAGAGACTGATTTGGGTTTTGTGAGTGCTGTCGGGAGGGTGTGGATCGCACTAGGAACCAGTGTGCTGTGTGGGCATTTGTAATGAACTGTGAAGAGTCAGGATTTTGCTGTGGTTTTATTTTCACTTTTCTTTTGACGTATTAGGAAGTGAAATGTATTGCAGAATTACCTTGGTGCTCCTCACCTGTCCAGATTCCCCGGTGCTAGGAGCGTCCTTTCTCTGTATGAGCACCGAGATGGGAAAATACTCACTTCCCTGCTGTGAAGCTTAGAGCTTTTCAAATGGAGGAGTTCTCTGGGCATGTTTCTCCGTGCAGTTTTAGAGCATGTTGCGTTGGAAAGAGACACGCGATCTCTTCCCTGTAGGTGCTTCCCAGGCATCCAAAGAGGAG
>NW_009259102.1:14759-18672 GCF_000687185.1 Egretta garzetta
TGGGCGCATGGACAGCATCCTCGCTTTGTGACCCTGGGATGGAGGAGCTTTCGGCTTTCTGTGGCTCGGGGGAAAGCGTAGGCTAGAGCTCCTCGGACTTCCCCAAACTCTTCTGTTCTGGGAACAGGAAGAGCACAAGAGCTTGTCCTGCTCTTGCAAATGAGGTACTGAAATTTTAGTAGCGAGCGAGCGTAGCTTTGGGCCGAGTCCGGTCGATCTGTTGGACTTCTGTTCTGCACGTCTCTAATCTGTGTTTCCTCAACACGCACTGCTTTTGCAGCAGAATGTGGTAGCAGTACAGCTGCTAGGTCTCACTGTAGTGGCATTACATTTTCCTGTGCACAGGCTGTCTCCCCTTCCATTTCATTTCCTGATGGTTCTGTTTCTTCTTTTTAGGTAAACTAAAGCCAACCATGGCCTTCATGTCAGGGAAATTAAGGATTAAAGGTAACATGACACTAGCAATAAAGCTGGAGAAGATGCTGACACAGCTGAACTCTAAACTGTGAGGGGAAAGCCTTACTAGCGGAACAGTGGCCTTTCATATATAGCTGCAATGCTGTTTTAAAATGGTAGTCCTCGTTTTTCTCTGATGCAATGTAAGTATGGATAAAATGTGAGAATTTTTTTAGAGAAGAAGTAACTTTGATTAAGACAAGAAGATGTTTGTCTCTGATTAAACTAATTCCTTCTTGAGAATACATGTATTAGGTTGCAGGTGTTTTATTTTCTTTTGCTTCCCTGGGTCAATGCGGGACACCTGAAGTGAGTTTTTTCCTACACAGTTGCTTCACACGTGTCCGATAAAAAAGGTGGGGGGAGCAAATGTGACTCTGCAGATCTCTTTCTGTGATACAAGTGCCATGCAGAGATTCCTGAGCTGGCTTAGAAGTGGAAGCAATATTCAATTTAGCAGGGCCCTAATTACCCCTGGTAAATGAACATCTCATTAATTTTTTTTTTTTCTTTCCTGATTTTATTTCCTACACTAGTTTTCATACCTCTGCATTGCACCGAGTTAGGCTGCGCAGACATACCGAGTGATACACAAGTTTTCTTTTTGTGCAAAGGGTACACAGGAGCGCACACAGGCTCCCCTGCCCCTGACCGCCACAGCCAAGGTGCTGCCTTCCACAGCACCTCCAAGTAGCGTTATGAGGGTTAACCTACAATGATGCAGCCAGCCACCTCCCCTTCCTTCCTCTTTGTGGGGAAGGATTGAAGCTCGCTAGTGAAAGCATGTGTGCACCCACTCTGTAGGCGGGTGAGTGCTCGCATGGTCTGAAACTTTGTGTGACAGCATCTGCAAAGCCAGAGGCACCAGCCTCTTAAAATGTTGCTTCGGTGTCCTCAACAGAACTGTCCCGAATTTAGAGCATTTTACTCTCCTAAGCAAGCTGAGAAGCTTGCTCAAGACTTAGGACTTCTTTCTTAATTCCCTTAGCAGCCCAATAGTTCACAAGTTTTTAAAGCACGTGCTTGTCTAAAGTGGCTCCTGACCCGTACTGTGAAGGTTGCATCTTTTTTGCTTTAGTTGAACTCGGGTAATAAGACTGAAAACATCAGGTTCACCTCTGTGCCCTGCACTCTCGGGGATCTTGAAAAGCATGAAGATGGGTTCCTTTCTCAGCAGGCAGAAGGGGCTGGCGGTGTGGTGGGAGGCGGGGAGGGAGGACGGGGGTGGCTTGCCCCATGTTGGGCAGTATGGCAGCGCAGGTGAGGGCTGCCCCAGCGGGGCTGTGTGACCGTTCCCAGTCCAGCACCCACGCTGGGCTGCACTCAGCAGCGAGTGCACTCGTCCCTGCTGGGGATTGAGCTGTGCTCCGCAGAGCCACTGGCATGGCTGTCATCCTGGGGCTCCCCGTGACCTCTGCGTGCAGACCTAACTGCCTCCCCCTGCCGCCAGTGCTGCTGGTCTCAGGGGGCCCTCCCCAAAGGCTTTGGTCTCCACTGGGCAGTGCCTGCTTCCCACCTCATCCCGGTGTCTATTGGTAACCGCTCTGTCCTTCACCACTGACCTGCTGGCTCCAGAGCAGCATCAGCCCGTGCGGTTCTGCTGGCTGAAGGAGAGCAGGAGCACTGGCCTGCACCGGGACATGGAAGCAAGGCTGCGTGTGGAATAGGAGGGAGAGAAGATCCAGCACTGGAAACCAGGGTCCTCTGGAGGAGACCGAACATCTGCACTGATGGTGCAGTAATGCATGCATATTGCTGGCCGCTGCAGTGCGCTAAAGAAGCGTTTGCTCTGCCTCTCCATGAAGCAGAAACCACGAGGGGGTGGGGTTGGGGGGGAGGAAGAGCAAGTAATGCCTCAGGACTGGTTTGTGTGTTTGATCTGGAGAAGGTGACTAGCAGCTGAGGCTTGTTCTGGCCTGGATTTGAGGTGGACTCTACTGAATGGTGACTGCTAGGGACAGAACCTTTGGGAAGCTTCACGCTGCAGCCTGAAGGGATGATGGTACCAGCAGCTAAGAACAGGGGGAAAGCATTTCATGTTAACACCTACGGATGGACGCATGTGCTGCTGCTCCCCCAGGCCGAGGCAGCTGGGCATAGAGGCAGCTACGGCTGGGGAGGCTACCTGGCTGGAGAGCAGGGATGGCCAGGTCAGGGGATATGGACCAGCCTGAGATTAGCCAGGGGCTCACATGGGATGAAATGAGGATTTTGCTGCTGGCCTTTCTCAGAACTGCGTGCTGGGAAGCAACTACTGGGAGTGAATTTGAATGTCTCCCCCTTGATCTCTTAGGAGCATTGAGGTGTTGGACTACACCTTTTTCCTAAATCTGAAGGCTTTTTATCTTGAAAAACTGGATACTAGAGTAACTGTCAGGTATAACACTCGCCTGCAACACATCATGGGTTTTGTTTCCATGATGTGGTTTAAACCCATTGGCCTTCGTGTCTGGATGCCCGCTTGTCATCTTCTGTGGAGCCAAGTGGTTTCCAACATCCTCCCGCTCCCCGCTGGACCTGAGGAATTTCGCTTCGAACTGGACTCTGTTCCTGGCCCCGCTCAGATCACGGGAGCCCGTGCTTCCCTCTCACCTTCTGCCCCCCCGTGCCTCACCCAGCCCGCGGCCGGGTCGTCCGTCTCCTGCTGGCCCAGCCGTACCTGTCCCCTCCTCCAGCTCCTCCCCTCGGTCCCTCTCTTAATCCACAGCAGCGGTGAGGTCAGCCCTCGCCCCCCAGTCCTGCACTGCCATGTCCCCACGTCCCCCTTCCCGCGCCATCTCCTCCTCCCTCTGCTGCCTGGCAGAGGCTCCGACCTCCTCCTGCCCTTGCTGTGCTGCCCGCCTGGTGCTGCGGCTGGCAGCTCTTCCACCAGCTTCCACCTTTGGCTTGTCTTTCCCCCTTTGGCTTCTGTGCAGGGATCCCGTGTGACACCCCGAGAGGGCTTCGGGTCTCCCCGTGAGCTGATGCCAGAAGCGGAACTTGCCCGCGGGGCCTGCACCCACTGTACGAATTGAGGCGGGCGGGCTTCACCGCCTTGAACTGAAGTCAGATGAAGCCATGAGCAGACGCGCTAGTCCTCGTGTGCGGGCGTAATGCTGGTTGCTGTTGGGCTGTCCCCGCAGTTCCCGTTGTCACAGAGCTGCAGGCTCCCGCAGGAGCGACGCGTGACCCGGCCACAGGGGCCGAGGGCTCTCTGCAGGCTTTGCAACTGGAACGTCTTCGTGCCGCTCGCTTTCCTCAGGCAGGCGCCCTGCCCAGGGGGAAGCAAAGCTGCTTTGCTGAGAAGATCCTCCCCCGGCATGACGCCCCTTCAGCCTCTGCGCAGGCACTCAGCCCTGGTAAGGAGGAACGCAGGGCTCGGCTGCGACAGCTCCGTGCCAGGATCGTGAGCCTCGTGCCTGCAGTGAGCCCCGTGTAAGCGAGCCGTCGTGCCCGCGCAGAGAGCCGCTGGGTCCGC
>NW_009259102.1:19377-22798 GCF_000687185.1 Egretta garzetta
GCTGGTTCAGCCGTGCACAGAAGCACCTGCAGGAGAAGCACCTCGGCATCACGTTCAGCCTTCTTCCCCTCAAGTGTTCTTTCCTGCCCAGTACTTAGTAGGGGAAATGGAGCGATGGAGCTTTTTTCCACACCACTGTCAGGTGCTCTTGTGGTGGTACTCTGGGCATCATGATGACCTTTTCCATCATGGAAAGTGTATTTATGGGCTCAGAGACACCTGTGGAGTTCTGAAGATCCTCCAGGAGAACGTGATCTGGGATGCTCTGATCTACACAGAGCAAATGCAACAAAAGACTGAGGCACTTAGAGATAGGGTCAAAGTTCTCATGTGCCGGGTTGCACTCTGTGATTTTCTGAGCTAAGCTCCCCACTCCTCCATGTTTAAGGTGAACAGGCAAATGACAAACAAAAAATCCCCGGCTGCCAGCTGAAGCAGTTCCAGCCCCCTCCCACATTTTCTTCTCTATCCTGCCGAGGTGCCTGTGGCTCAGCTGTGCTGGTATAAAACTGCATGGTCCTGCTATGAACCAGAATCAGAAATACAACCAGTGAAATGATCTCCTTTCTCTTCAAAGTTAAGCCATATGAATTCTGCAGCTTTGTTCACAGGGAAAAAAACCACACAATGAAACCTAAACAAATAAACAAAACCAAAACAGTGGAGAAACACAGTGAAATCTTGTTCCATAGCAGTAGGAAATAAACAGTGGAAAAGAGATATGTAAAGCTGGTCATACATGGATCCTTGTGCAGGACAGAGAGCATAGTGTGAATTCACACCCCTTTAACACTAACACTGCCTCATTATTTTAAGTTATTCCTTCAACTTGTGGTTCTGATTTATCTGAAGTCAGCAAAGAAGTCCTTACTTTTTCCTAGTCATGTAAGATTTTACTCCAACGGGCAAATGAAACTGCTCAGGTAAAACGTTTCGCTCCATAGGATCTGTTGTGTCCTTCTAGAAGAACATTCTTACCACCTACTGCCCTTGAGCGTAGCCCTCTGATTCATGGTCCAGCTGAGTATCTTTGTCCTGCAGGCCTCTAACGACAGCACTGCCCATGATGCCTCATGTAACTACACAGCCGACTCAGATAGTCTGTTACACTAGGATGATTATCAAAGTCAGTTATTTCTTCCTCAGAAACAGCTGGCTTAATTGCAGGTGTCCTCTGGTTATCACTGTGCAAGCAAAAATGTGAAATAGCAAATATCCCAAGTTAGGCACAGCTTAAATACAGAATTCTATCAGAATTCATTACCTAGTTAGGGACCACATTTTACACTGCAAGATACTTCACTCTCAATTGTACCCAATTTTTAAATCCTTACAAAAGGGCTGCAATAATTTTGTTGCAATGGAAACATCTTTCTACACATTCCATACCCTAAGGTCTGAGTCTGTCAAAAGAAACTGGTGATTGAGAGAAATGAAGTTTCTTGGTGATGCACGGAAGCTTCAGAAACTGAGGGAAGGCCAAAGAGCTGTACAATAGGAACTGCAGTGAACCTCGTTACAGCTTTTGCTCTCATTCCAGTGGTTTTCTCCTTAATAGCATGAACAAAGAATATATGGTATGGTGTGGTGGGGTGCGGTGTATTACAGTATAGTATGTAAAGACCATCACGCTCGCAAGCAAAATGCACAAGCCTGACCTGACATGAAATTCCTTCACCAGATGAGACTGTGTGTTAGTAATCACACCTTTGCAAAGAATTTTCTCTCTTTTCTAGGGAATTTTGAAATCAGTGTCTCTTGAAGCCCAACGGCTCCGATTCTCCCATTTAAAGCATGACTTCAGTATTTACAGGCAAGACCCTTTTTCTCATATTCCTCTGTCTAATTTGGCCATGCTGTGCAAGTCAAGATACTTACATGGACTTGCAGAACCTTTGAATCTCAGCACCAGCCTGGAGAAATTATGCACCTGTACTGAGAGATTCACGCTATTTAAATATTGTCTTTCTCTGTCAAAGATCCTCTCCGTGTTTTAGAGGATGCCACGCGATGGGACAGCAAGATGCTTCTGTCCTTGGTGATTTGCTCTAGAAAACCAGGAGGAGGAGGAGGAGGAGGGAGCGGTACAGAGCTTGCCCACACGGGGGTGCGTGTGAGTCGCAAGGACGAGGCGGTCGCCGAAGTATTTCGGGGAGGAAGACACTCGCAGACAAACCCCACTGTAACCCGTGCAGGTTTTCCCGTTGACTTCGCCTAGCATTCGGTGGAAATAAACGCCATGTTGTATTGCTCTATATGTCTTCTAAACAGCAGGGACATAATAACTTCGTGCTCAAAAAGTTGTCGCTTAAAGCACTATGTCAGACCACGGGTTCTTCACCTACAACAGGCAGATGAAAGATCACTTGGATAAAAAAATAAAAATAATTTTTAAAAAAAAGGGCAGTGCAAAAGGAACGGAGTGTACAGCCTGATTCCATGAGGAGCTACCTTAGGGATGCCAGTCCACGACACACAGAAAGATACCCCAAAGACCTTACTTTCACACGTGCACTGCTGCAAAAAGGAAATACATTCCCTTAGCAGCTGGTATAATGAGAACGACACAGTGGCAGAGAATTAATCTGCAGAAGATATCCTCCTTGATTTCTTAAGGAAAAGAGAAAGCAGATCTTGCAAATTGCTCACTGGCCATGAATACCCAAAAAATCTGTAATGGGCAGAGAAAGCCACTCTGGAGCAACAGTGTCCTGCGAAAATACTAGTTATTAAAACTCATCAAAGAAAGAAGTGAAAGATTTTTGAAACAGCTTGAAGATTAGGTAAGGTCTACCAGTTTTAAAGCTGCTGGAGGCTGGCTGTGCTGTTTTCTTCTGAGCCTGAGCACATTGCTTAAATTAAGAAGAAATAAATGAACTTTTTTATGTGGGAGAACACTACAAGGTCATCCTGAGCTATCTCACAGACAGAGCATATTTCTAATCCCTTGATGTTTTTGCTTGACCTTGGAGATAAGAGAAGAATCTCAAAAGGAGCTGCAGTAGAGAGCTGTTTTTCAGTTACGAGAAAATTTTAATCCTTCTTGACTTGAACCCTTACCAATCAGGTCAGGAGGCTTAAGCTAAAATATTACAACAATTCCAAGGGGAGGACATCAAAGTCTCTTCCTTGTTTCTTACTAATCAGTAGATAAAGCAAAGCCTTCCATTATTTCAAAATTAGTGGGAGAGTTAATTATTATTAACTGGAAACCAGGAGATGAGTATTACAGTCAAGAGCTACAGGGTATGATTTTTCTATTGAAGCAATGGTGAATATGTTAAGATGTGTATTCTTTTTGGTTACATATTTTTAATTCAGTGTGTATTAGAGATTGGTTTGAAGCCAAGAAAAAGCTTTAAGCAAGATATACTGATAAGTGTTTTGGTTTTGCCTCTTGTTTTAATAGGCTAAAACCATG
>NW_009259102.1:22813-27213 GCF_000687185.1 Egretta garzetta
CTGTTTTGACAGAGTAAACAAGGGAAGTCCAAGTTGTACCAGTGCCTGAAGACTACATCCACAGTGTCTGATCCTGCATGCACCTAAGTACATCTTTGCTTCCAATGTTTTCAAACATCTCCAAGACACTGGAAGGAGTCATAAAGTTAAGGATTCAGCTTTTGAAGAATATAAGTAGAGAAACACTTCACAAATAACACAAAACTGTTTGGTTCTTAGGAATCATACTGGGACAAACTGCCATCAGACTTAAAACTTAGAAACTTGACAACTGTAGCTCCTACAGGTTTTATGAATTCATATGTACGATATTCTTCAGTTACATTTTGAAAAAGCATTAGCAGTTGCCATTTCCTATGCAACTCCATCAGGCTGTTTCATAACAGCATTGCAGTTCCAGCAGGCAAATGGATTATAAAAATACACTGCACAGCCGAACAGTTTTGATTTAAATGTATAGCAGGAAATTTCTGTGAAATAAGACCTGCATTAACCACGCTGGCACTCGGCCACAACTGACTTTGTTCTTGTTCCTGCAACCTGTATCACCTCCGCCTTACTCGTGAGAACAGGCAGAGTACAATTTGTCCCACTGCTGTTCCCAGGAGCCTCTGGAACAGGTACAGAATATACAGCCCAATCTCAGGTTCGTGCTGCAGATCTTTCTTGTCATTCATACTTGTTATAAAAAGGTGAATCTTACAAGTGTAGTGCTGCAGCGAATTGCTCTGATACTTGGACACAGAGTTCCAGTTTCTGACTTTACCTTGTCCATTCCTTGGCTTTCATACAAAAGCAGAGCTGTCAGCTAAGTCAGAGAGAAAATCCAAGTGAGGGAGTGAAAGGGTGAGGGAAGGCTACTTTCTCTCTTCAAAACATTCCGCTAACATTTTTAAATTAGGGTCCATTTTAAAAAAACCTCTTTTGCTGACATCTTTGAATGGACTGTCAGTGTAATGCTATCAAGGTTGCTGCGTCCTTGGCTTTCAGGGAGGAGGGTACAATGCTTTCCTCCCTCATTCCTTGGCAAAAGGTTTAAGACTCTCTGACTTCTGTGTGAAAATTTAGAGAGGGAAGTTATAATGGGCTCTTACTCTGCACCCTAATCAGAGTCAGCAAATAAGTATTTGATTTCTTAAAGGTTCTGTGTGTGGTTTTCTCCTTGATAACTCCAAACCCAAAGCTGTTCATTTCTAAGGAATTGACAACAACAAAAATTCAACAGTGTACCTTTCACAGCAGTAGAGAAGGGAGGTATCAGAGCACAGAGTTAATTAGCCATTATATGGGGCTAATACAGCAAAGTGTGGGTAAGAACCACAATTAGAACATGTATCATGAAGAACAAAGGTTTCAAAAGGAAGATATTATGATTCATTTACTTGAAATAAGATGAAATAAAGTTAAAAGCTAGAACCGAAGAGAAACTTTACACGTTACCCACTGTTTCTTTTGCTAGCAGGTGGTTTACTTCTGCAGTAATGCTTGTGGCAAGTTACAAGCTATTAAGCAGGGATACTGAAAGCAAAATCCTGTCTATGCAGGATTTCCAGCATCAAACCCAGAAATACCTACTTAGCTGCTGCCTTAAAGCTTTAGCTTATCTCCTTTTTCTAACTGGCAACCCATCACAAGTGGGGTCCCCCAGGGATCAATATTGGGCCCAAAGTTATTCAATATCTTCATAAGTGATCTGGATGATGGGATCAAGTGTAACCTGTTGAAGTTTGCAGATGACACCAAATTGAGTGGGGAAGTAGACACTCCAGAAGGGAGAGCCACTCTGCAGGAAGACCTGGATAGGCTGAAAGAGTGGGCTAGCAAGAACCTTATGAAGTTCAACACGGCCAAGTGTAAGGTCTTGCACAATCCCAGAGTGCAGCACAGGCTGGGATCCACGTGGCTGGAGACCTGCTGTAGAAGGGGACCTGGGGGTCCTGGTGGCCAACAAGCTCAACAGGAGTGAGCAGTGTGCTGCTGCAGCCAAGGCAGCCAACAGGACGCTGGGTTGGTTCAACAAGGGCATCAGCAGCAGAGATAAAGAAGTCGTTATCCCATGCTACTCTGTGCTTGTCAGGCCACACCTGGAATGCTGTGTACAGTTCTGCTCCCCACCGTACAAAAAAGATGTGGACAGGCTGGAGGGGGTCCAGAGCAGGGTCACCAAGATGATCAAAGGCCTGGGAAGCCTGGCCTATGAGGTCATGCTGAGAGACCTGGGTTTATCCAGCCTTGAGAAAAGGAGGCTCAGACAGGATCTCATCACCATCTACCAGTATTTAAAAGGTGGCTACGAAGAAGATGGAGACTCCCTTTTCACGAGGAGTCACATGGAAAAGACGAGGGGTAATAGGTACAAGTTAATCCTGAGAAGATTCTGACTGAACACAAGAGGAAAATTTTTACCACAAGAACAGTCAACTATTGGAATAATCTCCCCAGGGGAGTGGTTGACTCCACCACATTGGACGCTTCTAGATGCAGCTGGACAGGGTGATGGGTCATCTTGTTTAGAGTGTGCTCTTCCCTAGAAAGGTTGGACCAGATGATCCTTGAGGTCCCTTCCAACCTGGTATTCTGTGATTCTATGATCCTTGAGAAAACTAATTCAGATTTTACAGTTAGCAGGAAGTTTTATTCATGAGCTAGAAAAGAAGGAGCAATGCAAATAATCCATAAAATGTCATGTACAAGAAATATTGCTGGATTTACCAACTGCTTTTAAAACTATCTAGCTTTCAATAATGTTGCTATTTATGGCATTTTCTGACTGTATTCAATATTTGTCTCACTAATATTGTATGTTACACTGTCTTTGAAAGTTGAGAATTACATTCTGGTTTCAATCACTATAGCGCTGAAATGAAACTATAGGTAACATATGAAGAATCAAAAATTAAGCTAATGCTTCAGCTAAGAGCTGAGCTATGGCACAGAAACTTGCAGCTCCACCCCAGCTAGCCCTTCCATCAGCAGACATCTTTGGGCCCAATGGAGAAGATGAAAATGTAGTGTCTTTGCCATCTGTGATAGAATGCACCATTTCTTCTTAATTTTGGACTTTTATAGGTTTTATTCAACCTCGATAAGCATTGCAATGGAAACGTGTGTGGATGAATTGGTCTATTTGCACTTGGATAAAGAGTGAAGGTGAAAAAAGGTCATTCAGAGGTTAATGGATTTTCAGTGCAGGAAAGGGTTAATAAATGCCGACTTTGAATAAGATTGCCGCAAAGACACTTTACAGGCTGTTATTCTTTTGGCACTTACTACCCTGAAGTATGTTCTTAAAAGCCAAAGGGAAGATTTTTTAAAAAGAGGCAACTAACAAACAGGAAAATGTGCCATGCTGTTGTCTGCCAGGACACTGCCTTTCTGAGGAAAAAATATTGATGGTACTAGGAGAGATTTATTGCCACACAGACCATGCATTGAATCAAAGCATTACTCTGTCACACTTTTTTTAAAAAACTGACAGATAATCTCATTGCTGTGTTTCAGAAAGAAGGGAGCCCCTAAGGAGGCCCTTTAAGAGGCCTCTGGACAGAAGAGCTGCTTTTCCAGTCTCTCTAAGTATGCCTGCCGTTGGGGTCACCATCCATGACTGACTGGGTGTCTCCTCTGTAGCAGATTTGTTACTGCAGGTGTTCACAAAAGACAACAGCGGGGTTGAGGGGTCTCTCACAATCAGCCCATTCCATCTGATTTGAAACCACAGGCTTCCCGAACTCAGACAGGCGCCCTCTCATCAACCTTGCTCTTCGCATAGGAATAACTCTCTCCCTTTGTTGCCACATTGGCATGGGTTTGTGGCTGGAGACATGGGCACCTCCACATGCTCAGATGGCAGCAGAGTCTAGGATCTCTGCCGTGAACACCCCAACTGAGCAAGCAAGAAAGGCAATGAATTGCTTTATGGGGCAAGAGAGAGCAAATAGGCACTACTACCAGAGGTGTACAAAGGGGTTGTTTCCACTGAAATACCAAGAAAGGTCATAAGAGTTTATGTAAAGACAAGCCACACACATTCTGCTGACAGCAAAGGTGGCTGTCGCCTTCAAGAACGATGCTTCCAAGAGCTGTGCATAGTTACCTGTATTTGATCACTGATGATTTATTTAAAAAAAATCTTCCTTGTCATCGCTTCTCTCTGACAGGAAATAACTTTAATGATGTCAACTTTCAAATGTATTCAATTATTTTCTAATACCCTGGAAGTTCTGCTGCCTAAGCCTGGATGTTCCCACTCCAAGTTGCCTGCCCAACCCTTTCTGCAAAGGGCTCAGGGACTTTCTTTTCGCTGCTTGCATAGCAGGTGCTGAACCCACCCAGTTTACCTCCAATGCTGCACATTAGCTGACACGACTTCCTTCCAACACAGCTGAAAATGACTGCACAAA
>NW_009259102.1:27618-47059 GCF_000687185.1 Egretta garzetta
TGAACCACAGCTCTCTTATTTGGGAGCTGCTCACAGACTATGTTCCATTTCACTTTCTGAATGTCACTGGGACTTCTGGCCCTTACACCTCTGGGAATGTAAATTAAGGTCATAGTGAGTCTTTTGTTCAGGCAGGCAGCCTGCAGGCTAAACTGCTCTATCACAGACTTCTGTGCTTCCTAATGACAGACACAGCCCTTCAAAAGCAGCCTCTACAGTGAACTGGGAAAATACCATACACGAATCATCTCAGTGTATGGCATCTCTGTGAACTGCGAAATATGGTCCCATACATTGAAGCAATACACAGAGATGAATACAGCACCATTCAGCAGCTTTGCAATCTGTCTACTCCTGCCTGTCTCTGTGTGCCAGTCACTTGAATTAATACCCAGTGAAAACAGATGTGTAAGGATTATGCTTCAGCCTGTGACCAGGCAAGTTGCCACAGGCATGGAGTGGGCTGGAAGTTTCTCATGTAGCTCCTAAAGCCTCGAGCAGCAGAGGGAGGACCAATCCTTTACAATTTACTGCTAGATACTGCATCACTCTCTAAACACAAATGATCATAGTAACTCAGAGCAACCCCAAGTCAGTTGTCCATGAATGAGAACACTTGTTGCTAGAGGCTTAGCTTCTACAGTAACCCAGTCTTTATCATTTTGGCCTTTCTTGTGTCTCCTTGTACTTCTGCAGATTTATATTGATAACACCAGACTCACAGTACCAATAGCAAAACACAGGTTCTTGCTTCCATTTCCCTCAGGATGCTGTTGCAAAGGCTTTCATTCTGCGTGTCTTGGTTCAGCTGATACATTTTTCAAAGCCTGATCACTGTAGCATACAACAGCAGGGATCAGGTAACCATTACATTAATGGCGTTTCGGTGTTGCTTATACTGCTTCAGATAGAACATTGCAAAAGGAAAGCTCCTCTTTGCTAGTTACCGAGCCATTCAGCCCTGTTCAGATCCAGTCCTGGAAGCTGTTGAGAATCCCTTATTGAAAGTGAAACTCAGAATTTTGCAGGACAAAGTCCACCACAAACTTCAACAACCCATCAGACTCAGTGAGGAAAAAAGTAAACTTTAGCTTGGTGCTGGGGTGAGGGGGGTGGGGTATGTGTTAATCTTAGTCTTCCAAATTATGAGAATGAGAATAAAAATAAAGGCACAAGTAAAGGCTGCAGGATCAGCAAACTAGTCAATCTTAAAGATAATTATCTTTTTTTTTCCCAAATGGTAGCACTCCTTTGTAGCACTCCTGCAGACTCTCAGTATCACATCTTTCTTATTTTGGACAACAAATCTTTTGTTCCTAGTCACCCTGTAAAAATTTGGGGCAATACTCCATGCTGAAAAGGCAACCTAAGTAGTCCTGTTGTTGTGTAAATCAACCAGTGACTCCATTAGCAACTGCATTCAACAAAGTACAGGTCAGTATAGGATTTATCCTGACATTTGTTACTGAAATAACTTGCCTAATTTCATTCTGAGCATGCAAAGCTGAAGCAAATAAAGCTAATCATCTTAGCATGGTACAGCATCTGGCAGAGAAGTGGAAGCAGTGGCTGTACCAGTTCCATTTTTTCCTAGAAGCGAGTGAGAACAACCAACTGCAAAGGAAAACATCCCTCGCCACACACCCAGAGACGCACACTGCTGTGCCTGAATCACCCACGGCCATTAAAGGACCAAGAAGCACTCCTGCAGAAGCTGAACAATGGCTCACCAGAAGTGGGGTTTCCAAACTAAAAGATGCATCTTGTTAATAGTAGACAAACTTCTCCAAAGTGACAGGCAAAACACTGCTTGATCAGCCAAACATTTCCTGCTGCTACACATCCACATAGCTGTCAGCTCTTCCAACCACAGTTCCAGAGAAAACTCAGGCTGGGAACACTTCCACTAGGGGAGGCCAAGAGCTTCAGCCTTCTGATGTGTGCAGGAACCTCTCCGGGGAAAGTCACATTTTATTTACAAGGAATTGCCTGAGAGGTCAGCTTACAAAGCAGTGACTTTGTAGATCAAAGGGACAAGAAGGGAAATGTGCCAGCAATCAGAATTACTATCTTCTGAGTTATGTGGTAGTCCAATAAACAGGTCAAAGCAATATTGTGAGAATAGGTTCTAAGCTGACTGCAATGGTTGTATGAACATTAGTTTGTTCTTTTTAAAAAAAAACCAACAAAACCCCCCAAAATAAAGCCTTCCGAAACAAGAGTGTAAGCCAAGCAGTTGAAAGATCTGGTTAGAAATTCAGGGGAAGAGAAATTCAAGGGAAAGTAAGAAACCTCATTTGTTAGAATAAACATAAAGGCAGCCTTAGCACAATGAAATAATATCAAGTACCAGCAGAACTGTGTCAAATATAAACCAAAATAATTTATTTTTGGAAAAGGAAGTCAGTTAATAATAAGTAACACTGAAACACAGCAGCAGGAGAAAACTGTGATGCTAATGCTTGGAGAAATAACTTAATCTATGAATATTCTTTATGCAGAAATATTTATTGGAGCATGAAAAATAAATTTAAAAGACAAGACAGGATCAGAACTGAGCAGAACAACTTTACACAAATATTACTAATTAGCCTCATTAAAATAAACCCAAAACCTTATACATAAGGGTGTTACAAAAGTGATGCTTTGAAATACTAGCATGGGGTTTCTGCGCTTGCTTTGATTGAAAAAAAAATCAGTCTGCAAATAGAGGTAATAAAACGGGTGTTAAAACTGATCTAAAACAAGGGAAAAAACACAACAATCCCAAAACCCAGGAGAAGCTGGTAAAAGAGTTTACTGTGTTACCTAGCCGACACTGTAGAATTATAAAATACTGCTCCTCATTAAACCAAAGGGAGCCCGTATCCACTGGCTCCAGTGGCCGTTATTATAACAAAAAAGCTGCCTCAGGCTATGCAATGATGTCAGTCAGACACTGTGCAGGCACAAAGGTCTGCCCAGGGGGATCTACCTGTGAGCGGGGACTTGACCAGTATGTGGTAGCGCCTGGCAGCACCCCCAATTAGCTATTCACCACTTTGCTGGTAAGGCACTACACTCGCGAAGCCTCCAGCCAGTATCACCTCTGAGGCTCTCATCTGGGACCTCTGGGACTTCAGGTTTCTGTACATCCACCCTGGGATACCGTTTTCAAAGCCTTTGCTTGAGATTTGGATTCTGAAGTTCAGCTGTCTGTCTGCTGAGTTTGGCTCTGTCCAAGCTCCTCCAGTTCCTGCTGCTGGTAGAAACAAGCCGTTCCCAAGAATCCCAGAAAACTGAAACCCACAGGTTCAAATCTAAACCCCTCAGAACCCCTCGGGCCCACATGGGCAAAGAAGCTGATAGTCAGTTTGCTTAGTGTTTCTAGGCACATCATCACTTTCACTTCAAGAAGGAAAGCCAAAACCCTTAGAATAACCCCAAACTTCTTTTTAGTGCAGCATCAGGAGGTTGTAGTGAGGGGCATGTTGGTCTCTTCTCCCAGGCAACAAGCGATAGGACAAGGGGAAATCACCTCAAGTTGTGCCAGGGCAGGTTTAGGTTGGATGTTAGGAACAATTTTTTCACCAGAAGGGTTGTCAAGCATTGGAAGGGGCTGCCCAGGGAAGGGGTCAAGTCCCTATCCCTGGAGGTATTTAAAAGCTGGGCAGATGAGGCACTTAGGGACATGGTTTAGTGGTGGGATGGCAGGGTTAGGTTAATGGTTGGACGTGATGATCTTAAAGGTCTTTTCCAACCTAAATGATTCTATGATTCTATGATTCTATCCTTCCTTCCAGCTGAATTCCTTTCTTCTAAGCAGCAGAAATTCCTTCCCTCCACCCAGCCAGAGGTGCTAATAATTGTCAGGAAAGCACATAGTTTGGCTCCTTTCTTTCTATAATCCTGCATTTCCCTTCTCCCCAGGTGATTGATACAGGGTGCTTACAGACCTCTTCCACAACTTGCTTGAACAAGTTTTCTTCAGAGGCAGTTACGTTGGTTTTTTCCAGCCCATACTTTGAGATAGAGAACAAGAGTCAGGAGGTCTTCACCACTAGTCTCACACAAAAAACTCTATGGAATTTTACTGTAAAATCACAGTGAGAAGACAAAGCAGCTGAAACGGGATCTGACAGCTACCTCTCGAGTCCCTCACCAGAGTCAGAATCCAGACAATCTGCAAACAAACTCCCAGATCCGCCTTGGGCCTCCTCCTGAATTACTGACCTGTGGCTGGACAGGAAGCTGCCCTTAAACAATTACACAAAGTGTGATCCTGTAGCCCATCCTCTGCTTTATATTTTTACAACTGCAGCTAAAAAGTAACTGGTACTTTATAAAGTATGCTGTGGTTCTCTGTAAAAGTAATGCAGGCCTCTTCTGACACAGCTAAACGCAAGCCTCCTCTCCTGCTTGCAAGCAAGGCATGTCAATGATACTCCTTTTGTTAGTGTTAGTTATCTGGTCTCCTATATTGGTGAAAATAATTAATTTTTTGCCCATACAACTACATTAAACTGAGCTATGTTCAGCTATGGGGGTAACCAATCTTCCCAGGCTCCTTCTTAATCTACATCATTCACGTCAGCAAAACTTTTTCAGTGTTGACCACACCCAATTAACAGGCAGCCTCACTACAGGGCTATTTCTGTTTCAGCTACATTTCCATGTTGAAGCACTGGTAAGGACTGTGTGTTGTATTCAGGTCGTGGATTCTGCACACTTCAGCATATATATGTGTCATACCGAAAACCAAGGAGAAAAGGTAAAAGCAATAGCTAGGCTATAGTCCTCATAGTACCATATCTCAAAATAACTTTGATAAATAGACAGCACTGATTGTAACAGCAAACCTAAATGCAGATGGCTAGAAAAATGTGTGACTAAGCCAAGTGTCCAAGCATAATTTCTTATTTGTTTGTATCTCACTGATGCAGATCTTAAGAAAGCTTTTAAGAAAGCCAACAAGCCCATAGCAAATGAAAGCAAAAAGCTGTAATGAAGCTATTACCTTCTTCAAAGTGAAGCTTTTTAATAAGTCTGTAATAAATTACCACTGAGTACAACTACCATAAAAGCTAAGCTGACAAAAAAAGCAGAATCTCACTACATAACCTATTAACTAAGGTGCAACCTCCCCTTTTTACATTCACATATGGGGGCATTCAAAGAACTGAAGGGCCAATGCAAAAGTGAAGATTAATTAAAAGACTCCTTCTGCTACATTCTTCTTTCATTTGATATGCTGAAGTTAACTCCAGAAAGGAGCACACTACTTGTGCCAAGCACAAACTTGCTGTTTCTGTTTCCTAATACCTTTAAAAATGAGGCACTCTTCTACCGAAAATTTTTCTTTACAACTTTGGATCATGCAGGCTCTTAAGTACTGCAACTTATTTTAATGCAGTCTGAAGCATGAGGATAGAGGTGGCTGTTTATGCAGAACAATACTATACAATCTTTAAACACCTTGTGATGAATCCTAGTGTGGCTCTCCTTGTCATTTTCTTCAGAAAGCTCCATTTATCTGGTGTTGTCATAAGTGTGGATATTGACAACAGGATGGGCAAGGAATGAGACAGAAGAAACATTCAGATAGGGTGAAAAACAGCACAGAAAAAGGGGCCAGATTTCAGCATTTGTCATGCTCTGAGCTGTGGGGAGAAGTAGGGTCATGAGATAATCATGCATTTCTTGACTAAGGATATATGATAAAAGCCATTTCAAAGCAGGTACAAATGGGTAACTCCATTTCAGTGAGACCAAGCAAAGCTGGCATGCAAGACAGCCTATGGGGTGGAGAGGACACCATCAGGTTTCAGTTCCAGCTCAGCTGTGTGACCTTGGGGGCAATTATTTCTACGTACATTCCTCTACCCTATTTTATCTATCTATATTGTGAACTCTTCAGGACAGACTCTTTACTCACTGGTTTTAAGAAAGGTATCTGTGAAAATGGGCCATATTTCTAGCACAGATTCTAAAGGAGTAATGATCATCTATCACACTGGCTTTAATACGTCCAGGAGAAGGACCTAAATCTTGGAATAGAGTGAATGTTCAATGTTGAAAGTTGAGAAATAGTGTCTCTTTGGAAAAAGAAAGTTTAAACAAAAAATCAAGGTACCACATACTACAAACCCAACTTTTCCAAAGCTTTAAAAGAAGGCTTGCAGCTTCAAATAACATGTACAGCCAAGGAAACATGCTTAATAATTAATAACAGCCAGTGGGGCTGCCACTGCTGTTCCATCCAACTGATTATAGAAATAAGCCACAGCAGGGTATGCATTAGGCAGTTATCGGTGCCCACATCCAGTGCCCTGCTAGGGAGCAAGCTAGAGGTTGAATATGTCTCCAGCCACTTGAGATTCAGGAGTCTAAAAGTGTGTGCCCTCCTGTGTTTCACTGTAACCAGGATAAGGCTCCTCCATTTAACTTGTAATTGTGCAATCTAGGAAGGAGGGAGTGTCACGCAGCATTATCTGTCCATACTTTTACTGTTTTGCAGGGTTTTTAAACATGGAAAACCTTTTACTTGAGTAGGTGAAATATACTACAGGCCCTTACAAAACTCATATTTTGCATGCTTAGGTCGTATTTTAATTTGTTGAGGTTTAGTAAGACTCCTCCCTCAGTTGAAGTGATACTCTAAAAACTTCTGCCCCCAAAGGTTTAAAACTTCTGCCTTGGAGCCCAGTTTAGGCTTTGAACTTACAGTGAGGTCCACCATCCAAATAAAACCTTGGTTTCTCTCTACTCTCATTACCTCTTTGTCCACGAGGTATAGGCATTCAGCTTTATACTGAAAGGAAAGGAAGAGAGATGGCTGAACGGCAGTTGAGAAGCAGAAGTTCCCTCTCTTTTATCCTTCAACCAATGTGAATTTATAGGGATAAGAATATCTGGCCATGCCTTCAGTGTCATGCTGGAGGCTCAATGCTGAGCACCATTGCTCTGCCTCAAGGCACCATTAAGACTGGGCCAGTTCCCTTCCAGGAACTTGGCAAGAATTAGACAAAACAGCACAAGCAAGAATTTGTGACAGCACACTCCTGGTTTTCTTCCCACTCAAGGTTGTTTTAGCAGGAATTAAGAAGGGTGCTCACTACTCATAAGGTCTGACTTTGCTCAGAAGTCTTCTGGAGGGAGGTGAAGCACATACTGTTGAGACACTCCCCTCTTGACATGAGTCAATTTCATACCTAAAGAAACAGGCCAGCTACATATTCAGTCCTGTTCATATAACATGTGCCAGAGGTCCCACTGAATTCAGTAACACTGCTTGAATACATGGAAAACTGGATTTGACCTTAAGAGTGTGTGGCTTGAAAATAGTAACTTTTTAAAACAGATTTTTTTGTGAGCATGTGTGTATATCACTATTATGGGGTTTTAAATGAGTGGGTGGGTAGCAAGAAATAACTGACTTTGGATGAGCAATGAACCTGCTCTAGGCTTGGAGGATTTGCTCTGACTGTATCTATGACTATTCTTTCATGCACAAAGCTCCTGCTTCTGAATATATGGACTTACTGGATTTAAATTTTAGAATACTCACAAATATGAGCTGAGTGAATGACAGCAGTAAGGATTCTCTCTCTCAAAAAAGTGAGTTAGTATTTAATATTCTTCAAAAAAGTATTTCTGTTAGAAAAGCTTTTAATAGTTTCTTTCATTTTATGACCTCCAGCTGGACTTGTTCAAGAAGCATTTTCTTTTACTTTATTCCCTTGAAAAGTGGCATTTCTGTATAGATTTAGAATGATTAGAATAGTCACTAATCGGCTTATATTTCCCCAATGTGTTTAGCGTTAGACAAATATTATTATCCTGTGCAACAACTGGAATGGTGAAATTTGAAGATATCACAGAATCGCAGAATGGCAAGGGTTGGAAGGGACCTTGGGAGATCATCTAGTCCAGCCCTCCTGCTAACGCAGGTTCACCCAAAGCAGATTGCACAGGATGGGCGGGCTTTGAATGTCTCCAGAGAAGGAGACTCCACAACCCCCCTGGGCAGCCTGTTCCAGTGCTCTGTCACCCTCAGAGTGAAGAAGTTCTTCCGCATATTCAACTGGAACCTCTTACATTTCAGTTTGTGTCATTGCCCCTTGTCCTGTTGCTGAACACCTCTGAGAAGAGGTGCTCCATTCTCAAGCCATCCACACTTGAGATATTGGTACATGTTGATGAGATCCCCTCTCAGTCTTCTCTTCTTCAGGTTAAACAAGCCCAGCTCTCTCAGCCTTTCCATGCCATTTGTGAAGGCACTTTTGCAGAGTGTGGTTGAGGGAACTCAGACAGTAAAATGGACAAAATGCTTTAAAAAATTATTAGTTGTAGCATCCATAGTTTAATTCCTTTCCCTTTATGTTTTCAACACGTATTTTTCATTTCCACTTAAGAGCAATGAGCATGTCTAATAAATCACAGAGGAACTGTTTTTCTTGACAGCAAAGAACCAAAGACATAAGTAACCAGCTGAAATAATACTGTATGGCTGCCAGGTGTTCCCTCTTGAACATGAGAAATTAAGGTAGACCCTGTTTCTCTTAGTTTACAACTGCTTTAGCCTTCCTTTCTCTTCCCCCTCCCTTCCCCCCAACACGCCAAGTACTTCTTGGCCACTTTTACAACAATAATGCAAGGAAAACTTACAGTTAATTAACTTAGTTCTGACACAACACCCTTTAAAGCCTTCTCAAAACCAGGGAAATTCATCACTGCCACAACTGACCATATCTTATCTTAGACAAGTTCTGAAAGCACTGTTTGAAACCAGAAGTAGGCACATAAACACTTTTGAGGATCTAGTCCAGTGTCCCCAGCTCAGAAATGAACTCTTTGTAACTTTGACTCAGTATCTCAAGAGAGCCTGCATTAAATCCTTAGATCTCTCTGCAAAAGTCTTGCAGGACTGGGCTGGGACTGGTACATATCATACTCCCTAACCTGAAGCCTTCATACCATGGTCAAATGATATCTGTACTTGAAATCAATGGGGAATACATACTCACCAGATACTCCCACTCTGAGCTATCAGGAAGAAACAAGAAACATAAAGAAGAGTCTGCTTACTGCAATTGCTTGATGAAGTTTCTCAGTCTTCATACAGTTCCCTGTAAGAAGCAGAAATGTAAGCCTTGAAGGAGAACAGCAGACTGTTTCACTGGCCTGTCTTATGAGTACCTAGTATCCAGTGACAGGACACGTGTGAATGGTTCAAAGCTGCACCAGGAGAGGTTCATACTGGACATTAGGAAGCATTTCTCTGCTGAGAGGGTGGTCAAACACTGTAACAGGCTTCCTAGAGAGGTGGTGGATGCCCCATGCCCATCAGTGGTTAAGAGGCATTTAGCGATGCCCTTAATACATGCTTCAGGTCAGCCCTGAAGGGGTCAGGCAGTTGGACTAGATGATCGCTGTAGGTCCCTTTCAACTGAATTATTCTATTCTATTCTATTCTATTCTATTCTATTTTATTCTATTCTATTCTATTCTTATTGCTTATCTGTAATATACTAAAGGCTGAGTCCCGCTGGGCCAGTTGCTGAGCTAACACAGAGTGCATGACTAGCCCTGCCCTGATGAATGAGCATCTCAAAAAGAAGGCAAGCAAGAGGGTGGGTGCATGAAAGAGCAGAGCAACAATGCAGTCATTAACAACAGGGCTGCTAAATGGTAACTGTTTTATAGATTATGAATTTGACAAATGGTGATCACTTTTTGATAGCATTCTCAGAGATACCTAACTTCCCTCAATAAGCACCTTCTCCCACCTTTGTTGAAGCACAGTCAAACACAGAGTTGTTTTGTTATTCCACACAACTATGGGGGGAAAGGAGTGACTAAGGAAGGAAAAAGAAACTGGAAAGGCATTCTCCTAAAAGCTGTGCCAAATCTGTATTGGACAGTTCCTATTCCCAACACTCATTTCATCCTCTGCCAAATTGTCACCTTTTCTTTAGCTCTACTAGGTCAAGTGTTCGCATGACTGGACTTTGTCTGAGCTCGCTGGGGGCACCTTTTTCATATTATTTTACAGTTGGGCCTAGTTGGGCAAAAGAACTCCACTACTATTGTTCATTTTGTAATTTTCTTGTTCACCTGACAGTTACTAAAAAAAAGCAGAAGAGAACTATGGATGGAAATACATCTTCATGTAAGCAGATGTAGCCTGGTAAATCTGCCAGGAATATGGATGGTTTGCTGAGCAAAACCATGACCCGATAAAAGGCACAAGCACCCAAAAGTTGCATTATGCAGTAGTCTAACCACTTTGGGGGTAGATGGTTTAGGCTAGAACCTAAAGACTATTTAGACCCACAGACATGCAAGTAGAAAGCTGGGTCTCCATGAGAGCTATCTCAGAAACATTGTATGCCAACTGGGAGCTGTTTGTGGCCACACATGACCAAGACACATGAGTAAATGTCAGTGTGAACTCTGCAACTCCGTGAACTCTTTGGTTCCAAGTAATTCCAAAAAGTTGTGAAATAGACTTTTTAATTATAGTCAAGCAATATGTATAGATATTGCATTAACAAGCAACACTGTGCAGTTACAAATGATCCTTATTCCAGATGTCCAGAAATCAAATATATAGCAGATGTTTTCTTGGCTAAGACCCCTCACACAGTAATGCATCTGTTGGTACATCTAGTGACTTACCAAGTTCATGTGAGATAGTGTTTCTGCATCTGTTGTGAAACAAACCCTGTGGAGCTGGGAATAGTAATTTGCAAAGTATAACGTGGGACTGAACTCTAAAAATCACACTGGAGCACCCTAAGGGACAACTAATTAATGAAAAACGTGTTAAAGAAACAAGTCATAAAGATGATGCTATGCAAGATTAATCTGTAAGGTCGATATGCAAGATTAAGTCTGTAAGGGGACAACATGGATATAGAAGAATCTTATACTAAGAAGTGAAATTGGTGGTTACCTACCAAAAAGCAGATCTTTGAATATTTGAAAAGAAAACAAGGAACATGAGTAAGTATGCTACAGCTGTGAAATAAAGATGTGTTTCAATTTACTAGAGAGACATACTGATGGGAAATTTGGTCCACTAATGAAGCTTACTACCATAAATTCATCTATAACATTGGAAGAACATCAAGGAAATCTTTCACGGAGAAAAAAGGTGTTGTGTGATAATGATGTTCCACTGTAGCAGTTATCAGCTAATGGGCCATCTTGAAAGTTTTTCTGTTTCCCTGGCACCTCCAAATAGGCTATAACTAACTAACTAACTAACTAAAGTTTACCACTAGAGGGTACTGTTATGTCAAGCTGTAACACAAAGGCACCTGGAGGTTTTAACAAATCTGTTATACATGTGTTATGTCAAGCTGTAAAAGAAAGGCACCTGGAGGAGGTAACAAATCTATTATACCCATGCGGTGGTGTTGCCACATTGAAGTACAAAGGCTTCTTTATGGAAAAGATGCAATCATTTCTCCATTATTAAGCACAGTGGTGGCCGCAGTTGAAAAATTGAGAAAACTTAGGTGTCATGACTTTGAGAAAAAGAGTACTCAAAAGAGAGAGAGCAGCCCTCTGAACACCGAATGACAAATCTTCATACAATTTGTTTGTAACTTTATTGAACTGAATAGATGCTGTACCAGAAATCCAGGTCACAGAATGTCAAGATGTAAGTAAAATTGTCTCTATCCGGAAAAGCGGATGGTTAAAATAGGCAAGATAGAAAAAAACCTCTTCAGTCAACAACCAAATCAACGGAGAAACCCTAGGCCAAATGATCTCCAACATTCAGAGTTTCATTAATATTACCAGAATTATTACAGCATCAAGATATTCTTCTTAGTTACATCATGACAGTAAGTACTGTTCAAATACAAAGCAAATCACAAAGTCAAACCACTTCCATCTGGGGGAAAAATGGACTACATGAGTTAGAGTGTTTTGGTGTTATGCAGAGAGCTTGGGGGGATATTTTTAAATAAAAGATGCTCACACCACTCTGTGTGGGGTGAAAAAAAAAGTAATAATATTTCTCCATCCTAAAGCAATGTCTGCATTTCCAACAGACATTCTGCTCAAAGGAAGCTCTGACCATTAGCTTCCTTCCAGACAGTTATTCATCACTTCTTCACCTTTCTGCTGGCTTCTCTTCATCTTGATATCACATCTTCTTTCTGTCTCTGACCTACACAGAGTCAACAGGAAAGCCCACACCCAGGAAGCCCCTATCAGGAATCTAGGTGACAAATAGGCCTTGGTTGCCCTGACAAGCCTCTCTCAGAGCCTCCACCTACACCTTCTGACTGGGGTCACTATTTAACCTCCTGCCTGGGTCTTCAGTCACTACCTGAGCTACGTACGCTTGCCTAGGTACGCTTGCCCCTAGCTCTGTACCTGAACAGTTGTTTGGATTTCCTGGATTCCCCTTGGACCTGGCATATTATCTCCTCTTGCCTGCTGCTCACCAGACCGTCAAAAGGACCTGCTGCAGTCACCACTCTGCTCTGCTCACCTGCTTCTGGTGCCATGGACTGTGCCCTGCTGCTAAGGACACTGCCTGGCCTGCCTTGTGACTGCTCTCGCTTTCCTTTGGGGAGCAGCCTCCTCTTGCTGCTACTTGACCATCCCATGGAAAAATGAGACTTGGCATCCTAAGAGAGTCCCACTTGTCCTCCAAACTTGAACAGTAGCTTCTGCCTCTGGAAGCCCTCCTTAATAAAAGTCCTTGAATGCTTCTGCCCTCTGCCACAACCAGTAATTTTAAAGAGGTTTGTAAACGGTGGCAGCGAGTAACTCACTTCAGCGTAATAAAAATGCAATGAGAAACAATGGACAATATTCACTGACCATTTCCAGGCATGTATTATGAATTAGATTGAGAACATGCCACAATTCGACATGCATCATCAAAATAGCCACCAGATTAGTGATGTATTACATACACACCCAAGATTCATACTGGTCAGATCCTGGGAGAAGGGCAATGAAAAAGACTAAGAATTAGATCTTTGCTGCCATACTCACTGGATAGATCCTAGTCAATTTTATTTTTTTTTTCTCACAGGACATAGAGTGTCTCAGAACAGTCGGACACAACAGGAAGAGTTTGGTACTGTCTTACCAGCCATGAAAAATAGTTACCTAGGGAGGTGAAAGAGCCAAGTCCTGTTCTTACTCCGTGCCTGTCTTTTCTCTCCTGACCCTCTGCTCTGTGATTCAAATGGCTACCTCTGAGCTTACACCTGGATTTGGGGTGACATTCTGAGTTTCCTCTGAACTGTTCCATGCCCAATGTTTACTATAAAACCAGATTTTTTTTACCTCACTGAGGGGTGGTATGTTCACAATTTTACACATTCTGGCAGTTCTATTTACATGGACAAATACTCATTTCAGAGCATAATTTTACATCCCAAGTTTGCTAGATCTTGCTTCACAGTTTACTTTAAGCTCTGGTAACAGTTTAAACTTTGGGATCAACAGGCACAAAAAAATACCTTTCAATTTCTGCCTTTCCTAAATATCACATACCATTCCCTAACACAATGTACATCCAAACTCTTCCAAAGCCTTTTACGGTCCTCACCTGATCTTTTGCCACCTTCTGTGACTTAGATCTCTGCAAAGTATCCATAGATCTTGGCAGCCCTAGACTAAATTAGTGCAACCCACTCCACTTAAGGCTACAGTTAACAGGCTAGCTATGTTGTTTCCATCACTGATGATGTAGTTAGTTCATTCTCTGAGCAATTCCATGAGATAGACAAATAATAATTTGTTGCCATTTGTCAAAAAATGCTGTTTAGGTTTATTGTGGTCTTAGAATGATTCTGCATTGAAATCAGCAGATGAACCATAACCTTGAATGGTAGCTGAGTCCTAACTATAAGAACTATTCCGCATGTGAGGGTATTTCAGGCTTCATAGTAAAGCAGCTCTAACTAAATTCCTTAGTAGTAACCATATGTGTGACTATTGCAACAGCACATATACTTTTAACACATTCTGACACTTACCATCTGAACAGAAATTTGTCAGGTTTATCTCTCAGGAAAAAAAAAAATAAATAAAAAAGTAGCTGCTCTTGAACTGTGGCCACACAGTGATTTCAGTCCTGCATTAGCTTTTTGATAAATGCAGCTTTTAGTAGCCTAGCAAAACAATTTCTCCCTTTTCGTTGCTGTCAGTAAAATTCTGCCAAGATTCTGCACTCAATTTCTGCAATGCATCAGGCCCCTTTGTGAAAGGCACAGAAGGGTAAATCACGATATCTAATTGTCACTTTGACTGGTTCACTTAAAGGAATTGGTTTGCTCAAAGCAAGCATCTTTTTCAATTTCTCTCCAGAAGTGACCAGTAGAGTCAAAGATGCAACTTGTATTGCTGAGCCATGGTGCAGTGGGCAGTCTAATGGAGAGGCCATATCCTACCAGGAGCTGCCAGCCGTAACAGTGCATGGGAAGTCAGGTAAGGGTTGGCCCATGGAAGCCTATGGCTGTTCTCTTTACATGTCTGCTCTGCCCCACTACTGGAAATTGCTATCCCCAGTTTGGCCAACAGGACTGACCCCAACAAAAATATGGAGGAGAAGGTTACTTTTTTTAATCCAGTTTGTGGAATGACCTTACAGGTAGCTGGGTCAGAACAGCTGAGGAGCTGGCAAGTTGTAGTGAATCATCTGGTTTAATTAGGACTGTTATTTCTTGAGCTACAGTTGCTAGTGAAGGCCTTGTATTGTCAACTAAGAGCAAAGCTAAATGTCCTAGTCCACAACTACTCTGGTAAGAAACCTCTTGTTTTTTTCCAGGAAAGTAAACAAAGAAGTTCCTACTAGATGTATTGTATTGTATTCCCAGAAGCACAGCACATCTGACTATGTACACATAACATCTTACAAAGAACTGAGAAGTTTTAATTGGAGAATTACATGAAAGACAACAATGTATTAAATTATTCTGAGTAAATAGGAGCTAAATAAAATGGAGAACAGGATATTTTCCCATTAAACAAAAAGCAGTTTAGAAGACCTCTTAGCTGCCAACTACTAATCAATGTAAAAAAAAAATTCTTAAGATCATATGGTTATGAGTTTGTTCCAATGAGTTAGCACCCATACAGCAATTACTTGATATATATAGATGGCAAAAATAAGAAGCAAATGTAACAAAGATGCCTAAACTATTGACTTACTACGATGACCATACAACATGGAAGCCAATCATGAAAGCTGACAGTTTGCAGTAATTATGTGCATTGTTTAAAGTGACTTAACAGTACATGTTGGGAATAAGACGGAAAGTCCTATTTACTTGTTAACCTGGCAAGAAAAGAGCAAAGGTGGTGCTAAATTGCTCACTGAGAAGATCAAACATATTCTCTCTCAGACAAATTCATCACCCTGAGTTTCATAAGAAGTACAATTTCCGTCTTATGAATATGTAAATTAAAACACAGAATGGCAGGTAGTCATGCCAGGTCAGACCCGGTGAAGAAATGGAGAGGTCTGGAACCGAGGGTTCCAAACCTCCTTTCAGTACTGAATCAGCGTACACAGAATGTTGCATTCCTGGTTACAGCATATGGGAACAATATGACTTGAAGATTATGTATTGATTTTGTGTCAAGCATTAAACACTGACTGAATCAGAAAAGAGAAAGTGTTTTCAGTCTTGAGAATCTATAAAAAGTTATCTTCTGTGATAAACAGATATGATAAATTCAAAAATGGAATTGTGCAGTTAGTTTGACAGAACAGAATTACAAAACAGAGAAATGGGCCAGGGTTTTTTTCATAGTGTAAGAAAGTGCTAGTAATAAGGACAGTGGAAATATCAATAAGATATGAATAAGAAAAATATGGTCGGTGTTAGTTTCTTTAAACTTGATATGAATAACCTCAAAGACAAGTCATTTTCAATATAACACTGTGCTGCTGAAAACAGATAAGCATAGTTTGTTTAGAATAGGTCATGCTGACTGATTGTGTCTGTCTAATCATATTTGGTATGCTGAGTAGGCTAATTATTGTGCACCCAGGCCCTGATGCTATAATTGGATCTGTGCATACAGACCTCTATTCTTGCTTGAAATGTTATTTAATTAAATTACACTATATACCTCTTTAAAGTAAACAAGACCATCATTCAGTTTATATGTCCTTATAAAAAAGGCAGCTGAAACACAACACATCCATTCAACGCAATCACTCACACCTAGTTTATAGACAGCACAACTCCATCAACTTCCCTAAAGTTGCAAGAAACATGAATTTGACGTGGATCAGGAAGAATGTAATTTAAACAAACTGGAAAAGGAGAAAAAGGAACAGACACAATCAGCCAGGGAAGCAAACAGAAAAGAAAAGAATGAGTAAAATAAGTGGAACAATTTAAAAAAAACAACTAAAAGCGTCACAGGGAAAGTAGGAATATAATTCCCCAAGCCCAAGTTTGCTTCCTAGAAGTGTTTTCCCTCACATTATCTCTATCTCTGTCTTTCCCCTTCACTCCTTCCCTCCCAAGAAGAGAGTTTTAAAATTTTTCTTCCTTTCTATTGTTCCCTGCACATGTTAACAACCAGCTCACAGGCCCTATCACAAAGGATTTATTTTCTTTTTCTATCGTAACAATCTACTGAAATTTCCGTTGGCTTTGCAAATTGCAGTTGGAAATGAATTTAAAAGCATTCTTCAATGGCAGCAGGGTCTAGATAATTGGAAAAACACACGCATTTCTATTTACAGTATACAGACCAATTACAGGAGAACCCTTATAGTATTTTTAAATTACATTGCATATTTAACTGGTAACAAGAAACATGTGTGCCAAGGGATGAAACTGTAAGGCATTTTTCACAATCTGACCTCTAAAGAAAAGGTCTTTCAAATGATTAAAAATTTATGATTTTATATCTGTATAAAATATATATAATTACTAACATATATACTTTTATATTGAAAGCATTATATATTAATGTATCATTATATGTGTATATTCTAATATTAGAATATCTATAGTATATATTTATAATAGCTAATATATATTTTTATATATACATTTCCCCCTCCTTTTCTCATCCTCAATGATATTGTAACACATCATCGATTCTGAGCCTGAAGTTATGACTAAAATTCATTTTTTCAAATGAATACTCACCAAAATACTTCTAATCTTACCTCAGCTGTCAATGTGCTGGGTGGGGTCTGTTGATCATCACAATTTGTCTTGCTTCTGTATTTCACAGCAGAACAGAAAAGTAAACTTTTAAACACTCATATAGTCTTAATAAAACCTACTGTTTTCAAGAACTTACTCTTGGAAATCAACCAATTATATCAAACAACACGCTCATAAACTCATTTCTTTTGCAAGTGATGATAACCTTTAAACCAAAACCTGGTCTAAGGTGAATATCGTATGAAACCACAACTTTCTCACAACTTCCACTTGAGACTGCAACTTCCCCCAGATTAGAGAATTCAGGCTGAGTTTAAAGGACATATGAGGTTGTACTATCAAACCACAAACACTTAGAGGTACACAGAGGAAATGAAATTTCCCTCTCTCTACAAGATGCTTTTCTCGCCTCTTGCCCGAACAGTCCCAAACTAGAAACACAGCACAGACACGCTTTTTGCCTTGCACTAGGGGATGAACCTGGTTGACAAATTGCCTAGTTTAAAAAAAGGATTTTTTTATGGTCAGGTTAATTCCTCAATACAGTATATGGGCTGGCCACTCTGGCAGCTGGGATAGCAAAGATGGACTGGTGTGCTACCATGTTTGGGGGAGAGAAAGGAGGAAAAGGATGACAGCTAGCAGTGTCTTGCCACTACAGACTTCGTAACTTTCAGCTGAAACCATTTAATTCTACTTTTAGGTAACACAACTCAACTTACAGCCTTTGTTCAAACCCAGTCCCCCATTTTGGTGTGTACACTCCACAAACTCCAAAGCACTCATTTTCCTAGGTGGTCCTTGGTGCAGGCTGGGATTGGGCTAAGTACTTGGTGAACTTGCTACCTACCAGCCTCTTCTCCAGTCATTCCAGTTGCTCTCCGCCAAAAGATGTCCTGTCACATTCAACGCAAATACCCTCCGGCAGGTGAGAGGACACAGATGACAGGTATCATCTGTAAGGAAGTGCTTGCAGTTCACTCGCCAAATATATTCTCATTACCTGAAGGGAGAGAGGATTTGGAATTGTAATCATCAAAAGCCTGTGGCCAGGCTGCGTCTTGCACTGAGTGAACTCCAGGAGATGCGAATATATAATAAACCCCATTGTTCCCTGTAAAGGATGCTGTCACGTACTGCGATTGTGTTAGGCACTGAATAAATACATGCAAGCCTCTTTCCACTTTCTGTGATAGGGTTCACATTATAAGGGCACCAACATGCAGATGGCTTGTGAAAGCATGTGGATCTGCCCCTTTTCTAATATTATCTTGTCTTCATTACCTTCTAGCTTTTACTTTCAGGCGATTTTGTGCATCGGTCAAATAAGCAACTGTCGCAATCTGCCATGCTTAAAATGAAGCCACCTCTGGTACACATTAATCCTCCCTGTTTCAGGCAGGGGTTTAGTGGTGAGACACATGGGGCCTCTCTATCTGCTGTCCCCCTCTAACTCTCACACGTACACACCTCCCATCATTATCACCCTTGGAACTTCCATATCATGTGAAGCACTGACATCTCACACAAAATTTTCAACCCATTTGCACTAAAGCTGCCTCTTCTCCCATCTTCTTAGATGGTATCGAGTAATGAGAAACCTCCATAGTTTGTATTTCTACAGAGACGTAATACACAAAAAGAGCTTTATCCTGAACACTGTAGCAGGTCTCTATTTCCCACTGAAGTCTATCAGAGTCACAGGACTTTGATAATGCCAAGAAGGGTCTCGTGACTCTCAACCATTTGATTGAGGCTACACATTTCTTTAACACCATAGCCCAGAAAAGGAGTTAGTTCAGGGAAGTCCTTGAAGTCTGCACTACATGGGACACGAACCAGAGGAACACAGTCCCTTCCAGTCCCATGACATGCAGATGCCCCATCTGGTAGCTGCACAGTGTCTCCACAGCACATCCCACCCGTTGGGCTCCCACCTCTAGGAAAAGGTATGCGGAAGCAACTCATTTGACCCTGCACGCAGCCACCTCAGATACATTTGAGTTACCAGACAGGGCTGTGCCTTACTCAGCAGCTTCCCACCCTGCTCCCCTGGCCTCAGACACGCTTTTCCAGGCCTCTGCCTCCCGTCCCACCTGTGGCCCAGGGAATTTACAACCCATGTAGCCAGCTCTACTGCGAACGCGGGCTGGCCACCTTCAACAAGTGCAACGGCCAGCTCTCAAGCTGAACGCGCGCGGCGATGGGGCAGGAGCTGCCACCCCCCAGCTCGGGGCTGGCCCCCCCCGAGTCCCGAGCCCCCGCCAGCAGCCTCTGCCAGCCCC
>NW_009259102.1:48307-100534 GCF_000687185.1 Egretta garzetta
GCCCTCCGGTAACGCCGCGGGGCGACGGTGGCCTTCGCCGCTTGGGGGCTCCTTGCTGGCGGGTTTTCAGTCTTACGAGAGAGTTTTACCCATCTCGGCGTGTTAAAACGCGCTTTGGCGCGCTGCTTTCTGCGCAGCGAGGGGGGGTCGCGACGAGTTTCGGGAGACGGCGGTTTCCCGTGGCAACTTAAGTTTTGCACCTCGAGTCTGGCGGGTGGTCCTGTAGCAGAAAAAAAGCGGTGGGGGTGCTGCTGCCTGCCATGTCGCTGGTTCCCGATAGAAGTGCGCATGTGGAAGTGAACTGACTGACATCTATTCTGCAAGGTTAATCAATAATCAGAGTGATTGTTCCTGTAGTCCTAAATGCATTTTTATAGACCGCACTGAAGGCCTTCGGTTCACGGTAAGTTGTTACAGTGATAACACTGTGTAAAGTGTTACACAGTTTATACAGTATGTGGTCCTCAGAAGATAAAATTATTTCTAGCAAATCTGAAATACTGTGCTCCCGTTGCTGGGGAAGTGTGATGTACGCTGGCTTCTGTCGCTGTCAGGATAAAGTTTCTTAACTTGAAACTAAGTAATAAACACACGTTCATTATGCGTACTGCCAGCTTCCCACGCTACTTTTTAAGTGCTGATGTGATTGCTGGTATTTTTTCCTTTGCCTATCGGTATTTCAAAATCCCAAGCCTGGGAAGCCTGACCGTAGTGGGAAATTCAGCTGTCCCAGGAAAATGACTATGCCTAATGTCAGTAAAGTACTTTACTGTTTCTTTTTTTTTTTTTTTTTTTTTAATCGTAACAGTGTGCATACATGAAAATGGAAATGATCACTAAAGACAGTGCTTCTAACTTCATGCAAGTATGCAGATACTATCTTAAAGCACATCTGTACCTCAGTGACCTTAGCTGTTCTTGAAATATAGGAATTCTGAAACAGAAGAAAGGAAGACATCTTTTAACACTGTTGCAGTGGAAGCCTTGATAGGGAGGTGGGTTGACAAGAATATTCTTGCATAAATTCTGATTAATCAAACTGTGAATAGTGTTAGTAAGTATCTTTTTGGAGAACTTCATTCAAAAATGTAATGAGTAATTTTGCTATGATCAGCACTTTTTCACATTTGCTTTGAAACTACTTTTTGGACAATTTCAAAAGAAAATTACAAAAGTTCTCACTGTAGGTGGGTTGTTGGTTTTTTTTAATCTGTCAAATGTGCTTATGAGGAACATGTAATTTTATTTTTCTTTTAATACATTTGAGAATACAATTTTTTTTCCCCTGGGTTGTGAAATAGCTATCTAAGCTGAGTGTATGGTTCCTATGGTGTCCCTGTTCTCTTTCAACTAGTACAACAAGTTTCTTTTGGAAAGGGTTTGTTAATTTTCATAAAGGTTTTGTTATGTCAGTTAAGAGAGGAGGAAAAAAAGGGCATGTGTTGATTGATGTACTGCCCTGAAATACTGATATTAAAGATAACTCAAGGCTGACATTCGTTCCGTCTTGAGTAGATGTAGTATAAGCAAAAGGTATGTAGTTCTTAAACTGTACAAATCTAACATCACAAAGTAGAACCTTCCTAATAAACTTGCTTGTCACAGAGTAAGGCAAAGACTAAGGGTACATTTAAGGTGGATCAATTTAGTGTTTTTAAAGAAATTTTCTTAAGTAGAGCTTTTTAGGTGTTCCTGTAATGATAGAGGTGGTTGATGACAACTGCAAGTTTGGGTATGCTCTGCGTTGTTAGGTGCTGCCTGTGACACTTCAGGAAGGCCTGTTTTTTGGGGGTGGTTTGGGAGTGTTCTTTTTTTGTTAGAAGATATTAAGTACTTTCTGAGAGTTGGGCTTGACTGGGGGACTGTTAGTTAAACATGCAAGCTGCTAAGACCGTGATAGGTTAAAACTGCCCTAGCGTGAAGAATTTAAAGTAAAACAAGTTAAAAATTTTCATGAACCAGCTTGTGACTTTTTGTTGTTGTTGTTAAATGCTCTTCAAAATAGGAAGAGTGAAAGATGTAAAATTACACTTCATTGGCACTAATATGGAAATTAAATACAAGGATTAATTTATTTCCATGGGATACTGAAGCTAATTTAGGCCCAAAACATCTATTTAGTGTCGGTAAGAATACATAGAGGTAAATCAGAGAAGCCATTTTCATTTGGTCCAGGAAGAATCTCTAGAAAGCTGTAAAAATTTTACTGTTTTGTGGCAAAGAAACTGGCTCTTTATTCAAGATGGTTGCATTTGGAGGAAAACATGACTCAAGTTAAACTGATTAAATTCAAGGAAATTAGTAATGGTATGAACTATAATTTTTTTATTGGCTATCAAAGGCTACCCAGATACGTATATAGATGTATATTTTTCTTTAACCAAAGTTAGTGACTTCCTTGTGTGTAAGTAAGAGTAAAAAATCAGGAACAACACAGGAACAAACACAGTAGCTGAATTTATATTTGCAAGTTAAATTCAGCCACTCCAGTACCAGATTAAATCTTCAGGTTTAACAAGGCTTCTGAATTCTGTGTGATGATGTTGAAGCTCTTAAAGAGACATCAACCACTTGCACGTTATTTTCCTTAGGTTTCTGGCTCACAAGACGTTTTTGGATTTATATTCTACGTAGAGTAGAATTAACATAGCTTACATCTTCCTGCATGTACTTCCTTTGTCATTATCTGTTTCTAACCTACTTTGAGTTATGTGATTTTGAAAAGTACCTAACGTAGGCCTAGTATGGATGAAATTATCTCTTCTTATGAGCGTACTGTTCACTGAACAAACTTGTTTACTATTAATAGCTGATAAAATCAGAAATAGGAATCATCTGACATGATCAGAAACATGAAAATAGCAAAATAGAAATCAATCTCATAGTTTCCTTACCAGATATCAAATGACTATTTATTTCATTTGGTCTATCATCAAGAAAACTAATCTGTTTAGGTACACTGGTGGGGGGAGAAGGGAAGATCAGCAGTTAAGTATGCTGAGTTCTACCAGGGAGTATTTGTCAAGTTTTCTCCTGAACTAATCCTGTGCTAGCTGAATCACCTCTGGAGGTATTAAGTGATAAGCACAAGGGTGTTTAAGTTGACTTTCTTTTGAAGGATATCCTGATTAGACATAATACTGTGTCAAAATGTGAGGATGAGAGTCAGTAATGTACTAAAAGCATGCCTAGAGATGTTGTTTCAAGGTGCAGTTCTTAATTATTTTATTTTGCATTTCATTAAGTGTTGCATGGAATTGCACTCTTGCTTTTGTTTTTTCTGCTTTTGACCATTGTATATAATTTATACTTTTAATTTCATTTTGTGCTGCATAATCTTTATGAAAGACTACATTTGAGAGACTCCTTTTTTTTTCTCATTTCAGCATGTGGAAATAGAGCCTGTCTTTTCAGCTCTGTGGATGTGACTTTTATACTGGAGTAAGAGACGGCATTTTGACACTGTTGCAGGCTGGGCAGGTAAAAAGAAAAAAGTAATTTGGCTGTTCCTGTTGATACCACTCTTCCCTGCTCTTGCTGCTTCCTTGTTAGCTAAAGTTGCTCACGCTCAGGACAGCATATTTCTCCACCTCCTTCGTGGTGTAGCGATTGTCGTGTGTGAACCACATAGTAAATTATTCTGGCACCATGCTGCCTTGCAGTTGTTAGTCACTGCAGGGGGAGCTGTGAAAACACAAGGGTGGGGAATGACATTGACTGCCTCTGATCACTGCAGCCTTGTACCAGCTTAAACTGACCAGGAAACTGCACCCGAAATTTCCTGTGAAAGCCAATGGAATGAATGCTCATATGATTCAGTAATCTAACCATTATCTTTGCAATTAACTTTCTTAATCACACTGTACTACAGGTAGTTTAACTTGCTGCCATTCTTATTTGTTAAAAGGCATGGTGTATTACAGTGGTGTTTAAAGTCAAGGAAAAGACGACAGGTCATTCTTTCTCAATAGTGAATACCAGAAGCAAAGCAATCAAAATAATGTTGGCATACTTACACCCTGTGCAAGTGTACATGTTTTACTCAAATGCACAAGTGTCTGGTGGGGTCAGTACTCCCTACTAGGATCTTACCATTTAAACAAAACATTGTTATCTCTTGGGAGGTGGGTTGCTTTAATCATGGGAATAAGGATGATCCAAAACCAGTTCGGGTATAGGCAGAAATCAAATCTTACCATGTCTTCTGATTTGGGATCAGACCTTGTGGAGAAATCAGGGACTTGTAGCCCTTTTTCTTGTCTTTAGGTGGCATGGTAGCTACATGTGCAGTGGCACATAAGAAGGGCGTGAAACAGCTTCCATTTGTAATGAAGAGCAGGCCACTGCAGATCTCTTCTACTGCACCTTGCAGTGATTTGGTTAAGAGTATTGCTCCAACCTTTGATTCTTGCTTGCTAGGTAATTCCTAGTCTGCAAGACTTTGGAAAAGGCCATAGACATTTTTAAAGGGAGGATTCAAAGCACATTTATGCGCTTGTCCAGAGTGACAACATACTTAAAAGGCTCCATCTGAATGTGTACACTACAATTTAACCCTTTCTGAGGTGGAGACTCCCGTATCTTAAAGGTCTTTTCCAACCTAAATGTTTCTATGATTCTGTATGCCTTCAGCCATAACATTTTCTAGGCTAGAAACACTTACTATATTGCTTGGCAGTCAGCATGAAATGCATGTTGCCACAGTGATCCCAAAGACCACTGCAAATTAAATGAATGTAGCATCTGCGTATTTTACTGACTTGTAATATTACCAGGCGACTTAGTTTAATTTCTGAATTACATGTAATCCCTCTTGGTTTTGTTAGGCCTTTTTCTACCGAGCTGTGCTCAGCTTGGTTAGGATTTTCTTTGCGATTCCACTTCTGCGGGGCTTTTGGTTGTTCATTTTCTCATTTTACTACCAACTATAGTGCATTCATTTTCTTACTCTTTCTTTTCTTTGTCTGTTCACCTGTTTTTATTTTCTAGTCTCTAATTTCTCTTTCTTGCTCCATGTATACAGACAAGCTATTTGTTCTGGTCTTGTGATACCAGAAAAATTACTCGAGCTTCATGTCTGTTTCATTCCGCCGTGTTTCAGTTACCTGTCCTTTCCCAAAACACGGTCAGTTTGAAATCTGTAATGATTTTTTGTGAAGTTATGTGGTGCACAGTATAAGACCTTGGGTGTGGTGGAAGCTGTAGCACAAAACTTAGTTTCTGTGGAAGAAACTTCTTGAACTCAAAAGTATATGATCTGTTTATTTTTCATTTGGTTTCTGTCAGTGCTAGCAAGCTTGTTTCTGTGTAATAAAATTTGGTAGAGGTACAGAAAAGCTTGCTCTCCTTATAAAACTGGTCAGTTTCAGAAGATGTGTACAAACTGCAGACATCCACAGTCTCCTGAGCTGTTTAGGTTTTTTAATTTATTTTTTTTTTCCTTGGTCTTTCTCCTCCAGACAACCAAGTAGTTATAGGGATGGGGTATGAAAGTGTGAGTGAAAGTGTGGGTGGCAAAACTACATGTATTGTCCAGTCTTATAGATCAACTTAATGCATGAGCTAAAGTGAGTGTTTAAAGCAAAGGTCAATGAGTATAGGCATCACTTTCTGATAAAAAATATTAGTGTCTATAATTTGATGCAGTTCTAGTTTGTTTGTTTTTTTTTTTTTTTTCCTCCAGGTTAAAATCAGCTATCTGTTGCTTCAAAAACTGAATTGTCTTACTTGTCATGAGTTTGGAAGTGTTACGTAAGTCTGTCACTGAAGAAGACTGTGTTTATATATAATTCCCTTTTATTCTGTACAAGACCGCTATATCCACTAATATGTGATTTCCAGTTTATTGAAATAGACCTTTTGTATGTGCAATGGCTTTGTTTTCCGAAATAGGAAAAAAAAAGTACATAAGTAAAATTAAGTGCTTTAAAAATGTAAAAGTAACTTGAAAATAACTCTTCATTGCTAGGTCTTATTTGCAGGATCCCATAACATACTTTCTACAGAGAAATTGGTTTGCTAATGGCAATTTTTGTCTTACCATCATGTAAGATAAGTCTCAAATGTATGTGTATATATTTATATATTTTGATATATATAGACACACTAATGGGACTTCTATGTAAATCCAAAGATCATTCAGTCTATGCTGTGTTCCCTTATTGCTTCTCCTCTCAGTTGCTTGTTTTTGCATTGTAATGGTTGTTCTTTGTAGGGCTGAGGACTGGACAGTAATAACTCTTTGGTGTAGAATCATCAAGGAACAAGATTATGATTCATTGTGAATTTTTTATTTTTGTAAACTTTATTTTGGAGCTATAGGGTTTGTCTGGTTTTTGTGTAAAAAATCAGTATTTTTAGTGCATGGTGACAAGCATAGCCTAGAGTGTTGAGAACAATGTTCTCTTGGAAGAACTCTTTATCATGGTAGTAGTTGCTGTTTCACTGTGTACTTAAAAGATAGGGAGAGCGACTTATAACACACGATGAGAAAAAAGCCAGGTCTCGGCAGGATCTGGAGTTCTCAAAACACGCAATCCAAAGTGAAGATTAAAACTGTGTTCTAGGCTAAGGAGTGTTAATAACTTGGTGTTTAACCACAGCAATCTAATTTAAGACTGTAGGCTGCCCAAAAGTGGTAACTTCTAGTGACCGGTATTTTATAAAACACAGAGAATATTACCAGGATGTGTGGATTTAAACATCAATAAAATTCAGGACTTGTGTTTGCTTCATAGGTTTTCTTCTCAGAATCATATCTCTCCCATAGTTTGTTGTATCTTTGTAAGCAAAAGGGTAGGTTTAAAACTAAAGAAGTTGGGCTTAACAGTAAAATGATTTTAGTGTTACTGTTAAATCACTTCATGGTATACTTTGACCAGGGAAAATTATTATTTCATCAAGTGACTTGTGCATTCTATTGAGAGTTGGAAGAAATGAAGACTGTTAGGGGATGTATTATTGTGAAGTAAAACTGAAGGGAAAAGTTCATTTTGTGTAACTGGTGATATTTAGGAGAGGGGAAAAAGAAGGAAGAGCTTGTCCATATATACTGAAAAGATGGAGGATTCATTTAAGCAACAGATGTAGGCTTTCTGCATACACAGGACAATGTAAACAGAAATATCATGAGTCTCCAGGCAGTCTGAGATGATGAACTTTGCCCTGATTTATAGAAATAGTGTATCAATAGTGAAGCTTTAATCTGAAGGATGATTCTTACAGTGGGTAGTTTGTTAGCAATTCTTCCAACAGATGAAGCAGAGTTGGGCTGAGGAACAGCGACTGCTGCATGAGAAAGTGTCATGTGGTGAGAAACTGATAAGACATATCACTAAGGAAGTGGGGAGGAAACAAAACACAGATGAGACAAAAAGGACAAGAACTGTGGGTATCATAGGTGTGACCATGTTTTTTCCTGCTTACAACACTACTCTCCTGGAAAATATTAAGTAGTAATTGAAAATTCAGCTTCTGACTAGAAGTATGATACTGTTGTTGATCTTGATGCAAATCTTTTCATCTATTAAGACAAGAGCTTACTCAAGTACTTAATTTATGTGATGCACATCATTTGTGCAGACTTCTATTACTTTCCAGCCACTTGACTTCAAGTGGACAATTCTTAGACCTTCTAGTCCTAGAGTTATGTGAATGTTTGAGAACATGAATCTTCCTTTAAAAAAATAAAAAATTTCTGGCTTCTGTTGTTGTGGAGAAAAGCTTTAAATGTGAAGTCAAAAATTAAATACTCCAAGGGAAAACAATCCAAAACATGTGTCTTTAGAGTGTTGTGGTTAAATTGAGAATGGGAATTTTTGTTTTTAAACAATTTGTAAGGCTCTGAAAATTTGTAAGTTAGAAAAAGTACTTTCATGCTTTTAAACTGAACTATCGGTTAAGAGACAAATCTTTTTGGCAGCTTGCTATGAATCCATGGTGGTTTTTGGATGCATGGGAAGCAAGAATTGTTTTCCCCAAATACTATTTTCTTAAACTAAGTTATATAGATTTAGTTCTGCAGAACAACAGAAATCAAAGTAACAAAAGTGGATGTCTTTCATGCTACAAAGTAGAGCTGCTGATAAACACTGTATCCTGGAATCCTCTTTATCCATTTTTCTGTTTTTGGAAGGGACAAGCGTTAAAAGTGAAGGATAAAAAGGATGTGTTTCATATAAAAATTTTGCAGAAATTTGTTGGTTGCTATTTTGATCCTGCCAGTCACTTTCTTTTTTCTTCATGCTGTGCATTTCTTTCTCAATTTTAACCTTTAATAATAATAAACAATAAACCAGATTGTCCAGTAATGGCACTTTTGTACTTTATAAGGCTATTGTTGTGGTTTAACCCAGCTGGCAACTGAGCACCACACAACTGCTCACTCCCCTCATACCTTAGTGGGATAGGGGATAGAATCGGGGGAAAAAAAAAAAAAGTAAGACCTGTCTTACTTCTGACCAAATTCAGAAGAGACAGCTTACTGGTGGTTTATTTAGGTCACTGGATGTTTATGTCATGTAAACATCTTCTGACTTGTCCCCAGCTGGCAGCTAAGCCCCACACAGCCAGTTGCTCACTCCCTTCTGGTGGCATGTGAGAGACAATCAAAAGAGTAAGTGAGAACACTTATGGGTTGAGATAAGAATAGTTTAATAATTGAAATAAAATAATAATAATAATAAATTTTAATTAAAATGAAAAAAGCAAAAGGAGAGAGAAGTGATGACAAGGAAGACAAGTGATGCAAATGCAAACCAATTGCTCAACCACCAACCGACCCATGCCCAGCCTGTCCCCAGGCAGCAGCCCTGCCCTGGCCAGCTTACCCCTAGTTTATATACTGAGCACAGCATCATATGGTATGGAATATCCCTTCACACAATTTGGGTCAGCTGTCCTGCCTGTGCCCCTCCCAACTTCTTGTGCATCTCCAGCCTTCTCAGTTGGTAGAGCATGGGAAGCTCATGGGAAGCTGAAAGGTCCTTGACTTAGTGTAAGCACTGCTTAGCAACAACTAAACCATCTGTAAGTTGTCAACACTATTCTCATAACAAATCTAAAACACAGCACTATGCCAACTGCTAGGAAGAAAATTAACTCTATCCCAGCCGAAACCAGGACACTTGTTCATAGTAAAGTGTAAAATGGCATAAAACTGTACACAATATGACATCATACAGATACATGGTGACTTCAAGTGAAAACCTTAAGTATCTTCTCACTATACAGGGCTTTATTCTGTATAGTGTTTATTTACAGACAAGCTCATGCATTCAATTGTTTATTAAGAATTAGAATGAAGATTCAGTAATGATTGTGTTGAGTGTCCTATTGATTGTTTGAAAAAGGAATATATTTGAAAGGAATATATTGATGTAACTTTCTCTTGAAACAAACAGCCTGTGTTAACTCATTAGGAAAACTTAAATTTTTATCTTCACATATTTAAGGGTTAAACTAATTAGGAGGCATAGACATTAATCTTTAGTGCTAGTAAAGTTTGTATTTAAACTATCAGAAAGCAACGTTATTGGAAATTGTAAATCCGTGGTGATGCTACAAAGAAAAGCTGTTATCTTCTTTTTGATGCACAGTTTCAAAGGAAGCTCTGCTTCTGTGTCACGGTGCTTGCTTGGTCTCTGGAGCACTCAAAGCTGTGTGTGATTCTTGTCCCTTAGGAAGAGTTTAAAGCCTTTATACTAAGTGGAGCTATTTTATTCTTTAAGAATGATGATGCATGTTTTATGTTCATTTAAAAACATAACTTGTCATACTAATTTTACAGCTCTTGGTGATCACATGCTCAGGGTTGCTTTTGTTGGTGGTAGTTTATTTTACCACTCATCTCTCCTCACTGCACTGCAGCTTCTCCCACTGACCCAATTTAGTTGAGAGTCTGGAAATTGTATGTTAGAGGGAAGAACCAAGAAGAGGACAAAAGCCTCTGTGATAGTGAATCTTTAAAAAGGCATGATTGGTATAGGAATTCTGTAATTTCTCTGGTAAGCTAATAATTTACTTCCTGGCATCTTCAATTTGTATACTGATGGAACATACAAAATTTCAAGAGCAAAATATTATTTATTATTTATTTATTATTTATATTATTATTATTTATATTATTTTATGATCTGCAGATCACTTTTACTTTAGCATTGCTAATTTTGAGGCTTTTTCAGTTTTATTGGCTTTTGGATTCTTTGGTTCCCCATGCATAATCTTACATCCCAAATACATGAGCTAATAGTGGTGCAAAAGTCGTAAAGCAGTTCCTGAGATTGTGTGATGCTGTTCTGTGACAAGTGCAGATAATAAGTAGTTTCTCTTTGCTTGTCCTTCAGATCAGTAATAGTGTCAGAACACTCCTGAATTCTACCCACTGTACTAGGAGCAGTTGATGAGAGTTAAGCTGTCCTTAGTTTATTTTGTATTTCACACCATTAAAACAATCTTCGTATAAAAACAGTAGTTCCAAAATCTGTGGGAAACAGGGAAGTGTGTCATTCTATTAAAGGCAGCAAACAGTAAAGTGAAACTTAATATTGACCTGCCTCTATGAGTAGTTGTCAGGATTGGGAAGGGAAAGCAATGGCAACAGTGTACCTATCGAGTTGTGGTGCTGATTGGTTTTGTCATGCCTTCATCACAAGGTACTGAGTAAAAGGCAAATTATTATTTGCCTTACAGAAGAGGAAACAAATGAAAACTGTTCTGTGGAATAACCTACAGTGTTGTTCTCCTGCTCCCACACTTACACAATTTTGCAGACCTTAAGGGGTAGATAATTCTGTGCTTGTGTCATAATACAAAGCAGAGGTATGTGATATGTGATACTTCCAGCTTTAGAACACCTTGAGAGTTGAGGTTTCTATTTTAAATGTCAGGAATCTTTGTCCAGGAGCATTAGAGACTATAAAATTCCTTGTGTTGATATAGAGCTTTCTTCATCTGAGCTCAAGCTAACATGCTGAATCTATTTAACCTGATCTTTTAAGTTACTATTGTTTTCCATGTTACAAAAAATAGGAATGGTGCTTCTCATAATTGAAAATGTTGCTTAACAACTTTTCACATTAATTCAACTGTCCAGTATAAGCCTATGTATGTATTTGAAGCCCATATAAGCAAAGGCTGAAGTAGACTCTTGGATGTGAAAAACACTGAGCTTCTCTCTTAAAGTTGTGAAGACAACTCCAGGGTAACTCCCAGGAGGAGAGAAAGGGGATTAACTTGGGATAACCAAGGAAACCACTAAACTTGGGATACCAAGCCCACTTTCTAGTATGTATAAGCTCTATTGCAGAAGGTAGAAGAGGCAGAATTTGGTTTCTGTACGTAGCCTTCCATGCCATGGTTGAGCCCAGCATGGAGTCCCCCAGGTTGTCTTGTAGAATGTCATCATTAGGAGAGAAGGATGTGAAGTGTCTTTCCTGGGGATGCTGCTCTGGCCTCCAGTTTGACAAACTCATTTTGATGCATTTAAGAATAAAACTGATTGTAATATTTAGTAATAAAATTTATTATAATATTGGGCACTTTAAAAGGGCATTCGTAGATTTAGAATGCTAAATAATTCAACTTTTAGGAATTCTGCTCAAGGGAAAGTAGTCATTGATAGTTTATAATAATTGAAAATTGACAGCGCCTTTATGTAAAAAGGAATATTTCATCAATGTGTTCTTTTCCCATTTGATAGCTTAGTTAAATGTTGAAATTGTGGCAGAAGTAGTCTTAGTTGATTTCTTCTCAGGTAGTCTCAAGTCATTGAAATGCTTGTGGGATTTTGTGCCTTGTATTGTTTATATTCATCTGTAGTTGCAGTGAATATATCAAGACTTTTTGTGTAAGAACTGTAGAGTATGATAAATCTGAAGCAGCTTTGAAATGTAACTACAAGTGTACTTCAGAGAAAACAGGACTTCCCTGTGGTAGCATACTACTTGTAATAAGCTGTATAGTAGTTTTAAGATGATAAAGAGACGTGATTCCCCTTAGACAGCTTTCCTAGTGTTTCAGTGTCTGTACTACTTCATTTCTCTTGATCGATTGTTCATGAGCCACAGTTACCATATATCTTGGTCTACTGAGCTGACATCACTTAAGTAATTAGGGTGATGTTGGATGCCCACAGTTTGACCTCCCATATGTTGCTACATAGTTGTTAAGGATGGGACTTTCGTTAGATAAAGCACAATCAGGTGGTTGATAGGAAACAAGGAGGTGCAATTCAGGTCAGACTGAACCTACACAGGAATATTTGCCCAGTGACTCACTGCACCAATCCACAAGTAATGGCTCGACCAGTAAAGATCACACAATCTGGAAGACGCTCTCCCTTTGTAAATGTTATCCATGTCATCCTGAAGGGGCAAGGTACTGTCCTCTGTCTTTAAGGAGACCTGGCCATAGAGGACCTCCAGGGACATCTGGGATCAAGCTAGTATGGCTGGAACCGACACACTCAGCACCTTACTCCTCCTGATGCTGTTGGCTCCTTTCATCAAGGAAGGGGGAAGTAGGCAGAACCATTTCCCTGTAACTTCATAGTGTTATTTGCATTAATAATCACTCTTTTACAGAAGCACAAAAAAGTCACGTTTCCTTTGCATGAATCCAGTTGTTTCATGCTAATTAATTCCGGTGTTTAGTTTGTCCTGACCTAAACCATGCCATTACTAAAAAGCTGGTGTCAGACACAGGATCTGAAGGAGGTTTTGGACTGTGAAAAGAGGACTGTACAGCAGTAGTGCTGTCTGAATGTCCATGATGCTGAGACCACTTACAGCTTCTGGGTTAGTTCTCTGGGAGGAGAGGAGCCAGGGGTAGGAGTGTACTTAGCACTTCTATGTGAGGTGTGCTAGTAGCATAGACAGTGGATCCTAACTCCTCTGTATGATAACACTGGCTACTATTCAGTATCATGTGTTAATATTGGATGTAGGATAACACTAACTCTGACTTAATACAGTGTTTTAATAGTGTATATAAGATAGCACCAACATCTTGAAACACGTAAAACAGTAACAGTGGAGTTTAAGTTTTTCCCTTCCCTGTTTTCTCTTGTCATTCAGCAATTCCCAGTGTATCGTGAATGTAGCAAATCTTCTGTATGCTTTCTGGGGCATCTGTGGTATAAGACTGTGCTTCCTGGTGGGAAAGAAGGGAGGAGCAGTGTGTGTTCCTTAAGGGGCAGTTTGAAGAAATAGGAGTCGAGGATGTATGGCTGTGCTCTGGGCAGCATATCCTAACTTTTTCTCTCCTGGCATCCATGTGAAGGGGTGGTTTCTCGCTGCAGATTCTGCTAGACTGAAAGAAGGGCTGAAAAGCCACAAAACCCACTAATGGTGTGAGAAACTGAAACCACACATCCCTTAAATAGTGATCTAAAGACTGGTTATAAATGAGGAGTAGAGGAAAGTCAACTAACTTGATGATTACAATGCTGGGATATGTGTGCCAGTAGCTTAGAGCTGTATAACTGGGAGGCATAGTGGCTGTGGTCTATGTCCAATGGCAGTCACGGATGACCAAGGAGTTGGCTACCTGAGACTGTGAATCCAAGCAGCAAGAAAGATATTATCAGGCCCCTGAGTGCACTAAAACATCTTAATGACCCTGATAAGCCAAGCCTCGCCTGGGACTTCCACCTGCACCTTCTGCCCATGGACTCTATTTGAGACAGTGCCCAGACTGTCCTATGGGTGCCCGTCTGCAGCTCCGTCATAGCCATGCTTGTGGCTGGCTGAGAATCTTGTTGATCTAGACCCTGACTGACAAACTGACTTGTGGATTACTCATGGGACCTGATCTTTACTTGACACCCCGGCTTGACTGTGGACTTGCCTTGCCACTGCAGACTTGTTGGAGGATCTGGACTCTCAGTTGAACCTGGCTACCATCCCAACACTTGCCCTGCATGGGATAGTCCAAATGCTAATGCTTTGTTCTATCTCTGGAGATATTCAAAGCCCGCCTGGACGAAGTCCTGTGTAGAATGCTCTAAGAGAGCCTGCTTTAGCAGGGGGGTTGGACTAGATGATCTCCTGAGGTCCCTTCCAACCCTTGCGATTCTGTGATACCTCCTTGGTCTCTCCATCACCATACTGTTGGGAGTACTTGTAATCTTAACCGTGGCTGTTACAGTCTTGTAGACCTGAAAATCTAAGATATGAGTAGCTTCCTCCTCCTTATTGTGAGGTGAATGAGTGTACTGAGGTGTTGAGCAGTGGTGGAATGTGCCTTGGCCTACTGAGCTGACATCACGCAAGTAATTAGGGTCATGTTGCAGGCCCGTAAGTCTGACCTTCTGGTACACACCCTTCCTTTCAGCAAGGAAGGGGGAAATAGCAAAATAGCACTTTTCTGTAGTGTTCTGTATAACACCACCTGTTGTAGTGTTCCTTGCATTAATAATCACTCTTTCACAGAGGGAATAAAAAAACCAGTTATTGCTTACTAATTAATGCATTTAATCTGTCCTCACCCAAACTGTGACACCATAGAACTTTGCAGTCTGTGTTTTATGAAGCTGAAGTTGTTACCAGTTTGCTCTGAGCCTATGTGATACCATCTGCCTTTTGCAGGTTTCATTCTTGGTAAATATTTTGAAGATTGTGTTAGTGTGTGTGGAGGGGAGAAGTGTGGTTTTCCCACATATCATACAGTGAAAAACAACTTAGCATTTGTAAAAATGGTCACTTACAATTATTGCAGGCTTGAAATTGCATTTTATGAAAATAATGAGATAAATATGCATGTATTGTGTAAGTAGACAAAACCTTGTCTGTGAACATTTTCTGACCTTGTGTGTATCCCTGTATCCTCTAGTCCTGCAATCTGTTTCACAAGGTCAAAACCAATGAGGGTGCCTAAAGAATGTATGTCCTAGAAATATAAAGGCTTGTTACTTGGAGCTTTGTTTGTACATTGATATAACTTTATACTATAGACTAACTGCCATAAGATTTGGGAAGGCAGTCTAGAAGTCAGTGAATTCTGCTGTAGGCTATGTTATTTGGTTGCTGGTATTAGTCTCCCTCTAAAGGGAAGTTTGGTTGACATTCAGAATGGGTTGTTTTAAAATGTCTCGTTTAAATCATGGTTAAAATTATTTTTTCCTGTCCACAGATGAATTGTTTTAAAGACTAATGTCATTTACACTTCTTCCTTTACTTAGATGTTGATTTTCATTGTGTGGTAAAAGTCATTACTGTGAAGGATACACTATATTAACACATTTACTTAAGTGCTTAGCATGTTGTTCATATCTCGAGTGTTTATTCTTTCTTTTGGATATGTATCATGTGGGTTTTTCTATTTCAGTTAACTTATGTTTGTGTGCATGTGTGTTTGTGTGGTTCTGGGAGAATATTTTGAGAGAATATTGTCATATACTTATTTTCTTCTTAAAGTCTTTCCTGGGCATCACCTGTTAGGAGTGCTAGATTTTTTTTGGACTGATCTAATATGTGCGTTCTCATATTTTCAGTTTACATAGGAACTGGAATGCTAGTAAAGTGACCAAATACTTTAATTCTTAAATTCTTCTTAGTTAAACAGAGCAACTTTCAAATCCATTGAATATGTGTGGACCAAACTGAATTAGCATTGGGAGAGCTTTTTTTCAAGAACAATTTGGTCTTGCTTGTTTGGTTGCTTCTTTTGATAGAGACAGTCCAGTTCTGGGATTCTTCACTAGCTTTCACCAAAGTGACATACGAATTCATAAAAGTAGATGAAGCATGGAAAGAGTATAGGCATGTTGGAAGTTGAGCCTGGCACAAGTAAGTTCTGTTAAAGTTGGAAATGTTGGAGATTGTTAATGCAAATGACTGAGCTGGCAAGTAAACCTGTGAGTGCAAGCAAAGTCTTACAAATTCAGAATGCAGTGTAGATATGTTGCTTTGAGGGACAGGCTTGATACACAAGTAAAGCTGTAATAATCAGATTTTGCATGCGATTTATTAAAATCTCCCAAACGTGACCTGGTATTCATGATGCTTACTATGAAGTTTGTATCTGTGACAGTATTTTCCTCTGATTTTCCTCCTGTAAAAGTCATAGTAGAAAAAGGACACAGAAGTTTTTATGGTATTGAGATAAGGCAGACTATAAGAAGCTGAAGCCTGGTATTAACTTTTCTGGTTATATCCCCATAAAACTGTAATATCTTGTCTTCACCTAAATTTTATAGTTGGATGGTGCTAGTTTTCCTGTGAATAGAAATGCAGAGTCTGTCTCTTTACATAATGTCTAGAAGTAGGCAAGTAAACAATGCAAGTATTACAGTTGTTAAACTATTTTTGCAGGAAAGCTCTTTTTGGAAGAAATAAATTACAGATTGACTGTAAATATCTCTTGTTTAGAGGAAAATAGATATTACTAATTCATTTTTAACAAATAGCTCTACTTACTGTCTCTACTATGGAAGGTACTATGTGTATTGTGACCTGTTTGTTATTAAATCTAAGCAATACAGACAAAACTTCCCTTTGCATTGCTGCTTACCCTTCGCACCATGTCACTAATGAGGCTATGTTTTCATGAAGGACATTCAGCATTTAGTGATGCTAAAAAAGTGAAGTCTTGTTTGAGTCTCTTCTGTTACTCTGACCTTCAGATCTAGCTCATCTGGGGAGGCTAGGCTGTTTGGGGTTTTTTGATTTTTTGGAGGGGAGTTTGCCTTTTGTTGGCAAATTGAACTTGCTTCCCTTTTAGCAAGATGGAGTAGAATAGAGGGATAGGAAATGATGCTCCCCTCCAAAAAATCTTCTGTTCACCTTTGTGGCAAAACCCCATTAATTCAGCTGGGATGTAATGTGAAACCATGCCACCAGGTATACAGACAGAGCTCTGTGATTCTGCTGCAGACAAGATCATGGATTATTTTTTTTATCAAATTAGTTTGTCCATGTGGTTCACAGTGGGAAAGTGGGATGGAAGTATGTGGGAAGAGGAGCCTAAGCTGGTATTTCTGTTGAAGACTTTGAATCAGAAAATTCAGCTCCAGTGTTATTATGAATAAATTTCTGTTATTTCTGAATTATAGTCTGAATTAATTCTTAGGTTTCTGTCCAATTATCTGTCTCTGTCACATCCATCAGATCAGGTGTTTTATGAGTCTTATGTATATGGGATAGTAACATTGTTAGATATGGGTTTACTTGGTACGCTTAAGTAGTACTTACAACATCTTTTAAAGACTATGTTCTGCAACTAAATGAGTCAAACTACTCATATGCCTTCTCCCACTCTCCATCCTAAAAACTGAAAGCAGCAATTCACCTTCTTAGGAAAATATTTTAGCAAGTAGCCAAATTGTATGCCTTAATATTGGTGAGGACATAAGCAAACTGTCCCTAGAAAAGAGAAAAAACAAAAATTTGTGGTAATTATACCTGGCATATATTGAGTTGCCTTTTTATTTTAGGGAGAAGGGAAGAACAAAATTCTTAGAATGTGTGGAAAGTGGAAAAGGAATGCCCAGGTCATAGTTAGGTCATGGGGCTGAGGTAATTCCAGAATTTATACTTTCTTCTGTTATTGTAGTTGGTGAGTACTGTTAATAACAGAAAAAAGGTTCAGTTAAACCTGAGTTCTTTAAATAACAAGTCCCTGGATTTCTGGTCACTGCCGCAGCTTTACTAATTATTTGTTGTTCTAAAATCAAACCTGTATCTTTTCATTAGTGAATTTAACAAGCCTAAAACTTGATTCATTCTTTTCCTTTCCACTGTTTAATTACTGTTGCATGACTCTTTGAAAGTGTACAGCGTCTTTTTACTAGTGTAGCAGGGAGCTTCAGTAATTGATAACAGAGGCAGCAGAGCGGACTGTGCTTCTAACAGAGCCACTGAGCATTTAAGCCTGCAGAAGAGCAGCTATCTGCGCTAAAACAATGTGCTTCCAGGACAACTGACGAACAGCCTGCTGAGCCAATGTGTTTGGCAGGGGTCTCTGCAGTGGAGGAAAGGAGGCTTGCTTGTTGGTAATCATTGCCTATAATTTTCTTCTGTTTCAGTTTACCAAAATGGCAGCTTTTTCTTTGTAAGGTCAGTTTATTTATTTTTAATACAAATACATGAGTTTGAAATTTCCCTTAGTTTACCTCCTCTTTCTTTGAAATCTTTTTATTTTGGCATCAATTGCATTATACTTCACATTAAATCCTCATTTTGGAAGTAGGTGTTGCATCTCAGTTGGAAACACGGTTTGTGGAAGAAAGAGTAAAGGAATATAGCAGGTGTTTAGAGGGCTTACTGCAGAAGTAGAAGATAATAGAAATTTTCACTCTTCTTATGACGCTTAGGGGTTTTTTTTCACAACTGGATTCTATAAAAATTAATAAGGTATTCATTAGAACCGTTCATTTACATTCAACAACAGTTTTTCACTGGTATAGCTTGAAATTGTTGTGTTTCAAAGTGTGCCCTTTTTGGAACAAAAATTCATTAGTTGCCATGTAGAATCTTGTGGGAAAATATACAAAACTTTAATTTATATGCAGGGAGAAAGGTGCCTTTTGAAATAATTATCTTCCCTTAAAATTGTGCCCCTTTTTTTGTTGTTCTAGCTGTCTTATAGTAAAAAGCAATGATCATATTCTTCCTGGTTGTTGACTTAGAAATAATGGTCTAGAAAGGTGACTAGCTGTATTTTAGGAAAACAAGCAATATGTATTTCAGATGAAATATAAGCTTCTCTGAGCCTATCCCTTTGTGACTAATTGAACTGTACTGAAGAATTTGTGACTAGCAAGGGAGAGAGGAGGAAAATACTGCAGCTGAAAGTTGGGGGAAAAAAGGTGGGTTTGTTTACATACAGTCTTTAAAAATTAAAAGGCACTTTATAGGATTCATTGATTCCAGAAGTAATGCTGAATAGATACCTGATATAGTTTTGAGAAATAGAACATGTTCTAAAGATATATTTTAGACCAGACTTACCCTCCTGTTTCCAACTATATGTGACTCGCGAAGACTTTAGAAACCTAGAGCTGCTGACTTTCAGATGTTTGCTATACCTCTTCACTATGAGTGCAGCATTTTTTTTATACTTGAATTGTAGAATCATTAACATATATTAGTATAAGAAATTTAAAAATCATAGAACAGCTTAAGTCATTTCAGGAAAGTCATCTATTGCTGTAGTCTGAAGTTCTGTAATATGCCTTATTTAGTCTGGGAAATTGGCCATGGTAGATACAGAAGAATAATTGGTTTCATTAACCTATCATTGAGTGCTACACTTTGTAGAGGCCCCTTACTGAACTGGTTGCTTGGCACTATAAATTTTACCTGTTTTTAAAGAAATATTCAAAATCTGATTATGCTGTCCAAGCAACTGGTTTCTAATTCCTGCTCAATAGGAGAGAATAAACTTGAACTAGCTGTAAGGTGCTCTACTGCTCTTACCTTACCCATCACCACTTAATAATTCCAAACAAATGTAAAAATGAAATAGGAGAGGTGGAAAGTCTTACGGTTTAAGAAAAAGCAGTCTTAACAAGTTAGGAGATCATTAATGGGTTTGGAATGATAGGGTGAGTAAGGGAACAGAGGAAGCTGTTCCAGCCCTGGGCCAGTAGCTGTTGTTGTGTTGAAGAATTCCACTTACCTACATTTCCCACAGGTCTGAAAGAAAGAATATTCATCACCTAATTGTCCTGCTGACACTCAAACAGACCTATGGTGCATCTCTCTATGAGTTTAGCTTTGTGCTGGAAGAAGGGTTTACCAGTGAAAGGTTAGGCAGCTGAGCTTGCTTCTCCTGACTGCCATTTCACCTCCGCCTGTGAGGCCTCATGGTAAACTGGCACAAGCAGCTCACTTGGTTAAGTAGCTGTCTCCTCTCAGACTGTTGTGCTGTGAAAACTTGTCCTGGTTTCGGCTGGGACAGAGTTAATTATCTTCCTAGTGGCTGGCATAGTGCCACTGGTACTAGAAGAATGTTGATAACACAGGGATAATTCAGTTGTTGCTGAGCAGGGCTTACACCAGTCACGCACTTTTCAGCTTCCCCTGCTCTGCCCGGGGCACAAGAAGCTGGGAGGGGGCACAGCCAGGACAGCTGACCCCAGCTGATCAAAGGGGTATTCCAGACCACATGGTGTCATGCTTAGTATATAAACTGGGAGTTGGCCAGGGGACAGCGATCGCTGCCTGGTATGGGATGGGCATTGGCCAGTGGGTGGTGAGTAACTGCATTGTGCATCACTTGTTTTGTATATTCTGTATATTCTATTATTACTTTTTTTTCCCTCTGCTGTTTTTATCTCAACCCACGGGTTTGACCTTTTTTTCTGATTTCTCCTCCCCCATCCCACTGCAGGCGGTGGCGAGTGAGTGAGTGGCTGCATGGTGTTCAGCTGCCTGCCGGCTTAAACCACAACGAAACTGAAGCAGTATTAATGGCGTAAGGGCAGTGTAAGCTGACGTCCCTGCTGAAAGAAGTGCTTGTCAAGTGTGTATGAACTGAAGGATGTCAAGATAGCTTTGTAGGCAGAGTTTGGCTGCTCTGACTGTTTCTGAGCTGGACTTAAACAGTGAATTGGAAGTACCCAACTGAAAACTTGTATACAGAGAGAGACTAGAGGCATGGTAGGACTCTCTAGCCTCTGTAGAAAGATTCGGTAAGAATTTTGTAACACACTACTCATGCCATGCTAACTTCTTGTGCGAAATTTTTCAGCACTCAGGGCCTCGTCAGCTTTTTTACCAGCGCAGTCTGCAGTAGATCTTTGTTGCCACATCAAATGTTTAATGTTACAAAAATATCTCTTTCAGCTCTATCTGGGAAAGAAGGAGATTGAGCAAACAGGCTTCATGATCTCAAATTCTGTCATTTCTATGTGGATTCTGTATGAATAGATGTGGGAAGACACTGATGAAGTAAATGTCATCTCCTTTACTAATCCAGAATATCCCCAACATATGCACATTGTACTTCAACTTGCAGGAGAACTGTCATTGTGTCAATTCATCTTTGTGTTCCTCTAGAACATTTTTGCATTTGGTTTGTTTTTGCTTTCAGTCAATGACTGAGAAGGCTTATCAGTTATACTGCTGGATAAATGATGAGGTGCTGAAAAGCAACTTTATAGTGTTCTTGTACTTCAGAAAACCTTGGTATCCACCTGCAAAAGCAGTGTTGTTCCTAGCAGTTCTCTGATACCACATCCCTCCAGGGGGCATGTTATAATAAATAAATATGCTGTAATTGTATGAGTAAGTACATAATTTAGTATTAGTATCAGAAGTTATAAATTGGAATAGTGTTTCAGTGGAGCATTCAAGTAATAACAAAAAGTATAATCAGAATCTCGTGGTTACAAGAAACTTAAGTTTTGTAGTAAGAGCTTTAGACTTAGTAGGACTGTGGCAGGCCAATTATTCTATGATGTCTTGATTTAATGTTTTATTGTTTGGGGTTTCTTCTGACGTTAAAGTACATTTGTTTAAAAATCATCCTTGTATCAAATTGAAGATGTGAAGACAGTTATACTTTTATAATGAAGATGGTTCCCTGTATTGTAAGAGACTCAAGCCTTGCTAGTTTTTTATTAGCCCAAGTAAAACAGTTGACTAGGTGATGAACTTGGGGTTTAAAAGAGCTTTCACTGTTTTTTGGCCGCTGTATTACCAGGTTAATGATTGTCAGTGGAAAGGCAAAATCTAGGGAGCTGTCTTAGGAGATGGTGGTCAAATGATATGTTGGTGTAGTTACAGGTATGTCTGATGACTGAAGGCTGTAATTTTGTGGTATGATTTTTCCTCTGTTGAAGCTGGCTTAGTCCCCCATCCCAGAGCAGTTAATTTTGTGCTGCAGTGAGTTACAACTTCTGCCCTGTATCAATACAACTGTTCTACAGAGAGCTGTCATACAGATCACTGCAGCCATCTGAATTGTGTTTCTCTGCATGTGTGTCTTTTTAATCTGACATTGCTTCATTGGTTTACAGCACCAGCCCACAAGCAATATTATTACTGGATGAAACTGTAGGGATAGGGTGGCCTAGAAAGGATGAATACTTCTTGAGAATACATACAGTTTCTTTTGGAATATGTGAGAACTTTTTCTGAGAAAGCTGAATTATCTTTCAGATTATGGTTGATTTATAGACTTTCTGTATTATCAGTGATAGTAAATTCTGGTCTTTACAATTTGTTTTTAACATCTGTCTGCTCATAATGGTGTTCTGTTGTAAGTCGTCACGGTTAGTTAATATTTTCTGTGGTATCCTCTAAGAATTTTGCCTGGAAATCAGTTGCATTTTCACGTGCCAAACCTACAAAGTATCTAATGCTATAAGTTATTGATTTAAATTTAAAGTAAAACTTAAATTTAAAAAAAATTTTTTCTGAATTAAAAATTCCATGAAATATGTATGTCTAACAGTTCATAATCTACAGATTTTTCTCATTTGTAGACTAATACACAGACAACTTATACTCATTTGTAAAAAACTTGTCATTAGACATTTTCCTAACTTCTGCAAAAGCTGTAAGTACATAGCTTTTCAAAATAGTAGGTTCTGATTTCTGCACCAAGATGCTTATTTGAATCTTGAGTTGAATCAACTAAGGCAACTTTTAAAAACGGAAGAGGTTGGAAAATTATTTTTTTCTGGAAAATGCTGTTGTATTTTTTCTTAGTGCTTGTAAAATTAAATATGAAATTGTGAGAATACATGTAAAGTCCTTGACATTAACTTATCTGTCAAAATAATAATAGCTGTATTTGGGGCCAGGGTTCATAATGAAACTACAAAATGGCTACAAGTTGCTCAAAAAAGGCACCTGCTGCCAGAGACAGACATGCTAAAACACTGAATTTTTTCACAGCCTTCTTAAAAAATGCAGAGATTTCTTCTGTTGAATAAATGCTAAGTTAAAAAACAAGCTAAAAGCCCCCACAACTGGAGTTACAGCAGTAGTGGGTTTTTTTTTTTTCATGCCCTCATGTAAATAAAAGGAAGGGTTGGCTTAATACAAGATGATCATTAATACTTTCTACCACTTACTAGCTGCACATAGTGCCTTTTTTGCTTAATTAGCAGGATGTCCATTTTACAATCAAAATACACTCTTTAGGCGTTCAATACCTGGATGCTGGCATACTGAAGTTGCAGCTGGGATAGAGTTAATTTTCTTCCTGGTAGCTAGCATAGTGCTGTGTTTTGGATTTAGTACTAGAAGAATGTTGATAACACACTGATGTTTTTAATTGTTGCTAAGCAGTGCTCAGACTACTCAAGGTCTTTCTGAGCTTCTCCTGCTCGGCCAGGTGCGTAACAAGATGGGAGGGAGCACAGCCAGGACAGCTAACCCAGACTGACCAAAGAGCTATTCCATACCATAGAATGTCATGCTCGGTGGGGGGGTTGGTTGGTCGGAGAGGGGGAAGAGTGATCGCCACTCATGACAGGCTGATGGTTGGCGGGTGGTGAGCAATTGCATTGTGCATCATTAGTTTTGTATATTCTGTATATTCTCACCATTCTCATTATTACTATTTTTATTCTTCTTTTTCTCTTATTAAACTGTCTCTACCTCAGTCCACGGGTCTTACTTTTTCTTTCCTTTTCCCTGATTCTCTTCCCCATCCCACTGAGGGAGGGGGGAGCAAGTGAGCGGCTGCGTGGTGCTTAGTTGCCAGCTGGGTTAAACCACGACAACTTCTAACAATTAAAAATTAGTACTGGTTTTGGCTGTTAATTACATTTCAGTATCCATTGAAGTAGAATGTGATATGTATCAGACATTTAGTAACCATTTAATTGACAAACCTTAATAAGGTTAATTTAAAATGTGACCATCCAAAGAAACATAATTTGGGCTATATGATGTATGGTGTATTCCATTGCTCAGCTGAATAGGCTGCTCTTTATATTGGCCTATTTTTTTACTGCAAATGGATTTAACTGCTGGCAACTGAAAAAATTAGAATTGGAATTGCTTTAAAATATGGGGTTTATGGTTTTTATTTCTTTTAATGTAAAAATGATTTCTCAGAGTGTTTGCCACAATGAAATGTTGCATTTAAATATGCTGTTAAGATGCAGTTTCATGGTTAACAATTGTAAGTCTGAACTGCTGCCAGAGAGGAATGAACACAGTCATGTTTTCCTCCACCCCACACCACCACCTATGCTCTTTCATGAGCAGCTAACAAATCCTTCTGTTGTGAATGACCTTCCCAACTCTGACTTAGCAGCAGGAACACATGGTTAATTGCAAGGATGAAAAGAACCAAACTACTTCTTTAAGCACAGGCAGCTTATGAACCGGTCCTCTATCAGCGGTACTTCCACAGCCAGTATAAGCCAGTACGATGGCTTGCTGCTGCCAAAAAGATGCTTTCTTAGTCCTGTATCCTCTTCAACTATCCCTACCCCTTTCTTAGCACTGGATCCTACCACTTTCCAACCCCTCTTTCGTCTGATAAACTGACTAGCCTAACTCAGCATAGGGTGCTGGCAGGTTGGAGAACTGAGTCATCTCATGGAAAATCCTCGGGCACCAGAGCTGGTGCAAGATAAACAGCTCATAGAATCATTTGGTTGGAAAAGACCTTTAAGATCAGAGAGTCCAGCCACACCTGTCCACTACTAAACCAGGTCACTAAGCACCTCATCTGCCTGTCTTTTAAATACCTCCAGGAGCAGGTGACCATGAGCAGGTGGGAATACCAGGGCAAGGACAACAGGGACGTCTCCTTCCACCAAAGTGGTGAGGAGATGTTTGGATCAGCTTATTCCATCTTTTAGAACCTCTCCCTTAGCATTTACATGAAAAAGTTGAGACTTTTATGGAAGAGTGTGATGAAAGTTTCAGGAACCTTAACTGCCTTTCAGAGGTGTTACGGTACCTTGTTTCTTGTTGGCATTTTGAAGCTGATGCTTGGCTGTCATACTAGAGCAGTCTTAAAGAGTAAACAGACTTAACTTATATATATATATATGTGTGTGTGTGTGTATATATATATAAAGAACCTATCACCATATAGATAAACATTCTTTGGAACCACTCTGACATTCGTTGAATGAAGAACCTGTAGTGCTCAAACTCTTCTCTGCTAGTAGTTAGACCCTCAAATTGTCAGTATTCTTAAAGCATAGACTTTGATTTTCAGTATTTTATCTAAATACATATGATCCACCACCAAATTCTTAGGACAGGGATTAGGTTTAAAAAAAGTACCATAGGTATATTTAAATATGTCTTGAGTTAGTTTTGCTCAAGGTCCACTGTGCCCGGCCACAAAGGCTGACCTTATCTGTGTGGCTGCGTGTTTACTCACATCTGGAAGCAATGTTGTATTGCAGACCCACAGCCTGCAGCCAGCTCATTTCTTTTCATAAGCGTTTGTTATTCTTGATCTTTTAAAATGTAAACTGAAGTAGGATAAGTAATAAGAGATGTAAGAAGTGTAACACAGCTGAACTTGCTAACATCTTGAGACAGAAGGAAAAGTTGTGTGGTTGGAGGTTTTTTTTTTCCTGAAAAACAAGTTCACAGCAGTTGTGGATAATGTTTATAGAAAGGGGGTGTTGTTGGGAAGAATAAATTATAGCAGTTGTGCTTTTTTATCAAGCTCTTTCTCTGTAACAGCTTTTACTAGTAATGTTGTCTTTTTTTCTTTTTTTCTTTTTTTCTTTTTTTTTTTTTAGTGTGGACGTGAGGAGCTTCTTTCTTCCCGTGTCAGTAACAGGCCTTTTACCATGAACAATTCTACTCCAGCTACAGGTATACATAAAGAAAAATGTTTATTACAGTTCTTTACAGTGTGTGTTTTCTCTATAAATGTATGTTTTTGTATTCTTTATTGTCACCATAGCCTCACCAAGCCTGAAATAATGTGTCTCCAACAGCAGAGCCACTAGAGTCTATCCAATTCAATGACAGTATTGAGGAGGTCCAAAACTGATCCGTTGAAATGGGGGAAAAAAAAATAATCTGTTTTTCTATAATCATGGTCAAGCAAGTAACTTTCTGCACAGGTTCTTAAGTGCCTACTCAATTTTCCTGTAGTTGTGCATTTGAAAGGAATTTGTTTTCAAGTGTTTCAAGTTGTCAGGATTACAGAGACAGAAGATTAATATCCTATATCAATCTCAGTTTGGTGGAACATAAGGCATGTTATATGGATTTGTGATAAAAGGTTAAGCTGATTCCTTTGGTGTTCTTGTCCCTGCTTTCTACCCTACTTCCAGAACTTCTTGAGCAGCAGTACAGACAGCCCTGTGATTTCTTTTCAGATGTTTTCCTGCCAGTTCTTGTCCCCAGACAATCTCTCTATGGGTTGAGATGAATGGTAGTGGGTTTGTAAGGGAAGCAGTAGGAAAACGATTTTTTTTTTTTTTTTTTTTTTTTTTCCTGATCAGATATTTTCTTGATCTGGTTCACTACATATCTGCACAGATTGTTCTTCAGCAGAATGTTTTTTTTGGGAGATGGTGTGAAATTGGATAGATAGACAGATGCAGGGTAAGGGAACTGGATCTATTTAAGCAATGTGATGGCTCAGTGTGAAACCACAGCCACATGTTTCTTCAGACATGTTAAACTAGTACTACCATCCAAAAAAATTAATACTCTGCCGCAATCCATGTGTTGAGAAAGATGCAGTAAGTGTGTTTGGCTACCTGTAGTTTTAGATCAAATGAAAAGTTGAAAGTGAGAGAAAGCTGGGACTGCTTCCTTTAGATGTACTTTCAGCTTAGGTGGCCCATGGCTGCATAAGTTAACTTTAAGTAAAGTAAATTAACTAATGCATGACATAAACTATTGCCTGTCAACAGTGGTTTCCAGATAGTTGATTTTATGAGGCAAGGGACAGGGAAGATGACATCTTGGTAAGCATCTAAGACTTACTTGCTATATTTCCAATAAGATAAAAGGGGAAGGAGAAGTCTGAGGAGCTAACTTGAAGATTTTTCATTTTGATTTCTTTGACTTGCACATGTAGATTGTTCATACTTCTGCAAATCAATTCATTGTGATGTTCAGAGGCTTCTGCTTGGCTAGAAACAACATTAGCTTATAACTCAGTAATTTAATAGCCAAAATATATTTCAGGCATGTGTAGATGGTATTTTTGTGCGAAGAAACCAGCTGGCAAGGAATATAAATTTGTATTGAGTTCAGGTGGCTTTTACTAATTACCAGTGCAACCACTGATCCTTCATGGTGATGTCCAGGGTGTCTAAATGATATTAAACTTTAAAATAAGGTAGACATGTTTGTCTCCTAATAAATCGCCAAACCTCTAATTCTCATTGATGACTCTGCGTGTCATTTTTGATTTATATAATCTATTGAGATGCATGTCTTTACCTAAAACAACTGCTTCACCTACAGCAGTTCTTTCATCTGGTGGGTCACATATCTAAAATAAGTTTTGGGTTTCTTGATCTGATTCCCTCACTTGGGGAATATATTTGTGCCAGTAATGAATTATGATCGCAATGAAATGTCCTTGTAGCACCAGGTCCTAAATTTCACTTTGTTCATAAGACTTCTTTTATCTTTGTCTGTCTGAAAGTATTTTTTGCTTTTACCCAACTGAGTGTAAAATTCAGAAGAGGTGATTGCCTTGGGCATGCTTTAAAGAATTGTAGAATCAAATTTGGAATTTAGATGCCATAAAAAACCACATGATTATCACTTTGCATGAAAATTAGTATCAAACAATAGCTGGAGAAGGAAGCATGGTTTAAAAAATGCTGAGGCCTTTATACTTGGGATGGAATGAGTGCTAGCTCTTATTGCTGATTTAGCAACTTAGCTAAAGTTCCACGAAACTTCATATAATTACAACAGGAAAAGAAGCACTTTAATAGGATTTTTAGGTCAGGTGTCACTCACTGTTCAGAGGCCAGAACAACTAGAGCTAACATCTGCTTGCTAATGGGTAGATGGTGAAATAGGAGATGCACGCTGTATGTACCCAGGCTGAAACTCTTCTGGTGAGCACTGTCCTTTTTGGCTGAATGCCTGACCTGAAAACTCCTCTAACAGTCAGTGAAGTTGTAGAGAGAAAATGCTGTGCTTGCCACTTAGCTCCATCTTATCATCTCTGATAATGAATCAGAAACCAGAAGGTATTGCTTCTGTGAGAGTGTCTCATCTTAAACTAAAGCCAAAACTCCTGTTACACTTCATTCCCTGCTTTCTTTAGTCAAGCAGTCCTTGACTTAGTAAAGTGAAGAACATCTTGTCCATTTTGAACCTGAAAAGTAAATTTAACAAAATAGAATGGGTTGTTAGGCTTTAATAGAAATATATCCTGTTGTGGCTTGGTACTGATATGCGTTTAATATGTTTCCATTTGTCTTAAAGTCTCATCCCCAACAAGTGTGCCACATGTTCACATTTTTCAGAATGCATACAGAGCACATAATGCCATTTAAAATTTCTTGATGGAAAAATCAATGCATAGTAGACTTTTCTGTTTTGCAGGTGGGGGGATTAGTTAACTTGGCTTCTGAGTGTGCCATAGTTGGGGCTTAGGTCATCTTAACTTGGAGTTTACAGACTTCCACTAGTAAAAAAACCCTCAGTAAAGGTCCTTGTACAGAATGACTTGTGGGAACCACTTCTCAGCATTAGACTGTACTCAATACCTACCACAAAATCTGAAATTACTTACTAAGCTCATGAAGGTATTTTTTCATAATTTCTTTTGTGATTCTCCTTGGAAGGCTAAATGCAACACATAAGGTGTTACGGCTGTCTCTCTTGCTGGAGTGAAGCTGTTTGTGGCACATAATTAAATGCTTTGGCTTAAGTAGTATATAGTTAGACTTCAGTACAATTTCCACCAAATCTGCTGTCTTTCCTCTCAGTTTAGGATATTTTTTTCACCAAGTCTTGTAAGCCTCTGTAACTTTCTTTAGGAGAATCGCTAACTGGGATCTGTAGTTTGGCTAATGAATTTAATTTTTACTGCTTTAAGTTATTACTCCATTGTGATAGCTTCTACAACATTATGCCTGTTCCAAATGTGGTGTTCTGCTTAAAAGTGCTCTCAAGGACTCAGAGTCATCTCCTTGAAATATAACCATTGGTTACTTACCTGTTACAGCATCCAAATGGACATATGTTAAAAAAAAAAAAAAAGAAAGAGGCAGTTTGCCAAAGTGGAAGACTTTAGAATCTGTATGGATTCCATGCCTCACTGCTGTCTGTCCTGTTGAAAGACTTTATAAAACTTACAATCATGTGGGACAGCAGGCTTTGTTTAATAAAAAAAAAAAATAAAAAAATGAGGTAGCTACTGAATCTAATGAAAAAACATACCATGCAGGAAGATAAGTTAGTAACAAAAAAAAATCCACTACCTCCCAATTACTACTTAACCATTGTCTGTGTAACTAACGTTTTGTAAATACATTACATGGGCACTTGGGATTGGCCTCTCTGCCTGTAAGACTTAAAAAACCTAAAAACAACAACAAAAAACCAAAACAAAACAAACATACCACATGCTCTCCTTGCAGTGGAGATTTGGAACAGCTGAAGGAGTCTTCTTAAACTGTCCTTTGGTTATATATGAACTGTCTTTCTTACGATTCAAAGAGCTATAGATAAGTCAATGTCAGTGCTGAGACAGCAGTTTATCTCTTACGTTTTGGTATCCGTACTGTGCAATAGGTTTGTCTTGTTTGCTTGTCCACCCCCCTCCCTAAAATATTTTAGCTAATGGGAACGACAAGAAGAAATTTAAAAGAGACAGATCGCCATGCTGTCCTTCACGTGTCCTTCATCTTCGTCAAATTCCAAATGATGTTACTGAAGCAGAAGTAATTTCATTAGGCCTCCCTTTTGGCAAAGTAACCAACCTCTTGATGCTAAAAGGAAAAAGTCAGGTATGTAATTTTCAATATTTCAATTCTAAGAACAAGGCTGAAGATGTGGTTCAGGTTACGACTCTTTTGTTATTGCATTTGGCTAAAATGATTGGAACAATGTCTAAATGTTTCATTGATAGCTCAAGATTTTAATATTTTCAAATGTGAAAGGATGTCTTGATATTTATTTTAAGTTTTCAATATACTTTTGGATTAAATAAATGATCTACTGACTTAATAGTATTGCTAAACATTATATCCACCTTATGTGGAATATATAGATGATAAAGAACTACATTGTCACTAGTGATATTGAGATGCGTCTTGAAATAACCATCCTGATTAAATAATTAACATGCATGTTAATTTTTTAATGTGAAATAAATTGTTTAGGTTTTTTTTTCATTCTTTCTTATGTGATGGGGTAGTTCACATCATGAATAAACACTGAAATCCTGAAAATAATGCATCCAAAGCACTGAGCTGGGTTAATATAATGCACAAACAGATAGATGTTTAGTGTCCGGTTCCTACTTCTTCAATCACTATGTGTATCTGCTACCTAGGTAATAGTGCTTGGATTCAGGAATCTAATAAATTCATTAGCAGTGTGATATTTTTAGCAGCATTATTTCCCATATGTCACTCATACTCCACCTCTTCTTTAATGACTTATTGTACTTAGAATATAAAACCCTCTAAGAAAACCCACAAATCAAATCAAATATCCCCATAAACATGCACACACAAATGCATTTTAATGCTGAGCAAATCAGTACTGTACTTTCACATGGTCTTTTTCTAATGAGAGTGGAATTGGGAATAAATGGTGCTTTGATACCTTGTTCTCTCCTGTAAACAAAACTACACTGAAAACTGCTTTGTATTGGTTGCAGGCATTTTTGGAAATGGCTTCTGAAGAAGCTGCTGTTACTATGGTGAACTACTATACTCCTACTACACCTCACCTCCGCAGCCAGCCTGTTTATATTCAGTATTCCAATCACAGAGAGCTTAAGACTGACAATCTGCCTAATCAGACTGTAAGTATAATATTTCCGTTTAACAGAATAGAATTGCACGTGAGCTGTGTACTGGTTTTGGCTAGGATAGAGTTAATTTTCTTCATAGTAGCTAAGCATCAAGGCCTTTTCTGCTTCTCACCTTGCCAGTGTGAGTTCGCAAAAAGCTGGGAGGGGGCACAGCTGGGACAGCTGACCCCAGCTGACCAAAGGGATATTCCACACCATATGAGGTCACGCTGGGGGAAGAAGGAAGAAGGTGGGACGTTTGGAGTGATGGCATTTGTCTTCCTAAGTAACTGTTAAGTGTGGTGAAGCTCTGCTTTCCTACAAATGGCTGAACACCTGCCTGCTCATGGGAAGTAGTGAATGAATTCCTTGTTTTGCCTTGGTGCAGCTTTTGCTTTACCTGTTAAACAACCGGTATTGCAACCCTTGAGTTTTCTCAATTTTACCCTTCTGATCCTCTCCCCCATCCTGCTGGGGGGAAGTGACTGAGCAGCCGTGTGGCACTTAGCTGCCTACCAGGATTAAACCACAACATTAGTAAATAAACCGTCTACTTGTCATTACACCAATTGTCAAATTCTGATAGATATTTTTTCTGTCTGTTATTATCTAAGCAGTAACTTTTTTCAGAGAGGGACTTCTCAATATCTGTAAAATTACTGTGGAGGAGCTCAGGAATGGTTCGTTCAGGAAATGAAGTGAAGGTAGCAGGAGGACTGCTTGGATGAACATGGAGCTCCTGACTGAACTCAAACATAAAAAAGAGGCATAGAAAATGTAGAACCATGGACAGGTGACCCAGGAGGATTATAGAGCATTATCTGAACATGCAGGGATGTGGTTAGGAAAGTCAAAGACCACGTGGAGTTGGTTCTGGTAAGGGATGTGAACAGCAACAAGAATGGCTCCTCAAAGTGTATCAGCAGCAGAAGTGAGATTTAGCTAATATGTGTGGCAGGGGCCCTGGTGACAAAGGACATGGAAAAGGCTGAAGTAGTGGATGCCGCCTTCTCAGTCTTTAGTGGTTAAGGCTTGCCCTAGGGAATACCAAAGCAACTGCTCACAGTAAAAGTGCTCACTTCTAATTGGTGCTGACGCAAAAGTCACTGAAATCTTGCAAGCTTGTCAATCTGATAAACGTTATTTGTCTCTTTCCTCATCCAAGATTGCTGGATTGGTTTGTTACCTGCAAAAACAAATAAATAAAATAACAAGATTTTTTTTTTTTTTAAGGGTGTGGTGTATGTAACAGCCTCAGGAAAATTATCCTCGTATTTGCGAATAAGACTCCTTGTTTCTCAGTATTTTCAACTCAATGCATGACACTTGCTTTCTCCTATAAAAACAAAACTGTCTACTTTAATTTTTTTTTTCACTTATGATTCTTACATTTGAGTTTTATTTAAATTTCAGAGACCCTAGCAGAGCAGCTGAACACAATGTTACTGACCTAGCATCTGGGCTCAGGCCTGAAGTACAGATTATTTTGCAGGGTTACATCTTTACTGTGCGCCATGTTTAGTCCATCTTCCAAGAAAATAGTGTTACTGAGACATGACTTCAAGTCACAACACTACATTTTGAAAGACACGTCCCTCCATAGTGCTCTCAGAGGTAGTCTGAAGGCCTTTTTGAGGAAAGCCCATCAAAAACAAAGCATAGAGACTTCCAAAGTCCTAGTGAGGCAGTTTTAGGAATGAGATTTAAAGGTGTTTTCTGTTATTGATAGCTTGGCTCAGAAAAAAGAGCAGGTTATGCACCTTTAAGCTTATCACCAGCAAAATTTAGTTCCTGAAGAGAATTAAATCCTCATAAAGCATAGCAAATGGTTTCTGTTGCTGTTGTTGCTTAACCCCAGCCAGCAGCTCAGCCCCACACAGCCGCTTGCTGACTCTCACCCGGTGGGATGGGGGAGAGAATCAGAAGGGTAAAAGTGAGAAAACTCTCGGTGTGTGCTTAGCTGCTGGCTGGGTTTAAACCATGAGAGGTACACTGACTAGTTGTTAGTCTATTACAGTATTGTTGTCATACGGATTTGCTGGAAACTCTCTAGAATGACAAAATCTTACTGAATCAAAGCAAAATTAGGTCTATATGGCATCACAAAATAGTAACAGTTTAATTCTGTGAAAGTATGATCTGACTTCTTTTAGGGGAGGAGAAAGGGGAAAAAGAGGAGGTATGAGTTACCTATTAACATGAGATTTGAATCCATAATCAGATAAAGGGAAAGTGTTTTTTAAAAGTTGCATTTTAAATGCGTTTTACATGCTTTTCTTTGTAAGCAAACTTTGTTTAGATATGAATAATTCATATGCGTGTAAGTTAATTGTGGTCTCTGCTGTGTCATGATTTCAGAGAGCACAAGCTGCATTGCAAGCTGTGAATGCTACGCGGTCTGGAAACCTCGCTATTACAAGCACTGTTGCTGCTGAAGGTGGACTCCTTCCAGGTCAAGGTTCTGTTCTTCGAGTCATTGTTGAAAATCTTTTCTACTCTGTCACTTTAGAAGTGCTGTATCAGGTAATGAGGATTGCTGGGGGGAAAAAAAAAAAAGTTAAAATCTGTTCCAGTGTTGCCATTGTAAATCCATTATTTTTTTTCTTTTTTCGTTTTTTTTTAATTCGAAGTACCTGTGGATTCTTAATCGTTTGAATGAGGACTGTAGCTTTAAAATTATTTGTTGCAATTTAGGGATCTAGGCTTGAATCAGTTTTGCACAAAAAAATCAAAGTAAGCAGAGCTTCTGTGCTTAGTTTTTCATGTTGTCTTTCACTTCTTTTAGTTCCTTGGTTTCTGTGGAAGCAGCAATAAGCTTTAGGTGTTATTTCTAATTTATGCCCAGATAATGAGCTAGCGAAACAGTGATTATTATGAACTTGTGGACCAATATTTTAGCACTCTTTGTAGTGAGTAACTTTTGTAGTTTGGATTATACTTTAGGGTTTTATATTCACTTTTATAATTTGATGCAAGTGATGTAAAATACAAGTATAGTTGCTTGGACAAATGTTTTTGAATGTTCATCAACTGTTAGCATGCCATTTGCTTTAACTACCTCTGAAAGCCTGGAATAGTGGTGGGCAGTAGCTATGAAGGACAATACCATAAATCCTGCTAGGGGTTGTGCTACACTGCTGAGAACTAGAAGTTTAAAAATAATAACTTTACAAGACTATTTTGTGCCTGAAGGATTTGTTCATACTTTTTTCAAATATTGCAAAGGGTTTCATACTTGAAGCTTTTGTAATTACTAGTAAATTTGTGCAATAAAAACAATGCCCCAAATATTACTTTCTTGAATTAATGCAATTTTAAATAGCTGGGATGTTTTTACAAGCACCTGAAGTCCTGGAAGAAGACTTTTGCTGCTCTACTAGCATCTCAAATAATAGTTGATTGTTACTATTTTTCCTCTTATGTCTTGCTACTTCCTCTTTCTCTGTATCTTGCCCCCATGATACTAATTAACTAGTAAACTAGTTGCCACTTCGATCTTGCAGTTTGCCTGATCTAAACTTTTGTTTGTGTCTATGAGTATTGTTTGCTCATTATTGAGCTCATGCAAACACTGTGTCAACTGTTTAGGATTATTATTATTGCACTCAGAGTAACTTGTACTAGTTTAATACTGGAACGGCAATTCCTGGATCTAATCTTGTCAGGGGGGCTTGTTTGGTAGTTTGTTTTTTACTAAGCAGGCAGTGGACAAGGAAATGCATGGTCATTTGCATTAATTTGATTAATGTTTACTTCAGTGCAGCAGAAATATATTTTCAGTCTTTGAATTGCCCAATGACCCTCACTTAACTACTTGTGCAATAGGTATTTTGGTACTTCCCAAACTCACCTTTCCTCTTCCACTGTTAATTTGGACATAGTTTTTCTGCACTTGTATGATAACTATACTTTTGTCCTTATTCTTTGTGGCTTTGCTTTTGTATACCCATATACCTATACACTACCTTCATGTAGTGCATGCTTTCATTTTGACTATATATGTAGTTAATTTCAATAAATTAAATACGATTCAATTGTAAATTTGAGGGGTAGGTCCCAAACTAGGTCTTTCTCTTGCTTCTTTCCTTCTTTGCCTTCTAGTTTGGACAGTGGGTCTATGTAATTAATTTGTAGCACATCAACTATTTAAGATGTATTTTTGATCACCAAATTTGCAGAATTTGTTTGAAGAACAGAATGTAAAGGTGGATACCTTGGAAGGCAGTTTGCAGTTCTCATCTCAACTGACTTGTGAAAGTCCATTTCTCAAACCTCTACTTTGATTATCCACAATTTCTCTGCAGACATTGGACAAACGCTTCTTTGGAGTGGCCTTTCCTGCTCTTAGCTGAACAGTCATTGCTAAATCTTTAAGGAAATTTTACCCTCCTTCCCCATCTTTTGTAGCTTTATTTTTTTTTTACCTGAAATAAAATTCTGAGTTCATTCCGTTTCTGTTCAGCTCTCACAAAAGAAATAATTTTCAGAAATTTACATGAAGTGTTAAAATGCTAGTTTTTAGTGTGAATGTATTATTCATTGTTTCTGAAAGTCCATGTTTTTTCCTTCTTAGATTTTCTCTAAATTTGGACATGTTTTAAAGATTATCACCTTCACTAAGAACAATCAGTTCCAAGCTTTGCTCCAGTATGCTGATCCAATGAGTGCATATTATGCCAAAATGGTAAGTGTAGTGTATTCAGCTTGATTTTTTTGGAGTGTTTTTTTTTTTTTTTTTTTTTTTTTTTCTCCCCAGATAAATGGGGAACATAAGGGATAGTTTGATCATTAACTTTATGAATTCTCATTATTCTACGACTCTTGTTGCACATGAATAACTTCAACATCCCTCTTTAGTTAAGAGGATAATGCTCTATCATCAACTACTGACATAAATGTATGGTACATACCCCAAGCCCTACATGAGTCTACCAAAACAAAAATCGGAGCTGTCAGTAGTGATGAGTGATGGTAACTGTGGCTGGCCAAAAAGTCTTTTGCCTTTCAAACTAAATGGGATATTTTCAGTGAGGTTCAATACTAGGAGTCCTATAGTTAAATACCCAGAGATGAGATGAATGTTACATGTTTTACTTGTTTGAATTTCAGTGAGAAATTTACAGTAATCGATGTTTTCACCTTGAACTTCTTAATTTCAAACCATCTGTACCCTGATACTTAAAATCCACATTCTTAGTAATGAAGAAGAGCTCACCTATTTTAGGTACATTTTCTGTGGTGGGTTAACTTTGGCTGGCTGCCAGACACCCACCAACCTGCTCTCACTCCTCTTCCTCAGCAGGACATGGCGAGAAAATAAGATTAAAAAGCTCATGGATCAAGATAAGGACAGGGAGATTGCTCACCAATTACCATCACAGGCATAAAAGACTCGACTTAAGGAAGTTTGATTTAATTTATTGCCAATTAAAAAAAGAGAAGGATAGTGGGGAACAAAAACAAAAGTAAAAACACATTCCCCACACCCTTACTCCTTCCTGGGCTGAACTTCACTCCCAACCCTTCTGCCTCCTCCCCCTGAGCGGCATAGGGCGATGGGGAATGAGGCTTGCTGTCTGCCCGTAACACTTTTGTCTCTGCTGCTCCTTCCTCCTCACACTGTTCTGCTCCAGCATGAGTCCTCTGCACAGGATACAGTACATCACAAACTACTCCAGCCTGCGTCCTTCCCACAGGGTACAGGTGGTTATCTGCTCCATTGCGGACCTCCATGGGCTGCAGGGGGACAGGCTGCCCCACCATGGTTTTCTCCCGGGGGATCTCTGCTCTGACACCTGGAGCACCTCCTCCTCCCCCTCCTTCTCTGACCTTGGTGTCTGCAGGGCTGTTTCTCTCACACTGCTGTCTGTCCTAGCTGTTGCACAGTGTTTTTTACCCTTTCTTAAACATGTTATCACAGAGGCACCACCAGTGTTCTGACTGGCTCTGCTTTGGACAGCAACAGACCTGTTTGGAGATGGCTGGAATTCACCCTGTCCAGCACAGGGCAGCCCCATGTCTTTTCCCACAGAGGGGTAGCAGCACCCCCCTACCAAAACCTTCCCATGTAAACAATTATTTTTTTTTTTGTCCAAAAATTAAAAAATTAATTTCCTTATAATAGCTACGTATTTTCATTTCTAGAAAATATGGTTAATTTCCTCAGTGAGGAATAGTTTGGCAATTAAATGTTAAGAGCTGAGACCCCCAAAGATTTTTGCAGAAGGGAGAGCAGTGTTACAAATTGTCACATTATAATACTTGAACTGTGAAGTAAAAATAAAGACAGAAAATAAAATACTTCACTTTCTTGAAACTAAGCCCAAGACACTTTATTTCTCTTTAACCTGTGTCATCACCTCAAGATTAACAAATAAATAAAATCAATTTGAAAGTTCAATTTGAAATAAGGTATATAGAACAATAGATTCTGCTAATTATTAAGTGGTATTTAGTGTTCTTTTTTTTTTTCAAAAAATTACCAAAAGAGTAGAGTGAATGGAACTTTTATCCTACTTTTGTTATTGAAGTTGGCTATTCTCAACTTCAAAATTAAAGGCACAGAATATTTATCTATTGTTGCTTGCACTTTAGTCCAGTAAGTAAATTCACTATGTGTTTTAGAGATGAAGTGTATATTGGAAATTAGTAAAGGTAGTTGGGATTATAGCCTGTTCCGTAGCAATAGCATTTTTTCTTAAATAACAGAATTAATAATAAATTATACCTTATTAAAGACTTCACAGAAATTATAATTTCAGATGAGATGATATTAAGTACTTTTAACAAACCAGTATCTTTTGAATGGCTTTTTCCCCCTTCATCCATCATGATTTTTTTATGACTGGTATAGGCAGAAAAAAGACCTTTAAGACCATAGAGTCCAACAGTTAACCTAGTGCTGCCAAGTCCACCACTAAACCATGTCCCTGAGCACCACATCTACGCATCTTTTAAATACCTTCAGGGATGAGGACTCAACCACTTCTCTGGGCAGCCCGTTCCAGAGCTTAACAACTCTTTCAGTGAAAAAAATTTTCCTAATGTCCAATCTAAACCTCCCCGGGCGCAACATGAGGCTGTTTCCTCTTGTCCTATCACTTGTTACTTGGGACAAGAGACCCAAGCACCCACCTGGCTGCCCCCTCCTGTCAGGCAGTTGTAGAGGGCGATAAGGTCTCCCCTCAGCCTCCTCTTCTCCAGGCTGAACAACCCCAGCTCCCTCAGCTGCTCCTCACAGGACTTGTGCTCCAGACCCCTCACCAGCTTATGTAAGGAGCAGTTCTGTACAATAAAAATCTCCAAATTAGTATCGCTACTAGCATCTGATATTGTGTGTTGAGTGCAAGACAAGTAAGATTAGAAGCACATCTAGAAAGACAAGACATGCTTAAAGCTATGTTTTGTCCATTGGCACAAGGCAACATAATACTAATTAGTGGACTACACTAGCACTCTACACAGGATATTTATCGAAGGAATGTGGCTGTATAATTGTCTACTTGGTGTTTAAAAGCAGCACCTTAAAAACAGAAGATGTATTTCTGTTTGGACACAATTGCAGTGGTGGCTGCCAGTATGTGTGTTATCTCTGAAAATGTGATTATTTTTCTTCAGGGTCTGGATGGCCAAAGTATTTACACTGGGTGCTGTACTCTGCGTATTGATTTCTCCAAGTTAACTAGCCTTAAGGTAAAGTACAACAATGAGAAAAGCAGAGATTTCACTCGCCTTGACCTTCCTTGTGGTGATGGCCAGCCACCCCTGGAGCCATCCAGAGCTGCTGCCTTTGGTAAGAAAACTTCACTTTTAGTGGTAAATACCCAGTAAGATCATTATGCTTTTTATGTTGCATTTATGCTCTGGCTTCATAACAGGTTCATAGAAGGGTACATTTTCTGTAGATTTCTGTTTGTTAGGTCCAGTAAAGTTTGTATGGAAAGCAGAAAATCCTACTCAAGATTAATTATTATTTGAAACTATAACATGAGGAATGCTCTTGGGCAAATTCAAAGTGTTGTCAAAAAGCTACATTTGTAAAATGATATCATTGGCACAGGTAGTATAATAAATGATGCATGTCAGAACAGTCAATGGCAGTCATATGAAATTGGCACTGGTTGCCCAAAGCTGCTGGATAATAAACGTTTTAAGTGTGTTAGCTCTTACTTCTTGATAATTTAGAATAACTGCCTGCTGTAACAAACAAAACCCTATGAAGTGCTACACTTATTTATATATGTTTTGTAGTCACCTTCTAAAAGATAAAATTTTAGAAACTTTCTTAAATTTTGGAAGTCACTTCCATGACATAGAGGACATAGTGTCTGCTAGAAGCCACACTGGAGAAGAAATAGCTCATGCATGCTCATTTAATCAACTTTGGTAATAATGCAAATAGTCAAACAGATTAATCTGATGACCTGGTAGAAGTGCTCCCAATGCTATTTGGCTGATTTGGGCTATTTTTCTTTACCTCTAACGACAACCATTAGCAGTAATACACAGCTAAGAATTGTCTCAGCTGTTCAATATGTATCTAAGTACTGTCCAGTTAGTTAGAACAGTAGCAAGGGCTGGGGGAAAATTCCCTTTTTTTTCTTTTAGTTTGCTGTGATAGCTAGAGCAGATAGTGGGTTTAGTTTGTGGTTTTTGGGTAGTTGGCTTTGGTAACTTAGACTAGAGTAAGAAAGTGAGTTGCACTCACTACTTTCTTGATTGTTTTTGCTGGTCTGCTTAAAGGCAGGCTTTGGACCTTTATGTAATATACAATCATCTTTAATTTTTTTGAAGATTTGCCATACAGCATCATGGAAACGTGCTGTTGTAGATCTGATATCTTTTGATTAATTAAACGTACACAGTTTGAAATATCAGCGAACAGTGGAAGTGCAATTAGAGTAGATTAAGAACAAACTTGCTTGGAAGGCCAAGATAACATATGCCTGCTTTAACACATGAACACTTCTCTGTTTCCTTCCACCTCACTCTTCCAAGCTTGTCATTGCTAGCAATCTCATTTTCAGTCTGAACATTTACTGTAATAGAAAGAACAGCAGAGGTGCTTGTGTAAAGAAGAGTCTGATGCCTGTATCAAAATCTGTCTGTAATGCAGTCACAATGAAGCAGCTGCATAGATATTTTTCTTTTTAAAAAAAATAACTGTAGACTGGGAGAAGCATGCTTCTAGTCATTCCGCCAGTGGTAACAACATGTGCACATTGTTGCCATAGGCATGTTCTGATAGTCCTCAGTTGCATGACATGAGGAAAAGATGTGGGGAGTCATGTCAGCGCTTACACTTCCTATGTTATTACTCCTGGATGTAGTTCTGATAGAGAATTGTAAGATAAAGCGAGTAACTATCAGAATAATACATCTGTTTTTTCCGTAGACTTGAAGTTATCTTAACAGCAAACCTGAAATGGTTTTGAAACTTTTTTCTCTTTTTTTCTTTTGTTTTTGGTGGAAAAGATACTGCACTATAAACAAGCAGATTTTGTGAATATTTCACATTTAAAGAGTTCCCTCACCCAGCGAGCATAAGCAGAGATACATGAATTAGCTTGCCTTGAAAGCTAGCTGCTAGCCGTCAAGCTAATGATTTTACACATGAAAAAATTCAACAAAGAATTCCAGATCTTTCTCCATTAGATCTGTTGGACAATTTTTACATGCCTGATTTTGGTATCAGTGTGCAACATGCAGGTCTCATTTGGCAGAATAAAAGTGCTTTATCTATTTCTTCATTAATGTTTCCATTACCATTCTTGGATTGTGAATAAGTGATTAATACCTATATTGCCAGGACTTGTCAGTGTAATGCACCAGTGTGTGCATTTCAAGAACACAATGACTCACTTCGGTGTGATAAATGTATTCACTTGTTTGTATGAAAGACACTTTGTTGCTACAGATAAGAGGAGGTGTAATGTGGTGCGGTATTCATGAATAATTGATCTGTGGTGTCTGTTTCATTTGTTGTTTTTGTAATTTGTAACGGATACTTGCTGTGGTATTGTATCATCCCTGTCAATAACCATCTGTTAGTGAATGTAGCTATTTTAGTCAGCGGTGAAGGTTTGGGCAGTAAAACAGACATATTGCCAGGCTTGCGGGATGTATTTGCTGATTATACATGTCCCATTTAAAAAAATAAAAAAAATCTAGTGTGCTAACATATGAAAGAATCCACAACTCAAGCTTGTATCTAACTGTCTCTTAGAATGCAAGTTTGTGTGCTGGCCCGGGCAGTGCTTAATTCCACATACTAATGTGAAAAGCACTGAGCTATCTTTGAGGCTGGGACTCTCCATATGTTGATACTCCAAATCTGTTTAATGCTTGTGATTGCCAGGAGAAGCATAAAAAACACTGGTTATTTATGAAGTAATACAAGCTGGGAAAGTACTCCTTAAAAAGCAAAATATGTATAGTTTATGCATCTCAATAGCTAGTAAAATTCAGAACCTCAGATTCATTGTAGCTGTTTGTATTATTTAGCCCATAGTGATTTTAGAAATATCTAGAAAATTGTAGCATCTCATCATTGCAAAATTATTTGAAGTGTGTTTACTTCCAGAAATTTTCTATAATGCATTTCCATTGTGTGAATAAAAACTGTTGAATATTGCACCACAGGCATCTTAACTTTAATGGATACTAATCTCTGCTGTGCTTTTCTGTTCAAACTTGTCTAAATTACATTTTGCCCTGACTTCATTTTAGAGAGGGACATTGAAGCTGATAGGAGTATTTGCCTTCAAAAGTGGCTGAAAATTGTCTTTGTAAAACATAGAATCTTAGATTTCAATGAGATTTTTTAACTCAAACATTTCATAAAAGTTGTAATCACAGACTGAAGTCAGAATAGCAACACTGGAAGCTGATTGCCATTGCTGAAGTCTCTTCTGTTTTCTAAAAATTTTAAAAATCTGTTTTAATTAGATGTGCCTGCTCTCTCTAGGCACCCAAAGTATCATCTTCCCATCATATGCAGGGGTTGCCGGGTTTGTCCCAGCCATGGGCTTTGCTCAAGGTGCTGGTAAGCTTCTATTTTATAAAAATGTGGTGTTTGCATTTGGTGCTGGAGGGCTATCTGAATACACCTGCGTTCAGAGCAAATTGTTTTAAAATAGAGCAGTCAGAACACAATGTCCATTTGCGTCATTCTATTTCTCATATTATTCAGTAAAGCTACTTTCTGTAATAAAAAACATATGCTGAAGTAGTTTACCATTTAATAAGTGAATAAATTAAATGCCATGATAAAAGATTACCTGTCAGAGAAGAAAATCTACGCATCTGTTTTTCTAAGAGTAGTGAGACTTCAGTGACATTCAAAGCTAAAGCAGGAAGTCTCCCCTTTTCTGGCTATAAAATGAGAAATAAATGGTCTTCTAGATTCAGCAATCTTTTGCTTTCTAGCACAGGATAAACTTCTGTGCTAAATTATTTTTCTTCTTTCTTGGGCTGCAATTTATGTGCCCTTCTGTTTGGGTCTGTTGGTGTAGCTGAATATTTCTTCACCTCTGGAGGGGAGGTGCTTCCTGCTTTATTGGTCAGATACTAAGAATAACCAAATTCCTTAAAAGCTTTTTTTTTAATTGAATATTGAAGTTTTTGCGAAACATAACTTGCTTTTGTCTTCTAAAATGTCTTTTCCACTTTGAGATGTCAAGTGATGCTATTAATACTTTGAGATGTCAAGTGATGCTATTAATACTCTTCCAGGTGTTTCGATTCCAGCTGTTCCTGGAACACTTGGTTCTCTCACCGTCGCCACATCTGCAGCATCTGTACCGATGCCTATTCATGGTGTTACTGGTGTTCCAGGAAATTCTGTGTTACTAGTCAGCAACCTCAACCCTGAAGTAAGTTTAATTGGTGGCACTGATGTAGGTATCAACTCGTACCAACTCCCAGAATCCTCCTTGCGAATTGTCAGTAGCTGAAGGAGTAAGAGAGGAAATCTCTACGTAAAAAACGGGACAGCTCTATTCTTGTTTGAGATAGTTTGCAGTATTGACGAGGTTTAAAAACTCCAGTTAGCAGTGAAGAGCTTCCTAACACAATTTACTTTGGGAAATCTATGTTAGCAGTGTAGCTAGTAATTAGAGAAAAGTCTATGGTCAGATATGAGAAATGTTTGAAGAGGTAAACAACAGATATTATAGCTAAATTTACTGGTATCTCTGTTAATATGTGTGCTACTTTATCATTAGAGAAGCTAAAGAATTTTTCATTTGTTACAAAACATGAGGAGTTAGAGAAATGGGAGGGAATAGAAAAGGAGATAAAAGCATACCAAATCAAGTACCTTTCAAAACATTGATAGGGCCTTTCTGGTTTTGCAACTTTTCCCAGGCTGGAAAGGAAGAACACAGGTGCACTTGGCTATCAATATCACCATAAATCATTTTTTTAAAGTTAACAAATACACAGGTTCACTTTTCATAGCACCACACAGATTTTTTTTTTTTTTTTCATGTTTGCAGTATAATTGCCAAGGACAACTTGGATAGTTATTTTTGTAGTGGAAATTACATAGACTGTTTTATAAGCCTACTCCTGGTACTCAAATATTACACATCAATCTGTGCTTAATTAAAAGCAATGCACATCTCTTAAAAGAAGAAAAATCAAGCTTTTTCAAGGCCATGTCTTAAAACACAATTCTTGACTGTTGATAAGCAGTTCTACTACGCAATATAAAATTCTTACTTGTTTTACACACTCATTAGATTCACTTAACAATAAAAATTGATAAAATTAGGAGTTATTGGCAAAATGGAAGTTATCTTCATATTACTGAAGTTTAAAAATCTGTTGACCAGTTCTTTTAATCTTTAAGTAAGCATTGGAAGAAGTAGCTGTAGATTAGGACTGTAAGACAAGTCAATTCTTCTTTAATTCGTCAATATATCTTGTCAGTTAATTTCTGATGATTGCTGTGGATGTGCTTTCTGCAGCTGATTATTCAAGATGACTCTCTTGAGTCTTAAAAGTGTGTTAGTGGGTGGTTTGTTTTTTTTTTTTCAAGAATAAGCATATGTGAAGCATAGGTCAAAGCTATTTTTAGGACATTTTACTTTAATATTAATCATATCTATGAAGTTGTCATGTAGAACTTTGTGCTGCAATGCATGATACAACATAAATGCATTAAATAATGCTCAACTTCTTGAAAGGTAAAAAATAAGAATGTAAAAAAACATTAGTTAGAAATATAAATTGTTGTAACTACATTGGCAACTGTGTAGCACTTACTCTTCAGTAGTTGTTGTCTGACTCTGTCACTTACTTATCTGTGTATAGAAAACCTGATTGACCTTATTTCAGTTTATGTTTCTGCCCCGTTGCAGGGTTTTCAGTGTTCATTTCAATATTCCCTCATGACTTTTAAATTAGCTGGTTTCGTCTTCCAGAAAACATTTTTAGTATAAATATTGCAGTCTCATTTGGTTAAGAAATGTCTTTAAATAAATTGTGACAATTAAAATATTTGGGCCAGAATCTAGACGAATTTAAATTTTACAATGATAGTAAATATTCCTTATCACTAAATGCTGATGATAAAAGGCTATGGGCTTACACTTAGGCTGCAGTATCTTCTGTTTTTAAATAATTTGAATATGTTTGGTACACATTTCACAGAATCACAGAATCGTAAGGGTTGGAAGGGACCTCGGGAGATCATCTAGTCCAACCCCCCTGCTAAAGCAGGTTCTCCTAGAACATGTTACACAGGACTGCATCCAGGCGGGCTTTGAATATCTCCAGAGAAGGAGACTCCACAGCCCCCCTGGGCAGGCCCTTAAGATATTTGTATGTGCTGATAAGGTCCCCTCTCAGTCTTCTCTTCTTCAGGCTGAACAAGCCCAACTCTCTCAGCCTTTCCTCACAGGGGAGATGCTCCAGTCCCTTTATTATCCTAGTTGCTCTCCTCTGGACTCTTTCTAGGAGTTCCTCATCTTTCTTGAACCGGGGAGCCCAGAACTGGACACAGTACTCCAGGTGGGGTCTCACCAGGGCAGAGTAGAGGGGGAGAATAACCTCCCTCGACCTGCTGGACACACTCTTCTTAATGCACCCCAGGATACCATTGGCCTTCTTGGCAACAAGGGCACACTACTGGCTCATGGTCAGCTTGTCATCCACCAGGACTCCCAGGTCCCTCTCGGCAGAGCTGCTTACCAGCAGGTCAGCCCCCAGCCTGTGTTGGTACATGGGGTTCAACCCCACCAGGTGCAACACTCGACACTTGCTCTTACTAAATTTCATCATGTTCCTCTTCGCCAGAGTCTCCAGTCTGTCCACGTCCCACTGAATGGCAGCGCAGCCTTCTGGTTTATCAGCCACTCCTCCCAGTTTTGTGTCATCAGGGAACTTGCTGATGGTACACTCTGTCCCCTCGTCCAGGTCATTGATGAACAAGCTGAACAAGACTGGGCCGAGTACTGAGCCCTGGGGAACTCCACTAGCTACCGGCATCCAACTAGACTCTTCCCCACCGATCAGAACCCTCTGAGTCCTGCCATTCAGCCAGTTCCCAATCCACCTCACTGTCCACTCATCCAACCCATACCTCTTGAGCTTCCCTATGAGGATGTTATGGGAGACAGTGTCAAAAGCCTTGCTGAAGTCAAGGTAGACAACATCCACTGCTTTCCCCTCGTCTACCCAGCCGGTCATGCCATCATAGAAGGCTATCAGATTGGTCAGGCATGATTTCCCCTTGGTGAATCCGTGCTGGGTACTCCTGATGATCTTCCTTTCATCTACTTGCTTGGAGAGGACACCCAGAATGAGTTGTTCATCACCTTTCCAGGGACAGAGGTGAGACTAACCAGCCTGTAGTTCCCTGGGTCCTCCTTCTTGCCCTTTTTGAAGACTGGAGTGACATTGGCTATCTTCCAGTCATCAGGCACCTCTCCTGTTCTCCATGACCTTTCACAGATGATGGAAAGTGGCTCAGCAATTCAATTGTTGTGATTTGAGAAGGAATAGGACTAGGGAGTGTGAGTAGTGCTTCTGATACCCAGGTATTTTTAGTACCCATTACTGGCAAAACCCTTGCCTCAGTTGTATAAAATCTGGCTGCATTAGGGTGTAAATGATCATCTTTGGTACTCTGGGAGCCTGGTACATAAGGATTTAATTAAAAATCATTGAAGAAAAAATATTTCCTTCAGTATTTAGTTTTATGTTCACAGCTTCTAACTAAACACAATTTAAATACCACTTCTATAGGCTTCGTATATAAATAGTTAAATGGTATTTGTATCACTTTAGCATGTCATGGTCACATACAGAGATGGGGACAAAATTGAAAACAAAGCAAACACGTTTTGCAGCAACTGGTTTTAGTTTTGTAGGTGTCATTTGCCATTTAGAAAATACAAAGGAATTCTTGAATGCTCTTTTCTATTTCTCACTTAGCAAATGGCTTTCATTTTTCAGGGAATGAACTGATAGCTTGGAAAGAATAAGTTCAAATAATTAAGCTGCTTAATATATTAGTAACTTCTTCAGCATCACAGTCTGAGTCTTGAGTGATGAAAATGCATGAGCCAAAGTGTTAGCTTGTTTAAATATTTTGTATGTGCATAGCAAATATATATTAACAAGAATGCTATACACTGTAGTTAATGCAGGGAATAGCTTTTGGAGAGACAAGTTTATGTATTAGTGTGCAGTATCTCTTCCATTGTTTTTGTTTACCATGCACTTATGGAATAGATTTCTTTATTTGCATGGCTTTAAAAATAATATACTCATTTTATCATTTAAACAGGCCATCACACCACACGGACTTTTCATCCTATTTGGTAAGATATGTCAAATATACCTTGAGAAACTACAGGGCTAGCATTCTTTTCATTTATCTGACACACGCTAGTTAATGCAAGCTCCATTGTTCTGTCCTTGTCCAGAAAATGCACAAGAGGATGTGCTGGTTTTAAAATTACAGTAAGTTGAGTCAGTAGTTGTAGGCCACAGGTACCAAAAAGGCGAAATGGTTCAGTGTCAAAAGAATTTCAGTTGTGTGGTCAGAGTTGTTTGCTACAAAGAATGGGAAAGCAAACTAAGATGAAAAAACAAAGACTGCATCAGAGGAAATGGAGTACAGAATTGGCACGTCTGTTAGTTGCAGAGGATAATGTTTTTTGGCATAGTAATATTTTAATATGCCTCTGTTAAGAGGACTTTAACACTGTTGCACTATTTAAAAGCTGAACATAAACATGCAGTTTTATGACTAAGATCTTGTTTTTTTTCCCCCCATTTCTGAGCCTCAGAAAATAATGTACAAACCTTAAAGCTCTCCTTCATACTAATTTTCTAACCAACCTGTTTAATGAGGTGATTATTTCTGTGAAACACTAATGAAAGTCAAAAGAAACAGACTTGCCCTTGTGCTTTCTGTAGTAATGCTCTGGACAAATTTCCTTTCTGGATTTCCACAGGTGTGTATGGTGATGTGCATCGTGTGAAGATCATGTTTAAGAAGAAAGAAAATGCTTTGATTCAGATGGCAGATGCATCCCAGGCTCAAATAGGTACTGATTTTTAAGGCACAGTTGTGCTTCAAACTGTCATGAGTGTAATACAGATGAGGAAGTTGCTGTCTGTCAGTGACAAGCATAAACAAATTAAATCCACCATTGTGATGCTTCGCTACATACAGACTTTTCCTTGTATATATTGATGATGATCTCTTTGCTTTCATGTAAACAAATTATTTTCCTATAGTGGTTAAAAAAAAGACAACCCTGTGAATCTCAATCTAGTAAATGTTAGAATTAATACACCATACAGATTTCCTGTAGTTATATCTAGCTATTTAAGAATAATCACCTGCTCTTTATTGAAATGCTGGTTTGCATTTTTGTTGCATTTAAACTGGAGGATATATTACATCCCTATACTTTTTTTAAGTATAATGTTATGACATAGCCCACCTGGTAGACATGGAATTTGCAGTTTAAATTTAGAATGTGAAATATGACACCAGACAGAAGACAATATTAGTATTCAAAGAACCCCTTTTTCTTCTCCTCCCTTCATTCCTGTTCAAATTATATTTCCACTGGTTAGCCCTCAGCCACCTGAATGGACAGAGGCTTTATGGAAAGGTCCTCCATGCTACTTTTTCAATACATCAATCAGTTCAACTTCCTCGTGAGGGACAAGAGGACCAAGGTCTGACAAAGGACTATAGCAATAGCCCTTTACATCGCTTTAAGAAGCCTGGCTCTAAGAATTTCCAAAATATCTTTCCTCCATCTGCCACCCTGCATCTCTCCAACATCCCGTGAGTATCTACATGTGTGGTGATCTTGGAAAGATGATGTTTTTTAGATTATGTTCTTAAGTTACAAAGTCTGACATAAGCTTTAAATTTCCTTGGCCTTTTACATTTTCCTGAGAACTTGGGTCATTCTGCTGTGTAATTAACAATAAGTGAATTCTTTAACTGTCACTTTTTTATTTTTAGCAAAAAGGGTAACTGAATGCTCTTCTTTATGAGTTTTAATACAGTTTACATTTTCTTGAGAATATGCTTTTGTTTTTCACATATTAAGTCCTGTGATACAAATTTTTGCAAAGATTAAAGACACGGTTTTTGAGATAATGTACTGGAGTTATATTGCATAAAATTCATCACTGGCATTGTTATTTAATGTAGATACAGTTTTTAATCTGTCTAATACTATTTAAAGAACAGTTTCTACAGAATTCAGACCTCTTACACAGAGGGGAAGTTTTTTTAAGAAAAATGTTTTAAGAAGCATGTTCTTTAAAACTGAAATAACCTCTTTTCCTATCTAGAATGTTGTCAACAATATGTGGAGCAACAGCCAAACATAAGTTTTTACAGGTTTCTTTTGTGTGGCAGCTGTGCAGGGAGGGAAAAGGGAAAACTATGGAATTTTGTCCGAATAAGAAAAAACCCAAGACACTTAGAAAATGGTTTTTTGAGTAAAATAGAAAACTTTAAAAATTGAAAATACGTGAAGCACATTAACAGTAATTAAGAGCTAAAAGGTATTTCTTAAGGTACCAGTTAAGACCTGAAGTGATTTTTATGTAATCTGAATTTAACTGAGGAAGGAACGGGGGAGGATGAAAAGCAGGAGAGTGTATCTGAAATGTTTTTGTAGCTCACTGGGATGCTAAATCTTAGTGTCAAAGCCAAGATGTTTGGGCTAAACTGTTGACCTGGCTTGAGCTGATGGAGATAGTTTTTGCTCTTCAAATTTAATTTAGAAGCCAGAATTGAGATTCTGATACTATTACAGAACTCTGTGCTCTTTTACAAGTTGAGGGGGAGTTGTTTTCTTTTTTTAAATAGGACTTCTGCTACTGTTGATTATCTGAAGAACCTTTTTGCAAGTACTGGATCTACTGTGAAAGCCTTCAGATTCTTCCAGTAAGTTCTTTTGTAAAAATGCTGAGCAAGCTTTCATCCTGAAAGATGGCTTATTGCTTTTTTGGGGGAAATTCCATGTGTGTATAACTAGGCAAAAGCTGTACAGCTATGACAGTTTTTATTATAATCTTAACATTTTAAATGGGATACTGTGTTAGCATAATTAAATGAAAATTATTCAGGCTTTTGACAAATTCCACATGTGTTCAAAGTAAGATAAGTTTAAGGAAAGTAAATACTCGCTTTTTAAAAAAGAAATACAAGCTGTGTATATTTAAAATGTCATGTAGAAGGTGACAATGAATCTGCCCCAACATTCGTTAAGGTTGCTTGGCAGCATTACCAGGACAAGCTGGAGAGGTGGGCCTGTATGAACCTCAAGGTCCTGCACCTGGGTCGGGGTAACCCTGGTATCAATACAGGCTGAGGGAAGAAAGGATCAAAAGCAGCCCTGCCAAGAGGGACTCGGGGGTACTGATGGACGAAAAGCTGGACATGAGCCGGCAGTGTGCGCTGGCAGCCCAGAAGGCCAACCGTACTCTGGGCTGCATCAGGAGAAGTGTGGCCAGCAGGGCGAGGGAGGTGATTCTGCCCCTCTACTCTGCTCTGGTGAGACCTCACCTGGAGTACTGCGTCCAGCTCTGGAGCCCTCAGCACAAGAAGGACATGGAACTGTTGGAACGGGTCCAGAGGAGGGCTACAAAAATGATCCGAGGGCTGGAGCACCTCTCCTGTGAGGACAGGCTGAGAGAGTTGGGCTTGTTCAGTCTGGAGAAGAGAAAGCTGCAGCCATTCAGTACTTAAGGGGGGCCTACAGGAAAGATGGGGAAATCTTTTTAGTAGGGACAGCTGTGACAGGACTAAGGGTAATAGTTTTAAACAAAAGGAGGGTAGGTTTCGAGTGGATACAAGGAAGAAATTCTTCACAGTGAGGGTAGTGAAACACTGGAACAGGTTGCCCAGAGAGGTGGTGGAGGCCCCATCCCTGGAAGCATTCAAGACCGGGTTGGACGGGGCTCTGAGCAGCCTGATCTGGTTAGCGGTGTCCCTGCTCACTGCAAGGGGGTTGGACTAGATGACCTCTAATAGGTCCCTTCCAACCCTAAACATTCTATGATTCTATGATTATTTTGCATGATCATACCTGCTAGAATAATCCCATGTATATGGACAATACAAATGTATCTTAGAGGTCTTCAAGCCTTATTTCAACTGCATTTTTTGAAGTGCAGTGTAATGGAAGAACGGCATGGCTGTAGACCACTGATCTGCAAAATTTGTATAGTTTTGTTGTAAAAATCTCGTTTTAGCAGGTGCATAACTAGTTCCGATTCGTTCAGTGTGTGTGATGTGGCTGAAAAAACACTTGCATCACTTTTCTGTGTTGGCTAGTGTAATGAAAATTTGGTTAGGATTAATAATGTTTTTTCTTCTACTTCAGGAAAGATTGCAAAATGGCTCTTATCCAGCTGGGCTCTGTGGAAGAAGCAGTTCACGCTCTCATTGAGCTTCATAATTATGACCTTGGAGAAAACCATCACCTCCGAGTTTCCTTCTCAAAATCTATAATCTGACTTTTCTGTGAACTTTCCTGCATCACAGTTTTAGTAAAATCTTCAGCTAGGGACTGAAACAGCTGTGACCAGCTCTGTCTTTTAAAACAAAAAGCTCATTCATACACGAAGAATTAAGCAATGATATTTTCTGTGAGTATGCGATCAAATTTTAATACTCATCCACAAAAAGATTCTTCTGTGAAATTGCTTTAGCAACAATATTTATCATCAAATTTCCTACTGGAAATTTTATTTTGAGAGCATCCCTTTAGTTTTTATTTGAAATCAGCCTTACAAAACATTATACAATATAACAAACAGAGTATTTCTAACAAAATCATAAATCTAGTCTACACAGAATAAACACTAATTTGAATGTGAAATAGTGCTTGGGTTTCTTGAAGAAAAGCAAGCATTGACTGTGACTGTCCTCTTAAATAGTATTTATGTTACCAGGGTGTGTGTTCATACTTTGGCAAGTCTTTACAAGTAACTTTTTTTTAAAAAACAAAAGCCTGCTGTTCATATGGATTAAATTATTAGAGAAAAGGCTGTGCCTTCTCTCTGTAGAGTAAAAAGATACTGGACAAGTTTCTTCAAGATGCGGTGTCAGAGACTTAGCTTGAATTAACCATGGAATGGAAGTTTGATATCTTATTTTTACAATAAAGTAATGTTGTGTAATAGTACTTTGGGGAAAATAAGACAAGAAAATAGTCCTGATTTCAAATAATTTTTTACATTTCTTTAAAGAATAAAATGTTTACAATCTTATGGAAAATATTCAGGTCTATGATGGTTTAATAAGTTTTGAAGAAGTTATTTTTCTTAAGGTCATCTTTGGGGGAATAAAACTTAAACCTCAAGAGTTTTTTGTACCACTGTAATGTCTAATACTTAAATTACTGTGTATTTACTTAATTTCTTATTATGTGCCTTACTATGTGCTTATGATAAAATAGCTTTTTTCTGAAAAATAGATTGTGAGCTTTGTGAAAATTCTCGGTTTTTTTGAAAATGTTTTCCTTGATACTTCAATTTTTTTTTTTCATTAAGTAATACTCTGAATTATAGTGTCTTGTGCTTTGGTGTAGAGATTGGATAGAGGTGGGAATGAGGTTTAACTCATTGCATAATCATGTAGGGATTCTTCGAATTTCCCTGGCTGCAGTTGTCTGATACCAGTACTTGGCTGAAAAAATTTCACACCCAGAAAAATGCACAAAAGAATACTTATATAGAAAGACCAAACAGAAAACTCACTCCAGTTTCTGGACGTCCTCTAACTTTTTTGAGGGACATTTGCTATATCAGAATATTCTCTTCTGAGTTCCTGCATTTTCTCTCAGC
>NW_009259102.1:100546-102066 GCF_000687185.1 Egretta garzetta
TTTCTCTTTGGAGAATGAGCTGGGATGCAGTTACTTTTTGTGCTGGAAGTATATGCTTTATGTGACTTCTGTGACTTCTGATTGTATTTTAAAAAGTTAAACTTCATTTTAAGAGATTTTTCTTTCTGGCATTTACTCAACCACCTTTTAAAGAGGTATTCCTCTCGAACATAGCATTTATTTATTTCTAACTACTGCAAAATTTGCTTCTGTTTTAATGTTTTGCCATAGATTCATTTTGGTTTTTAATTAGTTTTTATGAACTGTATGACTTTTTTCTATCTTTCTAGAAGAAAGGGCATATTTATACCATGATCTGAGTATTCTGGAGTAAGCTTTTTTGAATTTTCTCGCTGAATTATTTTTGCAAAATCAGCAAGATACTAGCTTGTCTTCTTTTAATGTATGTAAATTAATTAGAGGTGCAACAGACAATCATAGTAAAGATGGTGCCAGATCTCTTTACTGCAGTGAAAGCATGCTATTTGACAATAGATAAAATGCTGACTAAATAGATATGTAAGTGCTGTACAACACAAATAAATAAGAAGGTACTACTTACTGGAAAGTTAAAATGTCTTAGGAGTAATAGACAATGTTATCTTTAGGATTTGAGATATTCATTGCATTTTCCCCCTTCTGAAATACCTAATTCGGTTTGAGGTTTGAAAGCAGATTTTTTTTTTTAAATTCATGCAAATAAGTAATTGTGTGGTGCCAGAGCACCATCTTAAAAAGTTACACATTTATTACTTTAGCATTACACATTTATTATTTTAGCAAAGTGCAGTTGTAAGCAGGCTTGTTCATTTCCACAGGCCCTTTTCCATCAAGATACTTAATTATAATTCATGACTATGTTTTACCTTTTTAGTAGTCACATTGATACCAGTTAAAGAGAACCTTGCTGGACTGGGAAAGTTCCTTGTTTACTGCACGTAATTGGTTTGATAATACTCGGCCATTATCCATAAAATATGCTTTGTCACTTAAGAATTACACATAAGGAGGAGAGGAATCGGATCTGAATATAACTCTAAAGCAGGAAAAAAGGAACTTTACATTGAGAGCTAATATTGGCATATATAATATCAGGAACAGTATATGTATACTGCCTGTGTAATATGTTGTATGCAAACATGTTAATCATGTTTTTTCATTTCAAATGCTTTTTCATTTATTGACTCTGATAGCAGAAGATGGGAAAACTTAATGAAACATAAGGAGATGAGGGCCTCTGACATTCAAAAGAGAAAAGAATAATCACAGAATCACAGAATGGCACAGAAGGGACCTCGGGAGATCATCTGGTCCAACCGCCCTGCTAAAGCAGGTTCACCTAGAGCAGGTTGCACAGCCCCCAGGCGGGCTTTGAATATCTCCAGAGAAGGAGACTCCACAGCCCCCCTGGGCAGCCTGTTCCAGTGCTCTGTCACCCTCAGAGTAAAGAATCATAGAATCATAGAATCGCTTTGGTTGGAAAAGACCTTTAAGATCATCGAGTCCAACCGTTAACCTAA
>NW_009259102.1:103404-108438 GCF_000687185.1 Egretta garzetta
GCTTGGTAAGCTCCTCTGCCAGCTCCTTCAGCACTCTTGGGTGGATCCCATCCGGTCCCATAGACTTGTGGATATCCAGGTGGCATAGCAGGTCAAAGACTGCTTCCTCCTGGATTATGGGGGGTTCATTCCACTCATTATCCCCATCTTCCAGCTCGGAAGGCTGGGTACCCTGGGGATAACTCATCGGGCCATTAAAGACCGAGGCAAAGAAGGCATTGAGTAACTCAGCCTTTTCCTCGTCTTTAGTGACAATGTTCCCCCTTGCATCCTCTAGAGAATGGAGGTTCTCCCTGGCTCTCTTCTTGCTGTTAACATATTTATAAAAACTCTTCTTATTATCCCTTACAGCAGTGGCCAGGTTAAATTCCAGCTGGGCTTTTGCCTTTCTAATTTCCTCTCTGAAAGAAGTTCTTCCTCATATTCAACTGAAACCTCTTATGCTTCATTTTGTGCCCATTGCCCCTTGTCCTGTCACTGGGCACCACTGCAAAGAGTCTGGCTCCATGCTCATGACATCCACCCTTGAGATATTTGTACATGTTGATTAGATCCCTTCTGTCTTCTCTTCTTCAGGCTAAACAAGCCCATCTCTCTCAGCCTTTTCTCATAGGGGACATGCTCCAGTCCCCTAATCATCCTTGTTGCTCTCCTCTGAACTCTTTCTAGGAGTTCCTCATCTTTCTTGAACTGGGAATGGAGATTTCACAAATTCTCTGTTCTTCTCCCTGTTCCGATCTTTGACTGCCCTCATTGTGAATTTTTTTCCCTAAAGCCTAATTAGGCTTTAAACATACTGTATCCTATGTCTGTTGCCTTTTATCTTGTTAACTGTGCAACTCCCAAGAAGATTCTGGTTCCATCTTCTCTATCTTGTGGCCTTAAGTTGTTAAAGATAGGTTCATAATTTCTTTACCATAGGTTCTTAATGTCTGTTTAAATAACTTGTGAAGCACCTGGCAATGTGCATAGTGTATCCTGGAACTTGTACTCTAAAACACTAGTGGTTATATCCTGACTACAGATGCTGGAAATAGTTGAGGGTAGAGTTCTCTGCCTATATATATGTCAAGTCCACAAGTCAACTCTGGGTAACCTCCAGCTGCATTTTTTTTTGGTGGATTCACACTTGATTCAAAATCTAGTAAGGCCTTTTTAACAATCCAGGAGCAGTTTAGTGCCTTTTCAAATTACCTGTGATTTGTTGCATAATGGTAAAACTTTTTTGCTTCTTTGAATTTCCTCAAATGTCTTTCAACATCAGAACAAATTTCTGAAACTTTGATTCATAATTTGACTTGGTTGCCTTGTCCGTTGGTCGCGTCAGTTGCATGTTGTTTTGTGTACTGATAGATTGAGGTCCTTTTTATGCCTAACATACTTCATATAACTGAGGAGGTTTGCCTATATATGACATTTTCTGATTACAGATGACAAACCTGTGTTTGTATACCAAGAAAACTATTGGCCTTTGTTTATAAAACTGCCAGCATGGTTTGTGTGATCAAATATCTTGCCCTCCTCTGATTCATGTCAGTAGGAAAGTGATGAGTTCTTTTTTTAGAGGGGATGTGGACTTACTATTTGTCATTGTATGCTGCTAGCACATACTGCTGTTTTTCAAATGAGAGGTCAGCTGCTTGCAGAAAGCATTGTTTTGCCTTTACCTTTTGCCCTGGCACATTGTTAACTAGAGCAGAACTACCAGACTTTGTGTTGCTACCATTGTGCTGGAAGGACACTGGTCAGATTGCACAGAATTTTTTATTTAAATGAACTTAATCTTCTAACTGTCTTCTGAAGATCTGTTTGCTATATGTAAGACTGTTTGCCTGCTCTTTTCAAGGCAAATGCTAACAGTTAGGAATTGTGAATTATTCCAAAAAAGAATGGAAAAACTCTGAGGTATTTAACTACAGGGTTTTATTGCGGAGGGGATGGGAACAAAACTGGACCAAAGTTTATGTGCCTTCAATAGTTTTATGTGTAGGGCTTTTTCTTACCTATTGCTGCCTGAAGTATAATAAATGCTCTTTCCCCCCCCGCCCCTGGAAATTGTATATTTATATTGTTAAAAATGAACGTTGTCCACTGACTATACAAGAAGTGATTTAGTTATCCCTCGGCCTTTACAGTTTCAGGTTTTTTCTTCTGTACTGTAATATGCAGGAATCCAAGCGTAACTCATGTATTTCCAACTTCGAATAGTAATAACATGTCATGCCTGGAGCAGTCCCAAAGAAATGAGAAGCTCACTTAGTTGAAGGTCCTTGATAGATGAAGAAAGCTTTTACCTTAGCAGACTGTCATCACTGTAAGCAGTTTTTCAGTTCTTGGAAACTGTGCATTATTTATGAGTGGGAAGCTACCACCGACATACTTAACTCATCTTAAGCACTTTCCAATTCTTTTTGAATATGTTACCCACTTTCTGCAAAAAGTCACCCTAGAACTGCAGCAGCACAAGGCAAAGGTTGGTAACCAAGCAGATTCTTGCATCAGAACATCGCCTCACTCTCTGACCAAAGACTGACTGTTCTGGTTTTACTGAGACATTTTGTGGAAAACTTGTGTTTTCTCTGATGCTCCTTTCTGATGGGAAGACCCAATGCAAAGTGGCCTTTACTTGAGACTACTACTGGTGGATGAAACACAGTGGAAAACGCGATCATAATGTGAATCAAATGGTGTGAGATAAGGTGAAAGGTTAATGGACTACTTTTAGTACTGTATTCAAGACATAAAAAGCATGGCTAAGAATTGCTGACATTCCCTCATTTTACATGATCTGTTCATAAAAGTTCCCTTTTAGTTTATAAAACTGTTCATCTAACACAAGAAAATGCTGTAAATATTTGTAACAACATGTTTTGTTCTGTTTTGGGGTTTTTTTCCTAAACTTAGCAAAAAAATGTTTTGGGGAACAAGTGAAAGTGTAAAATGTTTTTATATGGAAAAACTACTGCCTTGTATATTTTAATAAGCAACAGCTTTCATTTGTAAAGCATCTTGTGACATTGCATAAAAAGGATTTCATGTCTTTTAAGATGACTTAAAAGATGTAGTATTAAACAAACTATTTTCTGACTGTGTAGTGCATGGTTGATTTGATTTTGTTTATGCTTCAGTATATTCAGTTTCTTTTAGGTTAGTGTGTTTGCTGATTACTCGGTATCTATACCTAACTTTTCCTAACTCTAGTTGTTGTAGCATGCCTTTCAATAAATGTCATTACTGCTGTACTCTCTTAAGAATTTTCCTGTCTTCTTGTCTATTGCTTTGGGTTTTTTCTTGTCTTGTAATTGTAATAATGTTTTATTTTCTTTTTTCTCCTCTGAACTCTTTCTAGGCATTCCTCATCTTTCTCCCCGGTTCAAGAAAGGTGAGGAACTCCAGAAAGAGTTCAGAGGAAGGCAACAAGGATGATAAGGGACTGGAGCATCTCCCCTGTGAGGAAAGGCTGAGAGAGCTGGGCTTGTTAAGCCTGGAGAAGAACCTTCTCCAAAGGTTAGATATGTAGTCCCCAAGTGTAACTCTTGAATTTGTCCTTGGTACTTAAATATTTCATAAGCATTCTGGAAAAAAATGCTAGCTTTTGGTAGCCAAAATCTGACTTCTTTTTTTTGGCCAAATCTGCCTGGGTAGTATGGTAGGAGAGTGGAATTCCTACCTGTCGTCTTCTCCCCTTCCTCCTCATCCAAAAAAAATAAATACCATCACAAATTCTCATCTGCTGTTGTTGTACTACTGTAATATAATAATGAGTAATTATTTCTTCTCTAAGTAGTTAATCTAAGTGTCCATCTTGGAGAATGAAAAATCACTTTTAAATATCACGGATATAAATTTTTTTTTGATACCAGAATTTGTTCTGTTACTTGCAAGCTGAAACAGAAAGGGCAGTAACTGGTGAATTTGCCAACAAATAAGATTTCATAGGGTTTGGATCAGTCCCAAAAGATGACTCTGCAGCCCGAGGGCTCACCCATTTACAGAGCTGGAAACAAGATGATGTCTGCTTTAAAAATAAAATCAAAATCCCCTCTTGCATTTTCTTAAGTGCGCTCAGATATTTGGCCTTGAGCTCGAGGTAGAGGTGGAAGGGAAAAAGAGACCTCGAAGTGCATCCTCTCAGAGACCATTTCCAGAGATATGCCTTTGCTGTTGACCATAAACTCAGTTCAGATGATGCAAAAAACGAGAGAAATTGTCTATCAAGAATGAGGACAAACCTCTTCAGGGTAGTGTAGGGTAGCAACATGAGTTGCCTGACTTCAGAAGAGCTCCTACAAGGAGAGTAATACTTTAATCTCAAGTTTGCAACATTCCCACTCCTTCATATTTGAGTTTAGTCTAAGCCAGTTTATCAGGGTAATGCTTTTAGAATCATAGAATCATAGAATGTTTAGGGTTGGAAGGGACCACTAGTGGTCATCTAGTCCAACCCCCCTGCAGTGAGCAGGGACACTGCTAACTAGATCAGGTTGCTCAGAGCCCCATCCAACCTGGCCTTGAATGTTCCCAGGGATGGGGCCTCCACTACCTCTCTGGGCAACCTGTTCCAGTGTTTTACCACCCTCATTGTAAAAAATTTCTTCCTTACCTCTAGCCTGAACCTACCTTGTTCTAGTTAAAACCATTTCCCCTTGTCCTAACACAGCTGGCCCTACTAAAAAGACGTTCCCCATCTTTCCTATAGGCCCCCTTTAGGTACTGGAAGGCCGCAATCAGGTCTCCCCGTAGCCTTCTTTTCTCCAGACTGAACAAGCCCAACTCTCTCAGCCTGTCCTCATAGGAGAGGTGCTCCAGCCCTCGGATCATTTTTGTAGCCCTCCTCTGGACCCGTTCCAACAGTTCCATGTCCTTCTTGTGCTGAGGGCTCCAGAGCTGGACGCAGTACTCCAGGTGAGGTCTCACCAGAGCAGAGTAGAGGGGCAGAATCACCTCCCTCGCCCTGCTGGCCACACTTCTCCTGATGCAGCCCAGAGTACGGTTGGCCTTCTGGGCTGCCAGCGCACATTGCCGGCTCATGTC
>NW_009259102.1:109016-113283 GCF_000687185.1 Egretta garzetta
TGACTTTTCAAATATCATGGAGAGTGGCTTGGCGACTACATCGGCCAATTCCCTCAGGACTCTGGGATGCATCTCGTCAGGTCCCATGGACTTATGTGCATTCAGGTTTCTCAGGTGGTCACGAACCTGGTCTTCTCCTACAGCAGGAGGGGTTTTGCCCTCCCGGTCCCCCTCATGCCATCCATCAACTCGGGAGGGGTGAGGAGAGAGGTTGCCAGTGAAGACTGAGGCAAAAAAGTCGTTGAGTACCTCAGCCTTCCCCTCATCTGCTGTTACCAGCCTGTCAGTCTTGCTCATCAGTGGGGGTACACTTTCCTTAACCATCCTTTTCTGGCTGATATACCTGTAGAAACCCTTCTTATTATTCTTCGCATCCCTAGCCAAGTTTTTAGGTCCTGTATTTAATTTCCAATCTGCTTCAAGTACAGTTAGTTGGTGTCCATCTGAGAGAATCTTAGCTTTTAATGCAAGCATAAATATTATTTGGTTGAAAAGCAGAGAAGTGTTTTGTAGCACCTGCATTAAATGTACTGCATGAAGCGTTTTTCCAGTTGTGCTTTAACTGGTTCTCTTGTGTGTGCACATTACGTGTATGATGATGGGTCTAATAGTTTTCATTGAGGGTTTTGTGTGTGGTGTTTTGTTGTTTGGTGGGTTTGGTGATTTTTCTTTTCCTCTAGAGCCCATTTCAGTGTGAAAATCCACATTATTCTATGCTTGGAAAATTCTTAAAAGAGGACCGACTGAAGGATATTGCTTAATGCCGCAGGCCTGCAGCTCTGTTGTTGGACTGAGTTTCTATTTCTACTCTGCTATGGTGGTATCTGGCACGCATCTAGAGAATATATTTGCCAACACTGTTCAGCGAGTAAGTATCGCTGTAAAAATACAAATGAAGCTTTTTTAAAAAATATGATCTTAACACAAAAAATGACACTGAAGGCTATCTCAAAAGCTAAAGAGATTAAGGTATCTCTTCTGTTCAGTACTATGAATTCTGTTGATGATCTGGGAAGAACTGCCTATAGCTCCATAAACTATTTTAGTCACTGCAATGTGGGTGGGTGTTTGGAGGGAGGCTTCTGGGTTCTTTTCTAATTAAAAGCTTTCAGCTAAGAATTGACAAAAGATGGAAATTGTCAGGTTTAGTTCTTGCCAAAGAAAATGGCAATGCCACTGGCTGATTTTTTTTACCATTTCTAACCTGTTCTTCCCTTCCCTCTTATTTCTGACTCTCTCCCATGGCCAAGTTGCTCCACAGCAGTATTAGATTTAATAGCAGCAACACAATGCATCCAGCAAAATGTCATTCTTGTATGTGTAGAATTTGACTCATCTGCTCAACAGATTTGGAAATATCTTGTGAATTGTGTAACTAAGGTTCCTCATTTTAGAAAGCTGTGAAAGTAGTTTTTCTGAGCACAGTAGGTGTCTGAAAAGGGTTTGCCATCTAAGTACTCTCTTCTGTCACATCTATTAACTGAAAGTTGTTTCTACGCCTTCCTTCATATATGAAGTTTGGCTGTGTTACACACCCCTTTCCTTTTTGTGTGTGTGTTCTCAGTGTGACTGGATAGCTTCATGTTCTCTCTTGCTGAGGCTTTAATTACCTTGTCAAAAGCATAAAGGCTTCACACTGTTCCTGTATGTGTTTCAGCAAGCTTACTCTCTTTCTCAGGGCCTCTGCTGGTCTATCAGATACTGAACTGGTTAAAGATTTTGGTAGGAGAACTATCCCAATTGTTAAGTGCTTTCTGTTTCGACAGTAAACAACAATGCACTATGCTGTTTGAGTTCTTGGGTTTAAGCATCTCCCAAGATAAGACCTTTTAATGTTAATTCAACCACAGGGATATAAAAGTCAATACACAACGCCATGCTTCTTGATGCTAAGACTTCTTATGGCATAAATGTCTCTTTCCTTCTGTTCTGGCTTGGCACCATTGGTTACGGCCTGCCAGTCACAAAATGGCCTGGGCTAATTTCACCTTCAGGGCATGCTGTATATGCTTGTAAGATTCACAAGGAACTTCCCGGAACTCTTTATGGACCCTTTTACTCAGCACTCAGTGCAGGACTATGACTGCTGCTTGTGTAAATCGTTCTTCCTTGAGGAAGGTGTTCAATTACTGTGTATCTTTAGCTCTGACACAAGCTGCTTACTCTGTGGGGCTTAGATTCTCCCAACTCTGTATTATGGGAAGATTACATTTTTTACTTAGTTTTTATTTTGATGCATCAAGATTTTAGTTAAGGCCCCTGACAAATATTTTCACAGTCATTGCCACTCATCGCTAGGAAAACAGACAAAGAAGAAATTACTTCTGAAGGGTCTGACACAACAGTAAGATGTCAGCAACAACATCCTGTCTTGCCTGGGATATCTCAGTCACTTACTATCTGATGTAATCTAACAGGAAAATTGCTGATAACTTTGCAGATCAGTTGCATAGGAACAGTGGGCTTGATTAAGATGCTGAATGCAAGTTGAGAAATCCTGCTGACTAATCTTGATTTTTTTTTTTTTCCCCCCCTTTCAAAGTCTAGGATCCAACTTAAATAACTACACTGCTAAACTTAAACATGTATCTTCTTACTTACTCTCCCAATAATGGGACTGTACCTTCAGCCTAACTTTGAAACTTTTAAAGACTGGAAGGAAGTGTAAAATCACTTACCTGGATCTTAATGCTATGTTGATGCACAGTGTTCTATTACCAAGACAGTTATAGATTGGGCTATTTGATTTATGTAGTATAATGTTGTACTTCAAATGGGTATGAAATAAAAAAATTTGTAATCAGACACTGAGTTGATGTAGTACATAGCAAGAAAAAATACTTAGCCTAGTGCAGGACTAAATAGGCAGTCATCATTTAGTTTCCACAGACTTACTATTTAAATCGCAAGTTCTTCTGGTGCATAGAAAGTACTCCAAGAAGGAAAAAAGAGGATTAAGTGTGGAAGTAGCTCATTAACTACACATTAGAGATGTGTAGTAGCCATATGTTACCCACATCGAGGTTTGGGGGGGGGGGGGAGGCGGGTTATCTGCCCGTTGGTTTTCTATAAGTTTATCTAGGTAAAGATTATATTTTTTATGGACTTTTTGGCCTACCGGTTTAAAGGTTATAACTGACAGTGCACTGTAAAACAAACTTGGACTTCTTGGCTCAGATTATCTACGGATATTTTGTGGATTTGGACAAGTTTCATTTGTCTCAGCTTCCTTCTTTGTAACACTATCACATGCATTTCTACACACAGACTCTTTATCAGAGATGTACAGTAATCTCCCTAAATTTGGGTCTATATAAAATGGAACAATTGACTAGTCTAGTTGTGCAAGTCTTTTCCTCCAAATTTTTAGGACCCTTCAGAATGTGAACACTTACCCCCAAAATACTTTTTTTGCTTTTATAGAGAAGTTTCCATCATCTTTAAGCATACCTCTGATCCCTGATTTTATTTAGGTCCTATTGACTAATACATACTCTATTCCTGGTTAGGAAAAAGCAGGTAGTAGACAAAATCCCGGTAAAGGTGAATGGTTTTGTCATTTAGCTAATGTATTTTTGTGGTGCAATAACAAATGTTCAGTACTAGACAGAATTCAACTTCTAATTACTGTGGCAAGTGGTCTCTTATTGCCAATCAATTTCTGGATAGCGGTATTACTGATAGTCTTGAAGAGTCTTGTGGGAATATTGTAAACTATTTGAAGATGAACAGAGCTGTCTGCTTTGCAATTAATATATATAAAAAAAAAAGACTAGGTGACCTTTTATTTCCCTAGAAATGCCAATCTTATGTCTTTACTACAATTTATGGCAACATATAGATGTCATCACCCAGGGTCTCTTCTGATTGCCAGTAAATGTAGAAATAATGTCGTTATACCTAATTGAATTTTAAAAGACCAAAGAGCAGAGCTCGTGCTGGTTTTGTAACCAAACAAAAGCACTCTCTCTTTGTATGCCAAAAATGAATGCATAATGTTCTGAATCTGAAATCCAACTCACCCTGCTGGCTTTGTGTTCCTAGAGTCTAAAAATAGAGTAACTTGAGGTGCTTTCTAATTGAGATAACAGTTTCTTTAGACTGGACAAACAGCATATGAAAACTGAATTGCTTACAAAACAGCACAGGAAGTGAAGGTCAAGGTAGTTACTATGAAATATTTAGTTATTAAATTCTCCCCCTCTTCTTTCCCACTACAAAGTATTGATGCAAATACGAGATTGCCAGGTGACAAAACACAGTTGGT
>NW_009259102.1:113310-117702 GCF_000687185.1 Egretta garzetta
GCCTGAACAGCTTGAGGAGAGCTGTTCCGTTTACAGTCTCTAGCCAATATTTGGTTTTCCCTTCTCATAACATGTGTATGGAATTTTTTTAATTTTCATAGATAATACAGTTTGACAAATTGCCGTATTTCCCATCTAATGATTGTAGCACTTCTAGACTTGATCTTGCCCCAAAACATAGCAAAGCTAATGGTGAGAGAAGGATAATACAGTCAGTGGGATTTGCTTTTCTTCCTGTACCAATCAAGAAATTATTATTAACTGTTGCCTTAGCTATTAGTTGTTATTAAGTTCTGTGCAGCCACAATAATAAGGCCAGCACCCCTGTGGATGAGCTCGGGAAGCCTGCCAGAGAAGGAAGCGTTAGGCTTGTCGCCCAGTTCTTTCCCTTCTGATTTTAGCAGGTATTCTAGGATCAGAAAGGAAAATATGTCTGTTCATCTACCTGGAGTTAAGAAAATCACACCACAACTTTTTTTTTTCTTCTTGTATATATATATATATACACACACACACACACACACACTATCTATGAAAGGGGTGCTGTTACTCTTTTTTTTTTTTTCTATATTTTTCCTTTGTGACTCTCTGCCTCCCTCTTCTTAACTATTGCCTTCAGTCAGTATAGCCCTCAAAATAATGACACAGCTTGTGTATAACAGCATGGAACAATCAGAAGCCTTCTCACATGATATTCCAAGATGTAGCAACATTAGGATGCAGCCCCGTAAACTGATTGATGCTAAGTCCTTGCGGCTTAAAAAAAAAATGGGGCAGATTGTAGTGACATCAAAGCCTCTATTGGAGAAGTTTACATTGCATCATCTCAGACCTGCTTTTATGGTATTAAGCCTCAACACACCTATGTAGGAATATTATCCCAGTTTCACAACTAAGTGGTAGGGAGAAGCCAAGAGAGGCAGAAAGGGGTTATCTTATCAAAGGTCACAGTGAGTTTGTGGCTAAGCTCATTTTGAGCTCCTACTCCTATGCTAAACCCCACAGATAGCAGCCCTTTTGCTCTGTGGAGCTGCTTTTCTGATTAGCAGCAACTGTCAGCAGGCTTTATCACTTCCATGCTCTTGCTATGAGACGTATACAGCATGCTCTGATGCCTGTTTCATCAGAAACCTGGCCTACCCTCCAGGGAAATCATATAGGGGCATTGGATATTTAAGGTTCAAATTCAGGTGTCTCTCACTCTAATTCTTCTGCAGAAATCCCATTTCTTTTTTTCATCTTGACTTCGTTTGCTGGGAGTTGAGTCAGGGGCATAGGGGGGCACCTGAGTGTACAGACAGAATTGCTGCAAACAGCTCGACTGGTAACATTTCCTGTGTAGCAAATTCATTAAAAGATAACACTTTTCTTCTGCACAATATTCACTGAAGCATTTTCATTAGAAGCTGAAGAGGGTCAGCCAATTTTTCAGTTATTTCTGCTTCAACAATTGCTGTTGCTTATCCTGGAAATTAAGTGGATAACCAGAAACAAGATATTAATCTGATTCATTTCAAATAGGCAAGAGAGGCAGAATTCAGATGGAAGGAACCTTCCATCAAGTTACAGTTACTCTTTTCGTTGCCAGCTGGAAAGACATGCTTGATACCAAGCTGTTTGAGAATGCAACTGCATTGTGAATAGCTGGGTGATCTGTTAACAAGGATGAATTACATTTATTCAGTCTGGCTGAAGATGTTTGCTGTGCTTTTAAAAATCGGTTTGCTGAAAAAGCCATTAGTATCAAATATTTTGTCTTTATATGTCAGAATAAGTAGTGTAATCTATGCCAAACATCCATACAAAAAAAAGAATGTGATTTAGATGACATGGTGACATTCACTGTCTGCAAAGGAGATAGAACAAATACAGACGGCTGAGGAGATGTTTAATCCTGCTTGCCTTTCTGATATTCAATTATCTCCATTTAGACAGCTGCAAGGAAAAACTGCGCAGGAAACTTCCAAGTGTCTCTGAATGAATTAAATTACTTTGACCATCACAACTGTTTTCTTATCATGAAGAAGAGAAATGGGAGCAAATACTGGTAGAGCTGCCTTCTGGGTAGTGAGATTTAATGCTATTAGGGACAAAGGAAACACTGTAATTACAAACTAGGTCCTTTAAGTTTGACGGTGAAAAGATTAAGAACCTTATCCTATCCAGAACAGAAAACCTATGTGGATATTACCCTATATTTTCATTAGGCAGATTTTTGTATGAAATAAGCTAAATTAGCCTAAGCTGTAAGGATCAGCATGTTGGGACACTGATCTGTCTTACCCTCATGAATCTTTAATTGTCTTGCTAAATAAATTAGCTCAGGACTTGGGCAGGTGACCTCAGAGCTGAAGGGATCTGTGACTCATTTCAGTGGCTGATTCAGACCTGGGTCCAGATCATGAAGGCTGTTGGGAGGCTGCTGTGAACTGAAAAAAGACTTAACTTTCAGTTAAATTAAGTTGAACCTTCGATTACCATTTTCACGCACTAAAGACAACAAAGTACCGGACAGATTGCTTGGGAATGCTGTGAATTCTACATCACTGTTACTATAGAGAGCAGGTTAGACAAGTATGTCAGGAATCATTTGTGTAGAGTTGATCTTGTTGTAAAGCAGAAAAACAGAATAGATGACCGCTCAACATCCTTCTGACACTTACTTCATATGACTGTGCTTTGAATTTAGGTATGCAGACTACACATATGTAATTTAAAGTAGCCTTTGTGAGTAGTTTAATCATTCAGTACTGAAGTATGTCCTAAACAGCAACTAACTGGCTGTTTGAGGCATACTAGATGGGAACAAAACAAGGAGGTTTGTTCCAGTGTAGGTCCTGTATTTTCTTCAGCTGGTACACTTTCTTGTTACTTTCTTTAAAGAACGTACATGTTGTATTTTTTAACTTATTCTCTTTATAAATATAACGATATATTTCTTCAGGCTTGCTGCAAAAAGTATTTTCCTGTTTGCTGTGTGATGTGCTTATAATTATTAACAGTTGCTCCCATGACTTTTTATGAAAGCAAGAGTAGAAATTGCAGTGATCAGTGGGTCTGCAACTCGGTGGGCTGCTAAGGGATAGAAAAAAATGTAATTTCAAAATAATTTTTAATATGTTGTGCAGAACAATTCCTCTCTGAATCATTCCTTACAGTGATAAACTACTTACCACAATTGAGAATGCATGCCTCCAATTTCAGTAATTTAAGACAGAAATATGCAGTACTGACATCTCTCATGTGTTATTCCAAGAGCAGCATTGTTTGTGATGTAACTGGCCACTGCTGGAGAATCGGGTCACTTCGTGTCCTGGCCAAGATGAGTAAGGGTAGCAGAAGCTGGTTAAAAATGCATACACTCATAAGCAGGCAGAATGGTAATTAAAAAACACTGGAACAGACCCATTTACATAAATAAAAGTCAATCAATAAAGCTGATAGCTTTATGAAACTGGGTTTTCTTTCCAGTGAAATCAGACAGAGATTGTTTGGTCTTTGTCGTTGTATCACAGCAGACACAGCAGTAAAAGATCAGGTTATGCTACTTAAATGCAGTCATGATGGAGGACTGGACTGTGTTAGCATTAAAGGACATTGCTGCAAAGCCAATATAGTGCATGAGCAAAACATCTTCCGGAAGCTCATTAGAGCATACCAAAGGTGCCTAAATCTACCTTTGTGTTAGGCTTCCCCCATGCATCTCCTTCGCATTCCTCTATTGTAGTTGTGGTAACTGGGCAACTGCATTTGTAGATAAATACAAGTTTATGCAGCTTTCTAAAATTCAGGCTCATAGACCTGAATGATGGCCATGAGCTTGAGGAGAACTACCATTCTTCTACAGCAGAAAACTCCTCAGGCAGTGCTGCTGGTTCTGATTAAATATGAAGCTTTGGGATTCACCTGTACTGCAGTGAAGGCATAAAAGAAGAAAGCAGGACTTAATTTCAGGTACCAAGGGCTGGGTGTGTACAGTTACACCATCTTCATACACTTGTAGAACCGATGTGCCAACTTCAGGCACGCTTGCAGATGGGTCCAGCCAAGCTGTTGCACGTGTAGGGGCACACAGGCTCCAACCGGACACGGGACACGGGGCTGCAGCACCGCCCCAGTGCTGGTGGTCAACTTTCCTCAACGGCATCGGCCAGGACGTGCTGCTTGGTCCCAACAGCATCGGCCAGGACGTGCTGCTTGGTCCCATCTGCTGCTGGGGGGGCAAGACGCCACCGCGGGCAGGCCGGGAGCAGCACGATTACAGACGTTGTAACGTTCCAGTCGCCTTTCCCAGGAATCATAAATAACCCTTCCCTCCACTTCTCTCCTCCCCCCGCTCCCGCTCAGGGGTGAGGGCCGGCCGCTACCGACGGCAGCAGCCCTTATCAGCTC
>NW_009259102.1:118409-121141 GCF_000687185.1 Egretta garzetta
GGGGTGCGGGGGGAACCGTTTCTTATCTCCCGGAGCAGCAATCTGAGGGAGGACGCTCCCATGTCTTACCAGGCGATTGAGGTATCACGAGCAAGTTCTCGCCGTGGCTGTTTTTAAATTTGATTTTCTGATCTACACTGGCTGCCGTGGCACGCTCGACAGTTTTTGTCTTCTGTTCCTATGAGGAGCAGGCACAAAAAAAGTATACGAAAGCGTTGAGAATTAGGTCCCGGAGCAGCAATCTGAGGGAGGACGCTCCCATGTCTTACCAGGCGATTGAGGTATCACGAGCAAGTTCTCGCCGTGGCTGTTTTTAAATTTGATTTTCTGATCTACACTGGCTGCCGTGGCACGCTCGACAGTTTTTGTCTTCTGTTCCTATGAGGAGCAGGCACAAAAAAAGTATACGAAAGCGTTGAGAATTAGGAGTAGGAATCGATGATGCTTCCCGCGCAGAAGTGTGCTGGGAGTAAAGCTGAAACACTGTGCGCGTGGAATGGCAGTTTTATCACGCTGATAAATGTGGTGTGTAAAAAAAAGAAAAAAAAAAAAAGCTGCCTTCTCCTTCCAGGTACAGTTATGTATGTAGATACCCTGCTATTTAGGTACACATTATTTTGTACAGAGCTGGTATATACACAGTAAGATCTTCTATTCTGGAAGAACCACGCCATCCTTCTCAACCTAAGCTGTGTTAGAAGAGCAAAAAATTCCATGCTGCTATGCCCAGCGTCATGAGACAACATCAGCTGGTGCAGTATTAATTATTTCTGTAAAAATGTAAAAAAGGTGTAAGCATATACACGCTTTGTCTACATTCAATCCATCCATTCTGAGCTTTATCATTTGGAAAGCCAGCGCGTGTGTGATGATAATGAAAAGAGCTTAGAAAAATGCACATAATGCACTAAAAGTATGAATACAATTAAGGGAATAAGTTCATATTTTATTCTAGTTTCATGTATATTTATAGCCCTATCAAATTACAGTAAATTAGATTATGTGTCATACGCTGCTGAAACTTCTAATATAAATTATTTTCTAAAATGATTTGACTTTAAATCATTTTCCTGCTGGCAGCATTCTTAACATTGTTTTTATGAATAGCATTTATAACATCTACATGTGGATGATATAAGATACAACCAGACTGATAAATAGCCCAAATGCCTATGTGTAAATAATAGTAGCAAAATAAAAGAATAAATGAGGAAACAGAAATTAAGACAAAAGTGAAAGAAAATGAGTATGGAGAAAAGATGAATAATATTGGATAGAGCTATTTATTATATGTCTATCAAGCCTTGCTAACTGCTGAAAAGCTGGGGGGGGTTTTTGTCAGTGAATGAATGGAGAAAACCCTTCAGTGTAGTAATTTTGTTTAATCCTTTCTGTTTACTTTTTTATCTTTGGTCTCTGAATACTATGGCTGTGGTTTGCCTGCAAGTTTGAAAATGAGGTGGGACGAAATGGGATTTTATTTTATGTGTTTTAATCTGGGTTTTATCTCAACTTTAAATTCTGTGCCAGTTACCTATACCAGACCACCTTTGCGGTCCTTTTTAAAAAAAAAAAAAAGTAATTGCATCTTTTTGTTCTTAAAGCAGTTGTGAATGGATCAGTTCCAGATGTCTGTGCGAGTTGCCACGTTCATGCTACGTGTCATCAAATTGAAGGAAAAAGTGTCTGCATTTGTAACTATGGATTTGTAGGCAATGGAAGAACCCATTGTCAAGGTAGGCTGCCTGTTTGCAAAATGGTGAGAAACTGTGTACATTCCTAAAAAGTTCTTCTAGAGTAATACTACTGAATTCTTCAAAACCTGCCAGGAGCATTGTCATTTCCTGGCAGAATTTCCAAAACCTAGAATATGTGTGGATTGTTTTCTTCTTTTATTTTTCCTGTTAAATTCTAGCCATGAGCAGCGCTTTAGTTGTACTTGATGTAAGCATTGTTTCATACTTAATTGCTTAACTATTTTATTCAGTTTCTGCTATATAATGAAGGATATAAATTAATTTTGTTGTAGAAAATGGAAGTTTTTATCAAACATTTACTTGTTAAATATAATGTATTGGAATGGTTTATTTAATATTTTTTATCCTAGCTTCAGCAAAAAAAAGGAAATATGGTGGGCTTCACTTTATTGTTATTTTCAACCTATGCGTCATTGAATGGAAAACTAGACAATAAAACTGACAATTAAAATTGGTGCTTTGCTGCTGATTTTTCTAGTTATCTCAGAGTGCTGGGTAACTAAAAATGAATTTCATAAGTTGAAAGTCTGTTCTTAGTAACAGTGTGCACGTATACACAGATTTCTTAAGTGCAAATGTCCATTACAGGAAGTAATGTTCAGCATTGTTTTATTACTGTAGCTGATAGTGTCCTTTTCATACTATCTCGTACATGACAAATCAATACATGAATCAGAGGATGATGCCAAATGCTGTGTTTGAGTGTATGTAATAGCTTACCACTGCTTAACGGGGAAGGTCCTTCACCTCTGATCTGTTCCACTCCCATGTCTTCCCCTTCTTCCCCGAGCACTGGCACCTGGACCCTGCACAGAGTTCAGTTATCTTGTTATTGTGGGAGAAGACAAGCTGTGTATTTTGCCATGTTAGTTCTCTGCCAGTTGAGTGAGCTGGGTAAGATCAGCATGAGCGCCATTGACTGCTGCAGCCAGTGCATGCCGAAAAGAAGAGCAGAAACAGAGAGCAGGGCCCTGT
>NW_009259102.1:121176-140016 GCF_000687185.1 Egretta garzetta
CGCTCTTAGATCAACTCAACCTGTGTCATGAAACTTTACTCACAGTTTCATCCGGGGATGACAGCCCCTGTTGGTTCTAAATACTCCAGCTTCCTAGCAGTGTTTACATCCCAGTATACTCAGAAGGAAAAACAGAAAGGGGAAGTCTGATTACACAAGAATGAGTGAGGAGGGAAGGATATTCTACTTTTCTTAATTTCTCTCTGGTGTGTTTTAAATGTGCCGACAGATAAAGATGAATGCCAGATTGGAGCCAGCAAGATCTGTGGAAATCATACAGTGTGTCATAATACACACGGAAGTTTTTACTGTGTTTGCCTCGATGGATACCGAGCCTCCAACAACAACAAGACATTTATTCCCAATGATGGCACGAACTGTACAGGTAGACATCACAAAGAATCTTGACCACCACGAATCCAGAACTTAATTTTGTACTGCACAAATCTTTTTTTCCCGTCACTTTAGAACTTACTTTCTAAAACTGTATCAGAGAACTCTCTGCTGGGGTGCAAACACTTCTTTGACATATGGGTTCTAACAGCTATGAATTAGTTCCATTTTGCATTCTTTGCTGTGTTGCAAATCATTGCTTCACAGTCACATTCAAGCAATAATCTTTCCAGAAGAAGAACCTAGATTAAAGAAAATAAGATGATACTTTCCCCCGCAATGTCGTGTTTGTGTTACTTTAGTGTAGAGTATTAACCAGTTTCTTGATATGGTAATGAACTGTTGTAACTGATTAAGATACTTGCAGAGGTGGGATTTTTCTGGGGTTGTTGTAGCAGGGGGTAACGTTGGAAGCTATTTGTCAGGTAAAACAGAAACACTTTAAAAAGTAGCTAGCTACAAAATTGAGAGTCTCCTCCTTCTGGATGCTTGATGCAATGATAAGCTCCTTTGTTTCCTAGATGAGCCATCAGAAGCTTCAGAAGCTACATAGAACCCTTCATGGAATACTCTGTTGGTTTTAAGCTTGGGTCCTACATTAATTCATTGAACAACCCCCAATCTATTACCAAGTGCATATCTTTTTCTCTGAATTTTTAGATATAGATGAATGTGAGGAGTCTGGGCTATGTGGTCGCAATGCAAGATGTGTGAATACTGAAGGAAGCTACAAGTGTTACTGCAATGATGGTTATAAATTAGAAAATGGAGAGCATTCTTTTCATCCAGATGGGAATGTTATTTCATGCAAAGGTGAGAGTCTTTGGATGCTGTTTTTGCTAGCAGATAAAATCAGATCTTATGTGATATGGTAGTACCTGCCCTGACGTGTGCTTTTAAGCCTACAGGGCAGAGGCCCTCTCTCTGGACTTTGCCTGCTGCATGACTTTTTTTTCTTCTTACGTTCAGTTTGTTCCAATGATGTCTGGATGGTAGAGTTGACACCGGGTGTGATTTCTACAGGCTCTCAGCAGTGGTTCAGGTGCGCAGGGTCAGAGAAGCTTAATAATGCCATGAAGGTGATTAGTTAGTTTCTGAACAGGAAGGAAGTGTGGTATAATCCACCTGCTTATAGAATCAGACTGCATGAAGGGGAGGGGAAGTGAGGGTAAACAGCTGGGAAGAGAGGTTGGATGAATGAAACAAGCCTAGGGGAGAGGAATAATAAAATAATAGTTTAGCTATTTATCACATACTGTGCCGCCTGCATAAATAAACTGTTTTGTTTATCTTGCCTTAAAAAAAAAAATTGACACCATTCCTCCTTTCCTCTCTAGTGTAGGTTTTCACAGATGCAAAGTGCTAGCAGTGTAAGCTGTAGCTGTCAGAGTATGTAATGAACTCAGGCATCCCGGGTAGAGGGAACTGCCTCAATTATATCCAGCTGTCATTTCTGAATTATTGCAAGAACCGTCAGTAAAGCTCACTGCCTGTAGTTCGTCCAGTGTTTCCAACTGGAGTGATCCACCTCGTTTTACCAGAACTGCTGATAACCCTGCTTATCTGACTGACTTCCCCCTCTGTGACTGTGTCACTTACAGAGTCAGACAAGGGAGCCCTGTGAAGCAGCTGTGGTGAGAGGAATGTAGCTTTTGTACACAGGCTGGTTCAGTGAGATGGAGGAATTGAGGGGCAAACTGTTTCCTTTCAGCCAGTCTGCAGTGCTTCACCTTTCCTATACACAGGGAAGTAAAGCGGTGCATTGAGGCCTGAAATTTTCCTCTGCTGTCGAAGCATCATTCAGCTATTGCTGTAATGAGACTGGCACACGCAGAGCACCATCATATTGCAGTATCTCCCCTTTAGTGTTGTGAATGGCTCCAGCTGCATGTTAGTGAACATACAGCTCAATACCTGTATCCCTGTGTTCCTCCAACTGTGGCCAGTACAGTACAGCTCTTCAACTCGATGATCTCAAAGGTCTTTTCCAACCAAAGTGATGCTATGAACTCTATAACCTTCTACCCCTTTGGCAATCCCTCAGCTTAATCAGCTTGGATGTCTTTTGTGATGTGACCATCCAGTTCAGCTCATCTTAAAGTGGTCGTGTGTTGTGATTTTTGTACTGTGAGATCTTTTAACCCAGTCTCTTTGCAGAAATTGGATGTGGTTCCCCTCCTGAAATGAAGCATGGCTACATTGTGGGGAACTACAGCTTGCTACCAGGAAGTGCGGTTCGTTATGAATGTAAAGAAGGGTTTTACAGCAACGAGGGAAAGGTCTCATATTGCACTGCAAATGAAACTTGGGAACCTGCCACTTTAAGCTGTAAAGGTGAAAAGAGTATTAAATCCTTCTTAAATTCTTCATTAAGGGGGTTTATGCATGGGGAAGTGTGTTTGCAAAAGACTGTTTCCTCAATCCAAAAGATAATTTTTCAAGATCTGGCTATTTCCGAAAAAAGATGAAAAGGGCAGGTTATAAAATTGTGCCACCACTTCTTGTTAGTGTTATGACATTTTTCGATGCTTTTCCTTGCATTTTTACAGACGCTGCAATGTGTCCTTGCGCCTGTGAACTGGGGCCTAGACAGCAATTAGATTTCTGTAGCATTTCATGGGAAAGGCCACTGAGTTGGAAGGTATCAGTGACCACTCATGAAAAGAACAATTTTTCTGACAGCTTGTGAAGCTTTTTTCCCTAAGGTTGGATGTAGATGCAGAAGAGAGGCATCATACTGTCCCTCATCTCTGGATAGCCTTCATGATTTTAAGAGCATTTGTGCATGAGTAAACACTTTCACTTCTCTGAAGTGTAAAGTTTCCCGTGAGCATCTTCAAAACTTCCACATGTTTGGATATTCTAATCGTCCATTCTGCTGTAATATTACTGCCTACAAGTGTAGGATTTTGTGTTCCTGTGAGTAGTTAGAAAGTCTATATGTTAGTTAAATGACACCCAAAGAGCTAGCTAACAGAAGCTACACTGTGTATAACAATTCTGCAGGGGAGAACTTTCACCCTGAAACTTACCACTCAGTGAGGAGAGTTCCTTCTCTCAAAATACAAAAGCCCTCTTGGTTTCTAATTCTTTCCCATTTTCTTTTTTTTTTTTTCTTTTCTTTGGGAGTGGATAGAAATGTAATGTTTATATGTGTGTCTATGGGAAGTGAATAAATTACAGTAAGGATGCTAAGTCAGTGTCATTGGGAAAAGTGAAATATTAAGTATCACTAGAAAATTTGTAAGAAAAGATAAAACAATTCTATTTTTCATGCCAATAACTTAGTATTAAACAACTGAAATAACATTTCCCCCCCAAATAAATAAAGGACAAGGAGTTTGAAAACAAAAAGGAAGTGCCCATGGTCTCAAGAGGTTCCTAAACAAAGCTTGTGGAATGCAGTCCTTGTGAGTTGTTGGTACATTTGTTTTGTATTAATATTTTTCAGTGATTGCTTTTTCATGCAATTTTTCTATTTCTACAATCAAAGAGTAGGTCAAGTGGAAGTTTCTGAGCACTCTCTCATGGTTAATTGAAACAAAATACATCAGACACCAAGAAAACAGTCCATGAGTCTGAAATGACAAACTTATTTTCCCTTTGTATTGCAAGTTCTTTTCCTGGATTTTGTTCAGGACTTCTGTTTTTGTAAACCATCAAGTCTGATCTTTTTTTTTTTTTTTTTTTAGTATTAGTAAAGACACCTTTAAATAATTCTTTAAACTCTAAGAGTTTCCATGGTAAGTCTTTATTGCTAATTTAAGAATTCCTCCTGGCCAGGTGTAGTGTCATCTTTTTCAGGAGAGTCAGTAAGTTTGTCTTTTGTCTTCCCTCCTGTGTAATTTAGGAGTTTATTTTGTATAGTCGTGATGAAACTGGCCATTGAAGGTAGGTTAAACTTGGTGAGATGTGTGACCTAACATCAGGGTACTGTAAATGGAGCAGATCCCCTTTTTTTAAATTGAAATGTAGGTGTATGATGTAATGTGCCTTTGAAGAATAGAGCTTCCCTTGAATATTAATAAAATAACGGCTTTGAGATGAAAAGTCAGATAGTGTAATGGGAAGGTGTGATGTACGTGAAGAGGTGTAGTTGAACTCTTTGAGTGCGAGTGTTGTGTCATGCTAACATGAAAGCCTTTTAGATGATTGCTTACCTTAGGAAATGGACATCACATCAAACAAATTGTTTTTTATGCTACTTGACTTCTTTCTTCTATGCATTTGTAAATGACAACTTGGCATGTTTGTGAATAGAGCAACTATGACTATGTTTTGAACACCATGTAGACTCTTGCTTTAACAGGAAGCTCTTGTATTGTATGTTGTAACCTTTTCTATGGTTTTGCATCTTTCTGGTCGTGGTGCACTTTTTCAAATTTTCCTTCCTAAAGGCAGTGTCCATCTGACTGTTGCTCACTGCAAATGGTTTAGAGCCAGCCTGCCACCTGTAATTTGGTTTGTAAAAGCAGGACAATCTTAAAGACTAAAAAAAAAACCAGGACGTTTTCTGTATACTAGCAGCTAGGCTAAGGAAGGGGTCACAGATTTATAGCATACTATATTGAGAGAAAAGCAGAAGTAATTTTATTTGGAAGCAGCTCTGGAGTAGCTACAGCACTCTCAGTCACGGTGGGGATGTTGCAATGGATGTGAGGGAGTGTTGGTTTACCACAGGAGAAAGGGGTTAGTTGGTAATGATGAAGGAAATACTCGTGGGAGTGCAGCTGTCATTACTTCTGCTGAAGTTTATCTTCCTCTTTCTTCCTCTCCCTAGGTGTGGATTGTGGGGTTCCACCTTCTGTTTTAAATGCATATCCAGCATCTATAAATGGGACCACATATGGAAGTGAAGTTACTTACAGTTGTGTTCATGGTTACTTCATTGCAAGCGGCAATCAGACTGCAGTCTGTAATGCCAAAGGACAGTGGGATGGTACTGATTTGGTGTGCAAAGGTAAATCAAACCTGCATTCAGATTTATTTAGCATAGATACTGTTTCAGCCACCATAATAGATAGCACTCATCAAATAGAGACATCCTCTTCGTACGTTCAGTTTATACAGTCTTCTGACATAATGAAATTCAGTCACAAAATAAAAGCCATATATTGAACAGGTTTTTTTTTTAATCTGTGTTGTGAATGAAGTTGCAATTAACTGTTAAAAGTTAACATTCTAAGGACAAAATCCCAATGCATGTTTAGCATTGGGATTTCCGTGAGGTGAAAATTGAGCCTAAATTGCTGCCGTTTTTCTGGCTCAGTATCTACTCTGTGGTTGAAGCCACTACTCAGAAATTGAACTGCTATTAGCAGTTAGTGTTCCCTTAAAATTTCCCTGTTTCAGACAGCTTCCAGTTGCAAGCTACGATTGCTCAAGCATGCTGTTGTTATTTGGCATGAGTTGTAAATACCTTTTGTTACTATGATTTGGAAGAACATAGCCTAACAAGTTCGCCAAGAAGAAAAAACACAAAGGTACATTGAAAAAGTATTTTGCCCAACAAATTTTCTAGTGTATTGTTACTCGGAGCTCATATTATTACTTAACGTGACCTCAGGATAATTACAGTCTTTAGTTTTTACATTGACACTACTTCACTTTTCCATTCACTGGATGATTAGTATCTTTTCAGCTTAATCCAGCAGGGTTGAGTCTTCTGTTTAATGTAATCAAATGTAGTCATTTTTTTGAATGTGCCATGTCTATGTTACAGCGACTCTGCTTTTAGAATCTTCTTTAATATTATTCATCTGGGTCACCAGTCTGAATAGAATGTTTACTATGTTACACAGGAATGTTCTTCAGCATTTCTGCTTTTCAATCTGATCACAGGGTGGCCATGGACAGATAGCTGGAGTTCAGCAGCAGTAATTTTTGTATCTTGTCACATACTGTCCTTCTATAAGTTAAGCATATTTGCATGTGCATTAGTTGTTCTAAAGCTTGTTCTGATGTTTCATGATAGATAGATACATTCATACTTATTGGCATATGACAAGGAAGGTGGTTGTATTGCCCATTGCCTATCTGGTGGATGTATTACCCATTGCAATATATGTGTTTCAACTTTTCCTTTAAAAGTTGTACATATCATGATTCTATACACTTTGTTTTATCCTTGTTTGTTTTCCTTTTTTTGAGTACAATTTCAGAATTGCTTAAGTCTATTTATTAAACAGTTTTCTGCATATAAGCTGAAGTGAAGGTAAGATTTTAATTCTTACATTGTTTACTTTTATAAATTAAGTGATGCAGAATGTTTTATTGGGATGTAAAGTTCATTGTGGATTTGAAGGGGAATTCTAACCCTAAATAATATTCTTCCATTGATTTGATGTTCGCTCTTTATTCTTTTTTGTTCCCAAATTTTATCATCCAGCCCCTGAAAACAACTGAGCAAATGAATTAATTTATAAGTGAATTACCCCAGCTCTCTAACTATCTCTAAAGCAGGCTGAATAATCCATTAAATTTCCCCTTGGAAGTGCTCTTTCTGCTTATCTGTAGCAGCTTCTTTTTTCAAAGCTTTAATTAAGTCCTCCTGCAAAGGAATGCAACCTTTTTGACGGTATTCTTCCATGTCACTCCTTGGACCATGTGTTGTTTTTCAGATCTACTGTTACTACTGATAGGTAAAATAAAGGAATAAATAGCATGTGGGGGATAAGAGAGGGTTCTGAGAAGATAGATCCACTTGTAAAAATTTGCTTAGAAATCCTTGTTCTCAATTTCTAAACAGGACACTCTTCTGTTTTATGGTTCATCTTGAATGAATGCCCCACCCTACTAGAAAGTCTCCAGTCACAAAATTGTGTGTTCTAAATGGCTGGCCTTACATCTAGAAATCACTAGGAAGTGAAAAAAAGTGAAGTGTTGCTTGCTGGGACAATTAATCTCTCATCCTTAAATGTTTTGATATGCCTTGTCTGTTTTCATTTTCAGCTTTTGTTACCCTGTTTTTTCTGTTTCAGAAATAGACTGTGGCAAACCTTTGCTGATTCCACACACAGAAATGGTCTGGCACAACTCTACCACTCTGTGGAGCAGAGTGTACTATCAGTGTAAAGAAGGATATTATTTTAATGGAGACAAGAATTTTTCAGAATGCACAATAAATCATTCTTGGGAGAATATTACATACATATGCAAAGGTAAATATTACTGTAGGAAGTAGGTGTGCGGTGTGCTGTTTATTTAGTTTCTCATAGAAACTCCTTTCTAATTTACGACGTAGGGAATATGGTGGTACTTTTGGATGGAAAGGTCACGGAATAGAATGTTAACCATGCAACAATTTCTAGTGGATGTCACAGATATTTCTGTAGCTGTCTTGCTTTTTCTTTCAAACAGAAAGGGACTAATGCAACTGGAGTTTCATTGCTGCACTGAGAAGCTTCAGGTTTAAAAGACGGGGAACATACCAGAAGGCATTTAACAGTGTTTTGTTGTGGGCCTAATACTGTGCACTGCAATGTGCACTGCAAGTAGAGGCAATGGAATTCAAAGCTCCTTTTTCTTTTTTTTTGTTCTCTCATTATGCCCAAAGTAAAATTTGTTCATGGTTGCCTCTCCAGCCTAGATATAATTGTCTGAATTTCAGTCCAGAAGGATTAAGATTGATGTCCAGAAGGATAAAAGATTGAGTCCTGAGAACGGAGATCTGTAATGAAGGTGCTGTCATACTGTGGGCTTGGAGACAGGACGTACTGACATTTTAATAATAGCAAAAAAGTAGCAGATGTTTTGAACGATAGCTGTTGTGCTGCTTAGTGTTCTTCTGTGTCCTTAGAAAGAGGCGTGACAAGATAGCTCTATGACTTTCCATCTCTTGTTCTTAAGTTGCAGTGCTGTCTTTTGCAGATGGTAATGTTCCTGTAGCTTTGTAACATCCACATGTTTTTCAGAAGGGCTGAAGTGTGTGTTTGACTGCTACCACTTAACAGATGAAGCCTTTACGCAAAGAGTTGCCACTTGATGCCTCTCTTGCCTCACTTGATGTCTTGAGCATTCACTGCGAGTATAAAACATGTGAGATCAAATAAAATGAGCATGCAGAAAAGCAGTTCTTTCATTTTTTGTAGTGTCCTAATAAAAATGGAACTGCTGGTTTTGGAAGTTGTAATTCATATTTCATTTAGGCAATTTGCATAGCTGTACTTTCTGAATTGGTTTTGAAGCCAGCATTGTATGGAGTGGCTAAGTTAATAGTGTGTGTAAGTTTTTGCAATGCCGAGAGTTCTGCCTTGAAGACTTTAAAGCTTTGAAGGGCCTGAACCTGCAGGCTGCACTCACAGGATTACCACAAATTTCAGAAAGAGCTTTGCCAGAGGCAAAAATATAGATGCCAGGTTTAGCTGTTGGATCGGAGGGCCAAAACAGTCCAACTTATTGTCAAGTACAATGGAAAAAACCTTTTAAAAAATTAGCCTAACTAGTCCAGGCTGCATGAAAAAAAAAATCATGAATAGGAAATCAGAGGTCTTCAGCTTCTTAACTTCTACATTTTTCACACTTATTAGAGGTAACAAATGACTTTAAAATGAAATGAAATTTCTGTTTCGGTAATGATGCCTTTCAGACATATATGATCTTAAGGGTGTATGTAATTAATCAGTAATTCTCAATAAAATGAGAGAAATTCATATGCCATTCCAAAATAACTTATAATAGAAGTCAGAAAACCATTTGTCTTCTCCCACTTCCTGAAAAACCTCATTAGAAGTAGGGAAGTTAAGAATTTCCCGTGAGTGTGTTCTCTTTGGCAAATAATTACTTCTTCATTCCTTAGGCAATGATCGCTATGGAATGCCTTTTATTTGCATTGTCTGTTGGGTTATATAGTAAATGTGTGTGTGTATAGAAGTACATTTAATAGTAGCTGGTTTAAATATTGAAAAATTGCTTAACTAAATGACTTTTGGTGAGAGATGCTGATTGGATTTATCCATCAGCAGTGAAGTCTGGCAATAGTCAGCTAGATTACAGTCTTCCTTTCCCCACCCTTGATTTGTATACATAAACTCAAGAGACTAAAGTGTAGATGCATACCAGCAGCTAAATACCTGCTGTCTGGTATGCTCTATGTGTGAGTCTGGACATCCTGTACAGCTTCTCCTGGAAGAACTCCTTCCCCTGTGGAGTAGGAATGCAAAGTTTCATTTCTTTTCATTGCAGAAATGGTGTGCTGTTATTCCGGGCACACATTGTGTTGAGTTCTGGTGGCATTTCATGGTAAATCTGGGAAGTGTTTTTCAGACTAAAACCAAGATTCCCTTGTGGGAATAATGTTTCTGTTTGTTTCGGGGAACAGCTTTGGCTATAAAACACTATAGCATGCAGTGGTGGAATACAAGATAGTTTGAAACAAAAAGCTTGGTTTTCCTGTTGTGAGTTTCAGAGGAGAAATTGTCAACCTGAGCTTTTTTGGTAGTAATATTTATCTCACTAAGAGAGATTGTTCTGGGTGTAGGCTCATAATGGGACATAGGGTAACATAAGACTTACAGTTGCTTTTTTTATTCAAGTGAAAAGTACAAAATGAAGCCTTCCCACTCACGTTTTTAATCTTGAGTGGTTTACGCAGATAAGGTTTTTTTTTATTTATCATGGCTGTAGGAAGGCTAGAAAAAAGGTGATTTGTGCCTTGGCTGTCTGAGATGCTTGTTTCTAAATCTGCACTTGCAAATAGCACAGTGTGCAATGTATATCGTAAGCCATCACCAAGTCCATGAAGCATATAATTTCAAGAAGGGCTGGAAGGGGAACGGGGGTTGCCTGAAATGACAATGTGTAAAGGAGTTGGTTTCGTCTTTCATTGAGCTTATATACAAATGTTTGATAGTAAAAGGTCAGGAAGGGCTAACATAGGTGCTGAAATAAAATCTTTTCCCCTTGTAATGTGTGTAGATTGTGTGCACATGCATGCACCTACACATACACACAGAGCTTAACTTTTGAGAACTTACTTCTTGGGCATCCAGGGAAAGTTAAGATGAATTATGGTGAATAGGGTGCTTATAGGGTTCCCTTGCTCTCAATACCATGTGCAGCTCTAAAACTTTTTTTGGTACTTTTTCCAATCTTCTTCACAGTTCATGCACAAAAGGGGCAGTGTCAGATGCAGTTTTTTATGTTTATTGGACAATTGTTACGGATTTTTTGGAAGGAGTCCTAGAGATATCCTTGTCATGGGAGAGCTTTTTCACAGCACCTGATCTATCCTTTCTGTAACAATTGGCTCTAGTCCCAGCTGTAAGCACGTAGGCTGGGTTGGCTGCTGCTCATTATTCCGATCCTAGAAAACGCCTTCTCTAGAAAACTTCTCTATGTCTGTTTTCTTTGGAGATCGTTAGTATTCCATGTGGGAGATTGTTAGTATTCAGTGTGTTTAGCATGGATTGGTGTGGGTAGCAACAATGTGGTCTCTTAAGAAAGACACTTCGTCCAATTCCCTCATTTTTATCCAAGGAAAAGAAAATGCAAGTCCGCAGTAAAGAGTAATATCTCAATATTTAAATAAGCCTCAGTGCCACTATGCACTATATTATTAGAAATGTAGGGTTTTTGATGTATTAAGTGAAATATTTTCCTTGCAAAAGAAGCAGCAGCTGCTCATGGGTAGGAAAAGGCCATGGATATGTAAAAAGGCTGGAGAAGGAAATTAATCCAACCTGCACGAAAAGGTGATGCAGATTGTTGGTAAAGCATTCCAAAACTCAGGCAGCGGGAAATAGCTGTCATAGTCAGAAGGGAAGATTGACATCTGTGTTCCTTTAATAGTGAGTCTGACAGCACAGCAATCTTACTGCTCAGTTGTGAGAGCCCTCCAAAGTAGTGTTAGGCGGTAAGGGCTGTCAGCAGATTGTAGCCTTCTTGTGCATGGTGTATAGAGGAAAAGATGATCCAGTCCCAATGTGTTGTGAACTTGGAACTCAAGAAGGGAAAAAATCATTCCTCACACCAGCACACATCCTGTCTGATCCTGAGCTTGGAGCTTCTGTGTCATAACCTTTTGTGTGCATGCTCTTTATGTTACCGCTTACTGAATGCAATGTGAACTCTCCATCCTTCACTAAAGGTTAATTTTTTGTTTCAGAATGCTTCATTTTTCTGTGTTGTGACTCCCCATCCACAAATAGAGTTTAGCTGCGTTTCTTGACCTGTGGAGATTTTGTTGAGATAATCATGTAGAACTTGGGTATTATGGTAGTGAGAAGTACCTTCAAAGCATCAAGAGAATAAGGTGTTAGTTGGTTTTGAGCTGTTTCCCAGAAAATGGGTGTTGTATGCCAGCACTGAAAATACTAACGGCTGAAGAGGATGGAGGATATTTGCTAAATACATGCTTCAGAGATATGAAAGTATGAAAGGGAGAGCGGGTTTGTTAATCAGTCCAAAAACATTGCAGAAGAGGTAAAGAAGATTTTTGTAATGCAAAAAAAAAAACTTGGAAAAAAAAATCAAAATCAAAATCTGAATCCAGTCTGGAATAAACAGAGCAGGGTCATCTTTCAGGTGTCATTTAACTGTAGACCTATAGCAAAGATATTTTCCTTGCGACTGAGAGGAGTTAGTTCTCTTTTTAGTCTAGAGTTGTTTTCCCTTTGCTTTCGCTTTTCCTTCTTCTCCTATGCTTTATCCCTCTTCCCAATGACTGATTTCCCCTCTAGCTGGGGAAGTCTCTTGCGATGTCAGTTTTTATGTCTTCACTTATACAATAAGAGATGATATAGAAAGGCAGCTGGAATGTTTCTGTGGTGGGGGAGCATCAGTAATTTCCACACAACAATGAATGAGGTAACTGTCACTCTCCTAATTCTTATTCCCATCCATGTGTAAATAATTCATGTCAACAGTTATGAGTTTAATAGAAAAGTTGTCACTTGCATCTGTGGGCATTGATTCAAACTCCATGGTTCTGTAGGAATAAGAACATCAAACAATTAAGATAATTAAAGGCATCAGTTAAAAGGATCTGATTCGCCTGGGTTCTTGTAAAGGCCTAAATTGATATGTTAAATCCAGACATCTGGTAATCTGGTAATTTCTCTAGTTGCCTGGAAGAACGCAGGCGGGGTCTGTTTTATGGGAGGTGCTACTTCTTAGATCAAAGTGATGCAACCCAGTTACAATTAAAACATGCAAACAAAAGTGTAACTTTTTGCAGGGCTATTTAGGCTTTTGGGGTTTTGTTGATTTGAAGCCAAATGAATAATTACCCAGTTTGTGATGGCAAATACCAGTCTCAGGAGCCTCTTTCAGTGGGGAGTTGATCATGTGCATTTCTTGTCCCAGCCCATCTAATCCCATCTAGCCTGACACCCTTGATTAATACATCTTTCCTTTGTAACTATGCTCACAATTGCATCTCTTACGTTTTTGTCAGTCTGGTTCAATCCATGAATTACCCTGCTCCTGATTGTCTCCTGGTAACATTTTTAGACCAAACGAAGTAGTAAATCATTAGCTATCTGCCTGCTCCTTCCTGTGTGACTGTCTCTGCCTACGGGTTTGCTGTTTCTTTGTGTCTTTCCTCTGTGTAAAGTTTGGGGCTGAAGGTGAAAACCTGCTGAAATTTTGCAATCCTAGTTAAACTGGAAGCAGATATGTTACTAAAAATGTGAAAAACTCATAAAAACTTATCATGCTACCCTAAAAGGTACAAATACTGAAGATATGTCTCTGTAAAATAGATTCCATGTATACTTATGAAAGCTAGTGTGCAAGGGGAGTTTACTTGTTTGCTATGGAACAGGTGCGTTGAAACAGTCTGAGCAGAGTTCTCTTTGAAATGTTGCTTGCTCTCATTTCATGTTTGTGTCTGAACGTATGTGTGGTACATGTTAGTAGCAGATGGCATCTGCAGCATTATTCACAGTTTTCACAGAATCGAGCAAGCAAAATATTAAAAAAAAAGCTAATATTTGGATTTTTTCTTTCCCGTAAATTGCACATATGTATGGGGATTGGTGGGAAGAGCTCTGTAAGTGAGTTTGCACGCGTGGATGCTCTTTTAGCTGCTTGCAGAAGATGAAATGTCACATTGAAGCTGGTTCTGTCTGCTTTCTGGTAAATACCGTGGTTTTTATGCAAGTTCAAGAATCCTTCACTGGGAAGATGTATCTCTAGCTAGTCAATGTATCTCTAGGTAGTCAAGTGCTCCTTAAGCTGAGGACTAGTAGATTGTATATGTGGGAGAAGTCGTGTAGTTTTAGTGACTGTTTAGACACAGAGTTGTCTGTGTGTTGCATTTTTTTTCTGAATCAGCAAATAATAACACTGAGTACTGTGGCCTGAACTCGCAGAGTCTGATGAGGAAGGATTAAGGTAGGTCCGCACAGCACAGGGTTAAGGCAGAAGGGCATGCTGGTATAGGCATTTATGCACTGGCTGTGATTACTATGAAGATGTTCTCACACACTCAAGCATAGAGAGAGGCCCTCCTTCCTAGCAGAGCTTTTAAAAGTGGAGTAAAGAAGACTGAGACCTTCAGTCCTTGTTTTACTTCTTAGAATTAATTTCTTTGTCTTTCTTAACATAGTTTCTCCCCCTCTAATGCTCATGGGCTCTATTGAATCATGTTGTTGCTCACTTTTTGCATTCTCCTATTTCTGTTCCATTTACCAGCACCTCTTTCCTGGCTGCTAGCAGCCAGGTGCTGTTTGCCTCTCTCTACCCTCTCACAGATTGGCCTTTCAGTATTTAACTCCTCCCATGATCTTTTTCCACCCTTCTGCTCTTGTCTCCAGGCGTTTGCATGGCGTTTCTAGTACCTTTTCCCTTGCGATGGGAAGGAGATTGTGAGCGTAGCCTGGAGGTCAGTGGAGCAGCAGTGGCATCCAGTGGCCTTCCCGGTTAATCACAAATTGAAGTTTCTAGTGCTGAAGTATGGTGAAATTGAGGGTCTTCATTTCTCCCATCTCATTTTCGAGTCTCAGTGAAAGCTGTTGATCAAAATCAGGTATGTTGAAGATCTGAATGTTGCTGTCTGCTAAGACGTCCCACTGAGGCCAGGTACATACAATGCGTTTCACATTGGGAGTTCCCAAGCTCTGGAGGTCACTGGATTTCCTGGGAGAACTAAGCCATGAGGGAACCAGTTTCCTTCTAGGTGGGAGAATAGTTTTTTCAGAGATACCTTTGTGCCGTTACTGAATATGGTGTTTATGCTATTGGGATTAATGTTAAACCAAGCACATACTGTACAGTTGGTTATTCAAACAAAGTGCGTGTGATCAGTAAGAGTACAGGAGGAAAAGCAGTCTCCTCAGAAAGCCAAGGGCTTTGTTCTGGTGTTCGCTCTGTCTGTGTTACATCCTTTCATCCTCTTTCACTCCTACCTGTTTAGAGTGGAAACTTCTGAGGAAAAACTCTGCCAGCTATTCTATGGTTGTATGGTAATAGCATGGAGGCCTTGTCCTTCCAAGAGTTTAGAAATATTAATGTACTACAGAAAGAAATGCTGTTAATTCTGCCTTTTTCCTTCCAAGGAGCCCACTGTATAAGATTTCTTTCCTTGCCTGAATACCTGGAATAATACTTTTTTTTGGTTTTTGCTGCTTTATTTTGCTTTAGTTTTTACTTTTTATAAACTCATTAATCAAGTGCCTGATTTTCTTGCTGAGCAGTCTCAGAGACTTGTTGCATTCGTTTATTTCAGTGACAGCTTCATGCCCCTGTGCTACAAGGGGGTGACCCTGTAGAATGGGAATGAAGTTTACATATGGAGAAAGAGTGCTATGAGCTATGCTTGCTTTTACAGCAGGGCATTACACCAACTATTGTGTGAAAATTTCTGAAGTGTCTACCAAGGTTGTCCTATAAATCCCCTTCATTTTTTCAGCAGCTAATAAGGGCTTTTCAGCTTAGAATCCGTATGAGCTTGGATTTGTATGACCTTGGTCATGTAGTGAATGTAATAAGAAAATACGGTAGTAGGACAGAGGAGTGACTACTTGAAGCCTGGTGAAGGAAAGAAGAGGAGCAAATATGTTCACTGTCAATCTCAGTTGTGACCAGAAGGAGTTTTGTTCTTAGCTCTGGGAGGATACTTGATTATCTTGTCATGTGAAGGCAACTGCACTGTGTCTGATGACAGCAGTGAGAGAACTGCCTAAAAAAAGAATGAATTAGTTGATCTTCCTGGCTGTGCTTGTTCTTTGAGGCATAAGCCAACTCTGAGAGGTGTGTAAATAAATGCAGGTATGATGAGAGATGTATTTCTGGCTGCTACAGCTAGCTACTAGCTAGCTACTATAGCTAGCTACTCCCTACATGCTTAGTTCTTTGGGCTTCATTCTTTTAACCTAGTGTTTGTTCTGAAGAGTGTTTTACTGTGGCTATGTTATTTAATTTTATTATAAAACAAAGAAAAATGTTGACACCTTTTAAAATGCAACCCAAACAAGTCATGAACCAAAACATTCATTCAACTACAAAAAAGCTCTTTTCCAGTCTAACACAGAAGCTTTCTTATAGTGCTTTAATGCAGGTTGTTGTATTCAGAAGAGCATTTTTCCCCAAGTTTGTTGGCTTATTGGTAGCCTCTTTTTCTTACAGACAGGTCTTTTAAATCTTCTTGACTTTTTTATTTGCAGTTTAATGAGACTTCTAATCCATGAGATCCAGTGGTCTACAAAGTCTTCATTGGGGCATTGTTTATTGGCCTTAATTTTTGGTGGTGTAATGAAAGACTGACCAGGAATACAGGAATACCTATACATGGTACAAGTTTAATGTATTATGACTAGCAGGAACATCTGAAGCAGATGTTTGCTCTTTTGCCTGGATTAGTCTAGTCTGTAGTACAGTATGTACTGAAGATCCTTGTGTAAGAAACAAAGCTGTTACATATAGAATCATGATTCTATGATGACAGCTTCTTCCATTGCTGTCAAGAAACTGTAATGTAGTTTCAATGCCTTCTTCAAGATTTGTAAAGTTACTAGAATTGAAATTGTTCCACATAAAAATGCCTAGCAAAGTATTTTGTTTTCATTAGTCATGGTAGTTTATTTAATGCTGGCTGTCTGTGTAAGGACTTCAGAGTCATTAGCTCGGAACATGCTTCTTCAGTTAGCTGACACACTTAGGGGAAAACTTACTACCTAACTTCTGCCTACTTTGTTTTATTTTTCCTGAAAAAAAAAAACCAGAGAAAAAGGAAGAAATAAACAATTGCTTCAAACGTCTTAAGATTTGCATGAGAAATAAAAACTGTTTTCATTCTGTGTTCATGTTTTTGCTCACAGAGGAGGAATTATTCAGTAATTTGTCCATATTCAATGAAACGTGTGTGAAGTGGCAAAGGAAAACTGGAAGACTGGGAATGCAGAAAACATACACAGTAAGTGGGGCAGTATTTGAGATTGGAATTAGCTTTGTCCTGGTTAATTCTGGTGAGTCGGCAGTGGAGGTTTGTTCTTTGGGTTTTGTTGGTATGGTAATTTCTGTCACTCTTCCCAGAGAACTGCCTAGAAATCTAAAGGTGGCTGAATTAAGAAACAAATCCCTATCCTGAAGTTAGGTGAAAAATGCAAAAGCTGTTGGGCTGTTGGGGTCCCATTCCAGTAAATCACCTAAACATCTGCTTGAAACTCTAAGAAGCATTTCAGCACAGTTTATGTTTTAGTGAAATTCCGTTGCAGAGCTCAAGGTCACATTGACATAGAAAACATTGCAAAACTTGGGCTTTCTCCCTATCTGTGATGCAAACATTTCAAGTAAAAAGCGTATTACTTGCAGATACTGGATGTAACTTGTTTGAGAAATGCAAGGTATATTGAAATACTGTGCCTTGCTCAAGAGATTCAACCATCTTATATCTGAACATTTTTGAACTGTTTTTCATGGAAATCAAAAGCAACCTTGATAACTTCTATTCTTATGTTTACAGATGGCAAAAAAAAAAATTGTTAAGATACAAATTCTCAGAAACAAATAGTTCAGTCAGTGTTATTAAAAGCCAAACCAACATGATAAGAATACCCATGCTTTGAGAATGACAACATCCCAAGAAAAGTGGGGGGTTTTGAGCATGTACAAATGGGGAAAAAGAAAAAGGGGATTATTTAGGATCTCCAGGGTTGGTAGGTTAATGTGGAAAATACGTTTCAAAGTTGGGTGATAATTTTGGAAAACAACCTGCCTTTCTCCTCCTGTGTTATAAACAAATGTATTTCTAGTTTGAGTGCTTTTATCGAGCGCTGCTGAAATGGAAAAAACAAGTTCTCTTAACAGCTCAAAGCCAGTGCTTTTCACATAGCCAGTGGTAACTGGCAAGCTGTGGATCTCTCGTGTAATGTGTTCTGTTGCATGTGCTTTTGCCTGAATTCAGCTACATGCTTTTGCCTGAATTCAGCTATCTGCAAGACACTTTAAAACACTCAAAACAGAATGGTGCAGGCAGAGGGTGCATGCACTAAAGTTCAGAACAAAACCTGGACTACCTTGAGTCCAAATAGATAAGTTTTGTCTGTCCCGTCATCTCATACAAATGACAGGTTTCTTTTTCACTGCACTGGGATGATCTTAGCTTGTCTTTTACTGTTGTTTGGCATTCAGTCTTACTGCTGTTTCCATAGGGCAAAGGGGAAAAACTAGAAAAAAGAGAAGTAGCAAGCAGATGTAGCTTCCATCTGTGTGCTGTAAACAGGAATATTTACTGACACCTTACTATTTGTGTTGGAAGTGTTTGTAGGGTGGTTATAGATTCCTTCCATTTGTTGTAGAAATACTTGAAAAAATACTCATCATTTTAAGAGCCAGAAGAAATTAAAGATCTAATTTATTAAACCATCTTGTTGCAACAAAACAGTTGTCACCAGCCTATTCTTCTGATTGAGCTGATATTCTAAAACAGATGTAATCCTAGGTTTTTCAGGCTTAATTTAATTACTTTCTGAATTTTGGAGAGCTACAACCAATTGCAACATTGTTCTTGTTAATTCTTCAATAGTTTCACATACAGGGCCAAAGATGGGATGAGAAGACATTCTCAGAAGATGTGATATTTAACATCACTACAAGTGAAGATAATCCAAAGGTGTGTTTAGATCTCAACTCTGGCAGTAACTACGTGGTGAATATTACTACCACCTCTTCCACAAACATCGTCTCGGTTACAGTAGCAGTTCAAACAAAGGGTAGGTTGTGTTTCGTATTCTCTGTGCTTATAGAAGAACTTACTGTGCTGCAGAATTCACTGGTTTGAGTCTAGCAGACAGGATAACAGGCTGTCTCCTAGACTAATTCTTTGTGCTGACTACACACATGTAGCTACCCTCAATGTCCTCTTTTTTTCTGCATGATGTTTTTCTTTCTGCACACTGTGGTCATTCAATCTATGGGCAAACAGAGCAGTGGCAGTAAGCGCCCTTCAGAAAGATTTGGCAGACTTGCTTCTTCAAGATTTGTCTTCTGGCTGAGGCAGGATTGCTG
>NW_009259102.1:140063-148130 GCF_000687185.1 Egretta garzetta
TGGTTTCCATTCCTTGCCTTGAAAACTGATTCTCTGCCTGTGGGAGAATTCCCTGTTGCTGAGCTGTGTGGTGCTAATCTAAGTGAGGTGAGCATTATGGATAATGTTCCTATGTGTAGCAGTGGTGAGCAGTGTTTTGGCAGTTTTTCAGTAATTGTAGAGAAGGCATGTTCTAAGAGCAGGTTTCTGTAGTATTTTGGTCATGGAAACTTTAAGCTTGCCTTCTGACATAGTAATTCTGATGAGGCAGACCTTGAGAAATAATTGCCTTTGGAATCCACAAAAATGCTTTTGCTCACATGCTTTTTCCTAAAGGGCATCAACTGTGACAAATTGTTTTATGATAACTTTATTTCCATCAGAAGATCTGAACGCCTGTATCTTTTGTCATTGTGACCTCCCTAGGTCTGGATAAATAAGTCCTATCTTAATTTCCTGAATAGCGTGCTTGGGTTTTTCAAAAAAACATTTTCTCTGGGAAACGTTCATACTTTATTTACGATGTTTGTTCATTCCAAAAGAAATGAGATTCTACTTCCTTCTCCAGAGGACAATGAAAATAACCCTCCTTTTTTTATTTTCAGCTACTCCAATTAAGTTGAAGAAGATGAAGTTTTTGTAATAAGTTGTTCCCTTTTTTTATTGTCTCTACAGTAAAGGAAGCTTTCAATAATGTATTAATTTTTAATGATACCTGCTTGAAATGGCGGAGAAATATCAGGGGATCTCATGTGGGAGACAGATACTCAGTAAGTGACAATCTGTATTTTGAATCTAGAAAACAATTTATGTCAATCACCTATGTGAAAAAAACTGTAATTTTTCAAATACTCACTGCTAGCAGTGATCCTCATTCTAATAATGTGTCTCTTAAAACCCAGGGAGTAAGCTTGCGTAGCAACCTTCAAAAAAGAAAGAAGCCACCATGCTCTTTTGTAGTCTCCTATTCTTGCTTATTTTTTTCCCCTCTTCTTCTCTGTTTTGGCTCCCCTCTGTTTGTACTTCCAGCTTTGTCATGTTCAGGTCTCAGACAACTCTGTTCCAATTCCACAGAGCCAGTCCACTCTGCCTTGTTGTATGCCTTCAATCTTTCCTTGTCCCAGCAGGGCATTTCTACATGAGCTGTCTCTGCCAGGACTCTTGACCACCTGCTGTTGTCTCAAATCTCTGTGTGTTAAGAGGTGCACAGAGATTATCTAAACACATAGGATCTATTTAAAGGAAGATTAGCACATGATTAAAATAGAGCAAGCATTTTAGTTTTCATTAACAGAGGAATGATCAGGAGAGGCCTTAAGTTAATAACTTCATGATCATTTGGGACATCAACAACAAAACAAACACACACAAAATCCAACTGAAACAAACAAAAAAACCAACCCATGGGTCTGTAAATTTGCCAGGAAACATAGCTATCTGTAGGCAGATCCTGGAGTGTACTTGGCATTTTGACATAGGTCAAAATGATTTGATTTTGACTTGATCCTCTGGCTCAAAGCAGAGAAGAGTTCATGTGAGTGTACTTTTATAACTCTTCACATTGCCCATGAGGGTATACTGCAATGAAACTGGACTATTACTGGAAGCCCATATGTTAACAGGAAATCAGAACTTGGGGGAAATTACAGTAGTAATAAAAAAGGGGGTAGACTAGGAGGAGGAGAAATGATCAGCCCTGACATTGTCCTAGTTCTTTCAAGAGGGACTGCAATTTGTGTGAAATTTTGGAAGCATTTGAATTTGAGTAACTGTCAGTGGCCAACATTTTTGGCACTCTATATGCAGTGTTGCATTTTTCTGCTATTTCTCCTAATTTAGAGCATGACATAACTGAATGCGAGTGACATATTAAAACATTGCAATTTCCATGCCGTGATTGTTTGGTTACAGTTTCACGTGCAAGGCCAGCGTTGGTATCAGAAGGAGTTCTTTCATGAAATGACCTTCAACCTTACCACACACAAGCAGGCTCCAGAAGTTTGTTTTGATTTGCAGCCAGGCACCAATTACTCTGTTAATATTTCCATGGTAGCTTCGAATTTTTCACTGCTCGTTTCCATGACAACACAAATCACAGGTAGGTCTTGCCATTTATTTTACGTATTTATAAAAGCACCTGTTGGGTGCAAGAGGCTCAAGTGAAACAGCATTGTTGATCTCAGTGTTGTGGGGTGGGTTGTCTAAGTGCTCTCTCCATGCTCAAAATTGTTGATTGTTGTTTGTTTTCACATACTTCATAGGGCTGACAGTCCAGCAGCAGAAGGGGGAGACAGAAGGGGGTGCAGTATTTTGGCACAGCTGGGAAAAGATAGTTGGGTGGGTTAGACACAAGACTGGTGTCTGGGAGAGATGAGTTAAATTCCCTGCCCTTAGAGGCTAAGTCACTTTTTCAGTATGAGTTCTCTCCATTGTGGAGATAATAGCGTAACTGCACTTTGTGTATATATTTGTCACAACATATATCACTAAAATCTGCAAGGATCCAAAGTACAGAGTCTTTCAAGTACCTCAGATGGATGCCTTCATCTCTAGTTGGCAGAGTACAAAACCTAAAAGGCATTTGAGTAAATAAGGGAGAATCTTGGCTTCGCTATGTAGCAGGATTTTTATATGGCACCAAAATGCTGTGATAAAAAACATCTTGTCATTTTTAGCTCATTTTTTTGTTTAGAACAGTTTTGCACCATCCCTATACTGTCAGACTTTCCGTATTAGGTTATTACTGTTACACTGTGAAGTGCAGTGTTTGGAGCTGGTATCATTCTTCCCCTTGGAGCCCCAGATTGGAATAGGTAAGAAATGTGAAAGCTTTCTGAGTGTCTGTAACTCTGTTCAACCACTAGATGGGACCAGTTCTCTTCTGACTGCTTATGAAGAACTAGGCATTTGTGGTGGTTTTGAAATTGATAGTATCACAATATTTTTAATAGTAAATGTAAGGTTTTAAGCTTCATGAAAGGCAAAACATTTCTTGATTCCTTAAGCCACTGTTTAGGCTATTCAATGATACGGATTTTTATTTTTTTTTAAATGAAATTACAGTAATGATTTGATAATTCATTTTTAGAAGTTTCCTAGCTGTCACTCAAAAGTAGCATCCACAAGATCATGAGTACATGTAGCTTTGTAAAACTAAAAAGCTGTTTAAAAATTTGTTTGACTGAGATAATTTTTGAATACATACTCAGAGTAAAGGTGTAGCTCTTTACTCTCTCATCCTGTGATATTTTCTAAACTCTGCAGGATTGCGTCAGGTCAGTTACTCAGCAGAGGTCTAGAGAACACTTTGCAGCAGGTGCTGTGTGGGGTGATATTTGTGCCTTGGCAGATGGCATGTTTCCCGCTCCACTGAGTTAGTGCTTAACCAATGCACATGCATAGCCCCAGAAAATGTCTTCGCGTAAAAGTTAGGTCATTTCCATTTTGAAAGAAGATCCTGCTACACAAGCCATTTTATATCTGGTAGTTACTTTTTTCAGCGAGCAATAAAAGGTAGTGTTGTTCTGTCATTAGGAATCTTCATCCAAAATCCAAAACTTGCCATACAAACACTCCATATTCTGCTTTTTTTTTAGTGGAAGCCAAAAAATAAAAGTAGGTATTTTTGCAGTTGAAATTGAGTGAAAATTAAAAAGCTAACAGCGATCATGCTGCAAAGCTCACCAAATAGTGAGAATTTTTAAAAGATGTTAAATTTGTTGCTATTTTGGCTTATCCAAGGAGAAAAAGATACAGTTAAAATAATTCTTCTGGCAGTGTCCCTTTGACTTCTGTGCCTTATGTTTTGGGAATTGCATTATCTGTACAGGCAACTTAATTTATACAAAAACTAATTGTAATTTTAGAGTAGGTGTATAATTTGCTTCTTCATTTGTCAAGTAATTTTGTAATCATGTATGTTGTTAAACCAGATGGTTGTGTTTCCATGGTGGGTGGAATGATCTCAATTTATTTGCCAGCTTAAGTCTGAAAAGTTTTTTGACTCTGCTGGTTTTCTGGCTAAATGGTTCTGTATAAATGCAAGATATGCCTTAAGCACAGAGGCTCTAAGGAAGCTGAGGCTTACAGAACTGTTTTACTGTCAATGTACTGGAGGTGGCCTCGTTTGTTGTCTAAGGTTTCATATGGCGTCCTTTAACAAATGCATAGTCAGTTGGTCTTAATTTCCTGACAAGGATAGTCATCTGTGTAAATTCTTAAAGGCTGTTGCAGACTACAATAAATATGTAAATCCTAGCGATAAGTTTGGGTCTTTTTTCAAAAAGGAGTATTTGTAAATGCATGTTAAGAAAACTACTTCTATATCCTGAACATCTATATCTATGTTTATTTCTATGTATGTCCTGAATGAGGATATATTAGATCCATAGTATTTCTAAAGAAAAAAAGCAAGAACCTGGGACTTGGAAGCCTGCTTTTCTCCCTGGCAAGTAATGTCCTTTAAAAATAGTTCTGTGCTGAGCACAAAGTTGGTTTTGCCCATCATCTTGTAAATGGTAAATATAGTCTAGCAGATGCTTCATGGATCATTGAAATTCTGCTCCTTTCACACTTTCAGTTACAGGCATTTTGCACAGTCTTTTCTGTCTTCCTAGCTTATTTTAGACAAGCTCTCAGCACCTGTCTACTTGAGATAGGAAATCGAGTCAATTATGAAAGATGATGAGGCAGTTATTATATTGTAGTTGTAAAAAGATGGTAGCAGGATTTCTTTTAAGCAAAAAGGGAGTTCATGTCTTGTTTCCAAGGAAGGAAAGGACTGTCTTGTGGGTGTACTCTCTCATTCATTATTTCTGTTGGTATTACGCTACTTACACGTGGCTCTGTCCTGTGTCCTTTTTGAAGATCATTTATTTAGGCATGCTCAGGCAAGGCATTGTTCGTAATCACTTTATCTGTTTTCACATATGAATTTAAGAAGACTGAATATTGTAAGCACTTTCAAGTGTTTGAAAACAGACTGCTAGAGAAAGAACTAATGCTGTTGCTTTCGCTTCTAATATCTGAAACAACAGTAACTTCCTCAGTTGAGCTGCATCAAAATACTACTGATATTCAAATCTGTTTGCAAGCTTTGCTTTGGGATAGATTCTTTATGATGGATGTGACAAAATTGTGGTCTTGGGGAAGCCTACTTATTTATGGTGTCTGGCTAGCTTTTTTTTTGTTTAGAGCAGACCACTATGACCTAAGACATATATTCATAAGAGAGAGAGTTTTCTGGACACAAGAAATACATTGTTTGTGCCTGAATTATTGGATTACATTTCCTTCATGTAGAATAATTCATACTAGATTTAGTGATGATTTCTCATTACGCTTCCTGCTTTCAATTTTTTTTGCTTAGAATCAAGGTGTATTTTGAGTTTGTTCTATGCTTACTGTTCATGCATGCTGCCATTTCTTACATATGTGTACATGCACTTTCCAGTGGCTTTGGGTAGGTTGTGTACCTCAGACAGTTGTGGTAGTTCCTGTGTTTCTCAGCTGCTATTCCTTTTGTTTTAGTCCAGGATATACCTGCAGGCCACATAACTCTTGTGTGTGTATCCTCTCTCTTCATATGAACATGTAAGTCAGAAAGTAGACTCACAAGCAGGGAGTCTAGAAAGTGATTTGAATTAGAAGAATGAATTCCATCACATACTAAGTGCAATCTTCTAGAGCCCTGCACTTTTCGTCTCAGTATGTGAAAAGCACACTGCATTACAGACCAGGTTGTGATGTCCGATTTTTTTGCCACCCATGGATGTACACACACTCATTCTTTCATAACAGGACTGGAAAAGGAGGGAAAACCAAATCTACTTTCCGGTGAGGAAGTGAAAGACCGTTGGAGATGTGGTGATCTGACACCTCTTACTCCGACAGCACATTGTGTACCTCTGTTGCAGTCCGTTACAGTGTACAGCTTCAGAGCACAAGTATTGCAAAGAAGGCAGTTTCTGATTTATGTAATGGGGAAAGGGGAGTGATTAAAACCTGAGCATGATTTTTTTTTAATGTAGGGAGAAAATTAACTGCCAATCTTGTAAATACTTTCATACATATGTTCATGCATGCACTTTGCATTTTTATGCAGACTCTATTCAAAGGCATGATATTTAAGTTTGTATGAACTCCACTTCTCCGTTATTTTTCTGGCCTCCTTCATAGAAAGTATTTTTTCATAAGTATTTGTGAAGTCATGATCAGTCTGATAACCTCCTTCATTCTGTTTACAAAGCACTTGATACAGGTGGCACAATCTATGCTTTATTGCCAGTGCCTTACATGCTGAAAAAAATTCTTTGCTTTTTTAGTCTTTTCCATCTGTGCGAACTGGGGATTCTTCAGTATTGCTTCAGGTAGTCCTTTACAATTATAGATTATAATACTTCTAAATTATAGTATTTGCATCACCCTTTATGTTGTCTTCAACTAGTTAGCGTGATTAGCATTAAGTAAAATGAATGACGTGGAAAAAAAACAGTACAAGACTAGGCTACAGTGGGTAGGAAGATAGATTGTAAGCTCTTTTCAGCTATTAATTGATACCTGAAAAGGTCACACATACACCCTGATAGTATTTCCATTTTTAAGAGACAATATTTAAAGAATTAAATGATCATTTTCTATAGATGTCGTCTTGATTTATTCAACCTCCTTCCTTCCCTCCCTTCTTTAAGTAATGTCTTTCTCCAAGTTAAAAATCTCTTCTTACTCTGTTAAAGCAATTGTACTGTAATATGCATGGTAAACTTGATTAATTCTCTTCAGACAGTAATACAATGGTAAAAAACCTTTTCTATTGTAGTGATATCTCTACCTTTCTTATTTTGTTTTTAGATTTTACAGCAATGTTTTTGACTTCTTTGTTTCAAAATCCAGTAAAAAAAAAACTTTTTGGACATAAAACCCTCAAATAACCATTAAAAAAATCCTTTGTTTGCAGGAAATTAAGATCCTGCAAATGGTGTTATTTCACCAAAGGGTTGTTTCAGTTAGAACTTGGCCTTAAGAGGAATTTTTGATTTGACTTCCCTGAACTTGCAAAGACTTGCCATCTGGTTTTGGACTTTGTGGTTCAATTCTGTAACAATTTTTAAAGCTTTATCATTAGCACGAAATCATGAAGGGAAGCTGTAAAGAGGGCTATGCTGGCACCAAGCAAAGGGTTTTTAATAAGGTACAAATCATTCAGTTTAACAGGCTTTGTGCATATCCATATATAGGCTGGGATAGAAATGGGTTTGTGCATTCCATTTTTGACGTGTCTGTGTATAGGAAACTTACAACTTTTCTTGCCTGCATTATATAATCAAAGGCAAGTAGCACAGTCTTGTCCGAGAGTTACAGCTTCAGAGCTGTACAGAAGGTCAGATGACAGGAAAAGCATTAAATATTCTTCTTACCACTACTGGAGAATGTCATAAAGGGCCACGTTCCTTGTATTGCAGCAGTTTGCCTGTGAAGTCCTTGGACTGCAGCAGTAAACAGTATTGGTAAAACCCAGGGCTTTAAAACAAGTTATTGTCTTATTTCCAGGATTAAAGAAAAAACGTAGCTGTTCCATTGTGAAATGTTTTCATGATAACTAACAGTGAACTGCTTCCAACATGCTAGCTTGTTCTAAAGAGCATGATTACAGTGTAACGCCAAGTAGGCTTTTGCTTCAGTATTGAGGCACGTGCTGTTTGCCAGTGCTGTTGCAATGGTCATCGCTTCCTGGCATGCGCTTCTTTCCTGTAGCCTGCCTTCATGTTCAGAGGGAGACCCAGCAAATGGATTCTTATTGTAGAAAATGAGCCTGAATATGAAATGCCCAGGTGTTAGTAACATAGCACTGCTATGACAAGGAAGTGCTTAGAGTGGGACTATCTCTGGATATACTTGCATTTCTTGCTATGTTGTTCTGCATTTTCCTGGTGCTGCTGCAGATATGTTAGTCTGTTCTGCCAGTGAAGAGTTAAAAAACCCCACCAAAACCTTTAACAAAGGCAAAGTGCTAACAGCACCTGAACAGACTAGAGTATCTTGCTTGCTTCTCACAGCCTGCCTAGTGCAAGTCTTCTTTTCTCTAGAGTT
>NW_009259102.1:148152-158640 GCF_000687185.1 Egretta garzetta
GTATTTTTTCCATGTGGATTTTTAAATCTGTAGATTACAATGACCTCACAGCAGATTTTTTTTTTTTTTTTTTTTACATGTTAAATTTCTGGAAACGTTCTTCTTTTATTAAAAGTTTGTAGTGGTTGAATACTGGATATGGAATAACTCTGTCAGAGTTTCCTTTCTGGTCACCTAAGCAAAACCGAAATACTTCCATTTATTATAATTTATTATTATTATTATTATTATTATTAGCAACAACAACAACAACAACAACAACAATAATAATAATAATAATAATAATATTTGCATTGTTGCAAGTTGTTAATTTTTATTATTAAAACAGGCAGACTGTCTTCAGTGAGCTTGATGTTTGCAGTAGTTAGTATTTCTTACCAGCAACTAAAAATGGCAAAAGACTCCAAGCTTTAAAAGTACTGGGTGTTTTTTCAAGTTTTGCTCTCTTTTGCCCACTTACTAAGGCTCTCAGTGCTGGATGGCTATTTATTTCCTGTTTTGCATTTTTCCTGTCAAATTACAGAAAATAAAAAAAAGTGTAGTTGTTACAAACTTAGTCAGCAGTCTTTTTGTCCCTTGTTCCTCCTTGCACTGCTTATGTGGAAAAAAGATGCAGAACTGTTGCATGCAATGCATGTTCTGGTTGGCATTAAAGAAGAAATTCCTAAGTTTTTATTGGAAATTGGAAAATTCTCAAGAGAAATTAATAATAGTGTCTCCTGGTGGAGACATTATTGGATGCCAAAGGAAAGGTAGATAGGAGAAATGTAGCAGGTGAATCTACCCTGACAGATAAATTTTCCTGTCACTCTGTCCATTAGCAATGTCTGCACTGGGGAACCACTGAAGTTAAGGGAGGGTTTGCAGTTCTTAGGTTCTGTTTGCTTAGGTTTGCAAGGTACAGAGGACATAAAGGTCTTATATTATTTGTTCATTTACTTTGTTCAGTTAGAAATAGTGTCTATACAGTTTACAGTATCTGCAGTTGCAGAAGCATTGAAAAGACCCTCTGAAGTAAAGACTATTTCCTGTTCTTGCAGGCAGCCATGCAATACACTTCATTAACTCAGAAAACTGTCTGAAAGGGTTTTCTGCTCTGTCTCTGCTAGAGGGAAGCCGCTGTAGAACATTAAGGCTTTGATAGATACAAATCTTATTCTCATTTCAATCCTAAATGGTCATAGCTGGTTTCTTCACTGGTAGTTCAACCATAGCCTGGTTTTGAAGAGGACAGGGCAAAGGGAACTACCAGAGCAATTAATTTGGCTAGTTTTTCATGCCAGGGATGCTTTTATGGCCTACTGGCTTTATTTTGGGCATACTGTGGGTTGTTCGTTTCCCATGTTTCATCTGTTTAAAGCAGAGATCATGTAGACTTTCAAATTTCCTTTTCATAGGCTTTTGTCCCCTCATATAAGATAATTTCTCCTTTATTTGGATCTTTCTTTTAGTCCATCCTCTACACTGGTTTCACATAATTCTGTTGGACTGATGATTGGAACTTCAGACACTGTGAAATGGTCACACCTGGGCCTTCTGTACCTCTGGTGGTACTATTCTATTGTTACAGAAATCTCTTAAGCATTTTAGAGCAGCCTTTTCCTGTTTTTTTCCTGTTATCATTTTGGTGGCTAACACTCATTCTAAGATGTACTTACGCTCCTCCTACTACTCAAAGGAACTTAGAATATATAGCAAAAAACTCTTACTAGTAGCCCCAGGTGTATCACCCTGTACTTCATAATGGTGAATTTCATCCCATTTCTGCAAAGTAACAACTGTAAAAGTGATTCAGTTCTTCTTGCGTCATGTCTCCGTACTACTTTCGGTTTATGCTGTCTAACATTGTTTGAGCAGGAAAATTCATCTGTACGCACCTGGATTTTTGCAACATGATTGTTAAATTGCCAGACTTAGTTTAGTCTTGGAGAAGCTCCTCTAATAGCCTTCCTGCACCCCAGTACTTCTGCTTCCAACATGCTGTATTTTGCTAGCTCCTTGTTTAGCAGTTACTTACCCACTTCACAGCTTTTCTACCAAGCCTTTCTAAAAAAAAAGTGCAGCTATCTGTATTCCCGCTGTTTGAAAAATCCATGCATCTCAGCAAGATTTTGCCTGATGTGACTTAACTTTGGCAAATCTGCATTAGGTTTCTTTTGTTTATCTCCATGGCATTGATTATTCTTTCTAACGGTGCTCTGAAGCCTTGGTTTTCTGTATATAAGCACCTACATTTGTCAGCTATATTTAGTCAGATACCACATCAGCAGCTTGATAGACCAGTTTTCAAACAGCCTACCCATACCTGTAAATATCTGTGCTAGTTCTTTTGGACTTCGGGAGTAGATAGTATCCATGCTCCATACTCTGCCCCCTCGGTTGTGCACACTGAACCTCTTTTCACTTTTGCTTCCAGGCTGATTGTGGTGATTTCATTACCATTGTCATAGCACCAGTCTCTGTCAGCATGCAGCTGTCGTCATTGCCATTGAAACTAGAGGCAAAAGTGTTTGTTCAGTTTTGGCCTTGATGCAAATTCCCACTAAACCAAATTACAAGTTCTGTACCCATATTGAAATTCAATTGAAGGGGCTGGATATTGCTAGCTGATTGTGAGCAGTAACTAAGGAAACTGCCTTCCTGAAAGTGCTTTTGGCACTAATAGGTTCTCCTTTACTCACACCATTTTATTTCTTGTAGTGGGCTGTGTGCCTTGAGTTTCATCTCTTTCTTCTTGACCATTCTGGTTAGTCTAATAAATAATACTGCTTCTTCCAGGAAATCTTTCCTGTCTCATTTCTCTGTAGTCTACCATCATTTTTGGGCATCTTCATTTTTCCCAGCTAGCACATGTACTTCAATACAGGGGTTTGAGTTGGGGCTGCCATGCCATCATGCAGGTATTTGCTCTGTGTTTTTCTTGACCAGACTATGTTGCCTGCGGACTTTAGCTGTCAGGGGTTTGAGGCTCAGTTAAAAAAGAAAGTTTTGGGGGAAAAAGTAGCTAGGAACCTTCATGCCTCTAATATTTCTAAAACCTCTCTGAAGCACTGCTATTTGTTTACTTTTTAGAACCCCCTTTCCCAGATGTAGAATTTGTTGCAGTAAAAGGTTCTGCACCCTTGCTCAGACTCCGGAAAGCAGAAGATCGAAATGGACCGATCAGGTTTGTCTCTGTGCACTCTTCACCCTTTCAAAAAACATTCTGTGGATTTATGTTACTTACATATTGAAACTTTTTGTAGGGGTTAGATTATTTTTGTTAGCAATGGGAGAAAACTTAAGCTGTAAGTTCCATATTTGGCTTCAGACTCTTCCCTGCTTTCTGGAATGAAATTCTGGTTTTGATAATTCTGAGTTTTCACTGTTGGTTTTGTTTTGTTTTGGTTTTTTTTTTTTCCCCTTTAGCTATAGTGAAGTCACAGTATATTTTTATTGATGGATCCAAGCACAGCTCTACCTGTGTGATTTTTCTTTTCCGATAAACTCATGCAGCCAGTGCATTTTTTTTTTCTAGGAGCCAGAGGAAATGGTGAACAATGTCTGTATTTATGCATATTCTGAAGTAGTGTTTTCATATTAGTCTATTATTAGCAAAATATATTTCTAAAGAAAAAGGATTTACATCTTACTAAATGCTGTTTGTGATGGAAGGAAAAGGTAATTGTAACTCAACATTACACTAAAGCAGAAAATACTTGAAAGCTAACAATGTTTCAGGAAATTACTAGTATAACAGCCCTAAATATTAGTCTTCCTATGCTTGGATACCATAGACTAAACATTGTTTTGAGAGGTCTGAAGACAGGTTCGATCAATTTTTTTACAGATGGTATTTGTCCTCTCCTTCTTTTAAACAGTAGTTTAAAAAATAGTCTTGTTTCTGGGAAATTACGAGTCATTTCTAGAGGCCAATGACATACTGTTTCATAGGGGAACCTATGTGTTAGAGAGGAGCAAGAGATAGCCTGCAATGACTCAGTTTGTTGCTCTTCTGAACAGGAATACACATGTAAAGTTAATGTGCATGTTATGAGGAGAACCAGCTCTAAGCTGTGCATGCAGTGCTTTTGGTTCAAAACACAGTGGAACACACACACAGAGAAGTATTTTAGTATAAGAAGCATTTGTATTGGATATTGATAATAAAAAGCAGTTAAGAGGCTACAAATAGATAAGATAATGTGAATTAATGAATGTGTGACGCTTAGTATATTGGAGTGAGGGCTAATGTTTACTTTTTTTGTTTCACTCTAGTCTTTATCAAGTGATTGTGCTTCCTCTGGGTTTGAAAAGCACTTTTATTTGTGACTCCTTTGCTGCTGCAACTTTCTTTAGTAACACCACTGATGTTAAAGGATATGTGGCAGCTGAATTTCGGGCGAAGGATGTTGCTGACAACATGTCAATTGCTCTTGGAGACAGACATTACTACGGGAAGTTTTATAATGCTCCTTTAAAGCTGGGAGAAGAGTATTGTGTTTTTTTGAGAATAATAAGTGAGTGGAATAAGGTAATGGATGTCTTAAAACACTTTTCTTTGAGTCTGTTGAATGAAATATTGCTGGGGAAAAAGAGGGAAATTGTAGCTTTGTGTTAAATTTTTTATGATGTTGCAAGGATTTCTTAGTTGACAGAATTAGATTAAATCTGAGGCTCTTTAAATAACTTATAATTCCTTACAGATATTTATGTCATTGTAATGTTGGAGTAACTATGGATGCCAGAAGGCAAACAAAGGAAAAAACTACAGGTTAAGGGCCATCGCTGCCCTCAGTTATTGAGGGTGTCTTTATTGGGCCAGAATTTGTTGAATGAGATTAGTAAGAGAATCTGAAAATTACTCCTTAGCAATGAAAAATGCTAGGGAATGACAAGGGAATATTTTATCAAGTGTGCTACCTTCCACATAGCAGTGAATGTTAACTCCAGCTCCTTTGGAAAATTGGCCTTGTGGAAAAAAGTGTATTACTAGCATTAGTTTTTTGTCATTTAAAAGTAAATATGTATTTCAGCTAGAAACAAAAAGATTCTAAAATATACATCTCAGCTGTTTCGTGCTCTAGTGTCTTGCCTGCCATGATGCCTACCACTAGTTTTCCAGTGGTTATCTATCTCAGGGGTCAACAGCTTGTCTTTTTTCATAATATAAGTCTCAGCAGTAGGAAGTTTTTCCTCATACGGGATATGATACACTTTTCATATCCCTAGTGTCAAACATGAAAACAAAACAAAGCAAGCCCTACTAAAGAAAAAAACCACCTGAACAGTGTCTCACCCTGCCACCCCAAAAAATTAAAATAGTTTTAGGGCTTTGTGTATACAGCATGAAGCAAGGAGGTATGCAAAAACTGATCTGTGAGTCTCTTACAAATAATTCTCTACAATTTTGAAAGCCTACACCCAAATTTCAGTAAGTTAGAAAAGCTTCTGTTTGGAGATGTAAATGCCTCATTCTAAAGCGAGTGAAATAAAGCAAGTACATACAATAGCTGTTACTGGTGTTTACTAATCTGTGCAGCGTATGTTTTGTGTGGCATTTACCTTAACAATAGTCTAAGAAGTTTTTATAGCACAGATAAAGTGGTTTCTGGTCCTGATACAAATCTGGGTTTTGTCAAAAATTTTTAATTGTGTGAGGGAGTAAGTGGGGAAACAACATTTGAAGTCATTCAGATCATAAATAATGATAAGTTAGCCCAAAAGATCCTGGAATTTGGAGAACAAACGGTATTTTTAAGAAAAACTTACTCTGTGGAGCAGGATTGTTAATGAGTCAAAAACACTTTCTATTGTTACTTGTGTTGAGGCTTTTCTTGCACAGAACAGTGCAGATGGTTTGTGTATCTCTGCCAGCTGCTTCTTAAACTGCTTCTAAGTTACATTATTCTTTCTCTTTTGTATAGATTATCTCCTGATGTTCCATCTCTAGCATTGCCAGGTGTATTTTCTAGGTCACTGATTTAATGGAATATTATTACTGTTATTTGTAGAAGTCACTCTTCACTTCCTTCCATTTAGCTCCGTAATATTCTCCTTCCTGTATGGCTTTTGTTACTTGATGAAGTACACAAAGTTACATACAACATCTGTAAATGATTATTGGGAGTGCAGATACCAAAGAGCTTTCGTTTGTACCTCTGCTTCTTTGAAATGGAACTTAGACATGTAGCTCAAAAGTACTGGTTTATCTTCAATTCTCACGCCCTTGTAAAAAGTTAAAAGTTAAAAAAATGCAGAATTACACATTGAGGCTTGTTGGGGTTTGAGAATTTATGAAAATCTGATTACTTAAGTAACTGAATTTGGACTTAGTATTTAAAATTAATATTTGGAGTTAATATTTAAAAGTCTGCTTTTTAAAAAATCTGCTCTTTAATCAGACCTTAATTATTAATATATGTGAAATCATAATTTCTGTGGTGTATTTTACTTATGTACACTTTTCCGTTTGAAGACAGATGCATTAAGAAATACGTGTCATAGACTCCCAACTAATGTTCTCATTATTGTACTTCTATATTCTGGCATCCTTCAGAGTCCCTTCTGGTTCCAGACCCCTTTATGCTGAGAATGGTGCAATTTGTACCACACATACTGCAAAATCATTGCTTGGTTGTGACTTTTTATTGCCATTATTCCTCAATAAACCTGACATATTTTCTTTGTGGCAAGAGTGGAAGAATCGGTACAGGTGAAATTTTGTGGCCATACTTAAGATGAGTAAGCTGTTCTGTTTTATTGAGTCCACGTTCGTTTATCCCTTGCTCAGAGTTAGAGGTCCTGAGAAAGGTGTCTGCTGTGCATTTTGTACTTTCTGTTTATTTTTCAAGGTGGAGGATTTAAAACACTTATTTTTTTTGTGCAGGACATTCAGATATGTTAAAAGGCTGGTCAGATAATCTGAGGAGGTCATTGGGGATGTACAAGGAAAGCAATTAGGAAGTCAGAGATAATGGAAATTACCATTTTTCATATTGAAGAATTTGGCAATTGGATGATGGAGACTAAGGGAGGATTTGGGAACAAACACAAATTTACTGTCATTATCATGAAAACCTTACTTAGTAAGTGGAACAAATTGTCCACCCTTGGAAGTGTCCTTCATGAGGAATACTGCTAATTAAATAACTCAAACCCATCTGGTACCTATTTTAATCTCCAGTGATTACTTTATGGATTCCATGCTGTGCAGAGAGCCAAGGCTCATGATGAAGGGCAAGAACTAAAAAAGGTGTTTGGAATTTAAACTTATTTGAGTTTAATTTCTTCAGCATTGCTTTTGTTCAGTGTCAGCATCAGCTTTTTTGAATCAAACAGTTTGTGCATCTAACAGAAGTAAGAGCAGGACTGTGGAAGGTGAAGATGACATGCAGTCTTTTCAGGAAGAAAGCTATGAGATTTTTTGAAACTTGGAATCAAAATGAACCCCTACTGTGAGAAAAGTCTGCTAAAATTAGCCTAATAAAAAATTATCTGAGAAAAGTGTATATGCATGGCAAAATGTTTTCTGTGTAAGGGGTTTCTATCTGTAGTTTAGGTACTTGTGAGTATCCAGGTTGAAATATGGACTTTGAGATCCATAGATACTCAAGTATTCGGAGCAGTAATTTCATTGATAAATTTCCAAAAAGGTGCTAATTTATCAAGGCGTTTATAATTTGATTTAGTATAAAGTTACTGCTGAGATTCTTGGGAGCTCTGTAACTTCTCTGATATGCGGGAGATGATTGAATTCCTGCAAACTGGAGTATGTCATGGAGGTAGCTATCTCAAGATGATGGCACTTGGACCAGAGCCTCCAGAATCTGGCATTTGGTTGAACTTTTAAATCCATCCTTGTTCTTTATTCTCCCTTTCCTAAGAAGATTCTCTTTGTCAGTGTTGTCTCTTCTTAAATAACCAGAAAATTCCTTATAAACAATGAGTTTATCAGACATTGAGATTCCACAGTTCAGCATGCAGGCACACAAAAGTAAGATTAAGCATACAAATGTGCCTTTGTCCATCTGTGCGAATGCTTCAAAATGTAGCCTTCAATTTCATAGAAACATCGTTATCCAGAGCAACATAATACACGTTTTGCCAAAACATGAAAAATATGTTTATGTATTCTGTGAAAGTCTTTGAAAGTCATTTAGCAGGAAAGTACTTATAGAAGCACTACAAAGATAGACTTCAGAGTAATTATACAGTAGACAATAGAACTTAGAACTTCTTGTGTATATATGAGTGTGAAGAGCTCGGGGAAAAAAGCTCTACAGGGACCAAAGCTTACTGTAAAAAACCCAGACTTGTTAAACAAGTCTGCAGAAGCAGACCCCTGATAAACATTTATTCAATTACTGTGAACATTACCTACTGTAAGTATTCTATAAAAAATTGCTAAATATTACCAAGCAAGTTGTTGTAACTGAAAAAAAAAGCCCTGCATCTATTATTTGAAAAGCATCCCACTAAGTACCATATTTTAACATATATATTCTACAGAAGGATGGAGTTAATACAGCATATTCAGCCTTATGTTAGAACTTCATAAATTATGAATCCTTATCCAAGCAGCTTCAGAGATTCTTCCATATTACCTGTGTGCCTAGGCTGTAGAAAGGAAGAATGATGGTCTAGAAGACTAGACCCAGCCTTTCATCAAAGCTCTATCTCTAATCTTATCTTTATAGTTTATAATCTTTTCAGACAAGCTGGAGGCTGCTACCAGGGGAATAATAAACTCCATTCCCAATATTAATAATATACAGTATGTTTTGTATGGCTGCTCTTGCAGGGGGTGTTACTGATAATAAATTTCTTTCATGAGAAACAGTGATTTTTATGTTTTCATTTTCAGGTGAGAACGCAGTCCTGTGCTGTTTGGGCACAAATTAAAAGTAAGTCAATTTTTCCTTCAGTGGAAAACAGAAGTGGTCGTGGCTTTGCTTGACAGAGTAAACTAATAATTGCTGTGGCTCTTTCTTCATTTGCCATTAATGGTCTGTTGACCTTGAGGATAGGAAGGGTTAGAGGCAGAAAATTTGCCTTGCACTTCATTATTCCATTCTAATGGATTCAGTAATCAATTCTAAAATGGATTCTCTGGTTTTCAGCATTACTCTTTCTATGCATCACATCCAAATCTTCACAGCAATTTTGTGCACAAAGACTTGAAGCACAGAAAATGTGAAATTTTAGAAGCCTGTTTTAAGATAGTTCTGTATTGGCTTAAAGATTTAAAAAAAAAAAAATTCTAGCTTTTAGAAGCCACATTATTTATTTTGGTATGCTCAGGTGGTCCTTGGAGAATTAAGTCCTTTTATGAACTTAGGAAAATAAAAGACACCATGCAAAAAAAGAAAAATAAGGCTGATTTTTGTACTTGTAAGTACAGTTTCTTAAAAGTATAATGACATAACTTTAAAAGCCAGTGAATTTGTCAGCATAGTTTTATCTTTGTTTTTCTTTCTGACTATAAAATGTTTCCAGAGAATGAGTTTACCTCAGAGGAGTTTGGAATCCACTAGAGATCAAGTTTCCCTCCTTTTCTCCATAGTAGAAAGTACTCTCTTCTCAGATTTCATCATGTTTCAACAAAAACCAAACATTTGTCTCTCCTTACAAGGAAAGTGGCACCACTGGAGCCCCCTACAAACCAAATTTTGTTTTTGAGTTGAAAGACTCATGAATTGGAGTTAGGAAGTGCAGTGACTCTGGAGACTGAGATGCTACTTTGGAATGATAATAAATCAGGTGGTGCACAGAGTGCTTGAGGTGCATCGCCTCTGCTGTTCACAAGAGCCACATCTGACTCTTGCTCTTACTAGTTTTCTGGTGGCAACTGTGTTTATTTCTAGGTTTCCTTTTGTTGATTACTCTCATGACCTAGTTCATTTACCATCACACTTAGAATATAATTTAGGCAGTTTTTGGTTGTGGAGACTCAGATAAGGTCAAGGATTTCCTAGGTTTGAGGGCTCTATTTCTAGAACTGTATAGGCAAGAGCTGTAAAATAAGCCAGGGAAGACAGAAAACTGTCCTCTTCTGAATTTGTCATGTATCAGTTTATAGAGCATGATCAGAAGCTGTCTTACATATAGGTTGATTTTGGGTTTGGGATAAAAAGAATGGGCATTGGAAGATGGGAATAGACAGGTCAGGCCTTTGGCTTCCTGTTGTAAATCCATTTGCCTTTATATTGAATGGACTTCTAGCCAAATGGTGTTCTTGGCCTAATGTACTTTCTGCAGCTGGAGAGGCTGAGAGTATTTTTGGCTCACTGAATCCTTTGAGGAGGATTTCTTGATTCAGCTTGTGTGGAAGGCAAATCTGTAAATTAAATCTAAGCCAAATGGTCCTGTTTCAGATGCTGTCTAGACAAAGCTACACATTGTATGATAAATCGTCATAAAAAGTGGTAGAAAGCTGTTAAAAGCATGCTTCCTTCTGTCACAGGTAGGTAAAACAAACCTTGAGGGGTTTTCCCCAGCCATATTCTA